>NC_070601.1:17907493-18244993 GCF_027409825.1 Scomber japonicus
TCTCTGCTTGTCTCTCTCTGCTTTACCAATCATGAACTCCACTTTTTCTCATTCCAGGAACAGCTTCCACTCATCTTTACTATAGCACTGTGACTAATTATATCATCACCCTTAAAACCTATAAAGCTAATGGTGAGCTAATGAAATCACATGCAGATGCAGCTACCAGGTTGGTTACGGAAACTTAATGATCTACTCATTGTGACACACTAATATCTTTTGTGTCTGGTTTCAATATGAAGCCAGTTTGTTATTGTGCAGTTGAGAAATCAGTTTCCATTGTAACACCACCATTTACTAGATAGGTATCATGTAGTCTTAGATATAGATGTGAAATGCTCCTTCTGTAATACTGACCTGGAGACTATCTTACATTTGTTTTATCACTGCCCATCCTCATCTGTCTTTTTGGTAGGAGTGATATGGAGAATTTTGGACTTTCTATAACCATTATGCCTGAACATATTATCACAAAATTTGAATCAGACAATAAATCTTTAAGTTACATAACAAACCTCATACTTGGTAAATTTCACATACACGAAGCAAAATTCTCTAAATCACTTCCAAACTTGAACTTGTTTCTTTAGCTCTTAACTTATATATTGATACTTTAACTCTAATGACCAACAAAGAAAGTAAATTCACATTATCATATTATGAAGAACTCTTTTCTGTAACCCCTCTGTTAGTCTAACTTTGTTTTATGTATGTTGTACAATCTCATGTATTTGTTTCTGTCTTGCTGATTGTCTCTTTGTTCAATTTTCAATAAAACTTCGTTTGAAAAAAATAAAAATAAAATCATGTAGTCTTATATGCCTCAAAACAAAGATGTACAGTCTGACACTGAATGGAACCAACATTTTATCAGAAATCAGTTTGAAACATTAGTTTTATAATACTCAAAACTAATTGGTGCTGGTGTAAATACCAGGGACAATGATGAATACAATTCAGTCCACATAACTGAAATCGAAAATGACTTAGCCCCTATGGTCTGATAGTAAATAGACTGTACTTATATACATGCACTGTGTATGAACGTTTCTAGTCTTTCCGACCACTCAAAGCACTTTTACACTACATGCCACATTCACCTATTCACACACATTCATACACTGATGATAGAAGCTACCACACAGTGTACCAACCTGCTCATCAGGAGGGAGACTAAACATTTACACACATTCATATATTTTTGGTGCAGAAAGTAGGGATTAAGTATCTTGCCCAATGACACATTGACATGTGGAATGGAGGAGCCGGGAATCAAACTGCTAATCTTCCAATTTGTGGATGATTGCTCTACTTCCTGAGCCACAGCTGCATTGACGAAAGACGTTTCCAAACCTACAGTTGGCTTGCTTTGGTCTGAATGGGTGGATGAGTGGGTAAACTTGTATAGTATAGTGTTGCTGTGGCTGACTCACTCTGTCCCTCACACATGTCCAGTAGGAGGATCCATGTTAATGTGGACCCAGGTCATTTACAGAAACTCCTGCTGTTGTATTTATTCAAAAACAGCATTTCATAATTTAGTCAGTTTAATGTAGATGTAATCTTAGACTTCTTGTGGCATGATGACAACTTCTTCTTTTCTTCCTAATTTGCAAGACTAGTGTTAACTATTGTAACAAATTAGTGTTTTTTCTGAAAATGATGATAACTGTGTCTGGTAGTGTCACACCAGTATTACCCTATCCAGTAAAGCCTTTTTAACAGCTGATGCAAGAACATAAAAGAATTAAATGACTGATCTTAGTGAAAATAGATCAGGGTCAGGGACTTTAAAATTCTTAATCAGATTCAGCACTGATCAATATTAAGGAGATGTGTATTTTTTCTCAATATTTATCAATTCCATGTACAAGTGCTCTGCTGCAAAACAATATTTAAATGAGTTTGTTTGTTTGTTTTTTTGTTTTGGGGTTTTCTTAAAGTCACTGACTGTAACATGATATGAAGACTACTGACAGCTTCATGTCCCAACTTAACCTTCAGTCTGTATTGTGTATAATCAGCAGCAGCCAGCATCTGTGCAATGACAGGACCAGGTGGACGTGTGTGTGTGTGTGTGTGTGTGTGTGTGTGTGTGTGTGTGTGTGTGTGTGTGTGTGTGTGTGTGTGTGTGTGTGTGTGTGTGTGTGTGTGTGTGTGTTCAGAGGGAGACGTTTTACTGGAAGAACCCTCCTGCTGCTGAGTCATCAACATGAGGAGATGGAATCTCCTCCACATCTCTCTGTGAAACACACATACATTTTCACATTGGTCGTCTGTGTCTCTCCCTCTCATCATTAGACATCTCTATAAATCTTTTTCCACTAGCCCCAAATCATTAAATCTGTCTTCAATTATCTGTATTTTTTGTGTGCGTACAAACATATACTGATCATTTTCTACAGTTGTTGTATGTTGTTCAGACAATGTCTCATCAGTGACATCTGTTAGACACACACACACACACACACACACACACACACACACACACACACACACACACAGACTGTTATACTGGATAGTTAAACGATCGCTCACCCATGACATCATCAGAGCTCAGTGGAGCAGAGGAATAAACACTCACTCACAGTGTGTGTGTGTATGTGTGTACTTGTAAATGACCCCCTGTGTTTTTACAGACAGTTCTAATTAGCCCTAGTTAATACACACACACACACACACAAACACACACACACGAAAGTTCCAGGAGCAGAGACAAAAGAGTAAAGTTTCCCGATAACGAACAGAAGTTCAGAGTGTTTCGTCAGAGGTTTGAAGAGACGCTCTTAAACCTTCTAGTTTTCCAAAGCAATATTAAGAGCCAGTGCACGTGCATGCTGTTAAGAACTTTAACTGTCTGAAAGCTGTGTTATATAATAAAATACACACATCACAAAGTGTTAGTGTTGAACAGAAATAAAGGTTTTATGTTTGAAATATAGTGTTCAGTATGAAAACAAAGATTAATGCACAGTAAACACTATGCATTTGTGTGTGTGTGTGTGTGTGTGTGTGTGTGTGTGTGTGTGTGTGTGTGTGTGTGTGTGTGTGTGTGTGTGTAACTGAATGAAAGCTGGTTTAAGAAAGTAGACTTTGATTAATCTGGAGGCTATATTTCTGCATGAGACTTGTTGTATGCAGCATGAGGCAAACTCACCATAAATACAAAGAAAAGATTAAAAACACAGAACCTGAAATACACACCGACACACACTGGCAAATCGAGTGTTGGTTTCATTTTACTATTCATTTAAATATCATCATGACCCATTTTATATCAACCAAAGAATGAATAAAAAACTTCAATAAAACATATAGTTTTTTATTCTTCCTGTAAGTTGCAGAGCTTCTGAAGATGCTCTGAACTTCTAGAAAGCGGGGAGGAGTCACTCGTTAATCTATGAGCATTTCTAAGAGTTACAACCCTTTTGCCCCCCCAGGACTACCTTATCGTGGTGGAGGGGTTTGCGCGTCCCAATGACCCCAGGAGCTCAGTTGTCGGGGGGCTTTTATGCCCTGGTAGGGTCTCCCATGGCAAACAGGTCCTGGGGGAGGGGCCAGACAAAGGGTAGCTCAGAAGACCCTAATGATGAACGAGATATATGGTTTTTCGTGTCCCTTGCCCGGACGCGGGTCACCGGGGCCTGGGGGTGGGGCTCGGGGCCGAGCGCCTGGTGGCCGGGCACAGCCCGAAGAGGGGACATGGTACCCTACTCCCACAGACTCACCACCAGTGGGAGGGGCCAAAGGGGTCGGGTGCATTGTGAGCTGCGCGGCCACCGAAGGCGGGGACCTTGGTGGTCCGACCCTCGGCTACAGAAGCTAGCTCTAGGGACGTGGAACGTCACCTCTCTGGTGGGGAAGGAGCCTGAGCTGGTGCGTGAGGTTGAGAAGTTCCGGCTAGATATAGTCGGCCTCACCTCGACGCACAGCAAGGGCTCTGGAACCAGTCTCCTCGAGAGGGGTTGGACTCTCGTCCACTCTGGAGTTGCCACTGGTGAGAGGCGCTCACCCCGGCTTGGTGCCTGTATGTTAGAGTTTACCCCGGTAGACGAGAGGGTAGCCTCCCTTCGCCTTCAGGTGGGGGGACGGATCCTGACTGCTGTTTGTGCCTATGGTCCAAACAGCAGAGGATGCCAGTCAGACCTGGCAGACCCAAACATATTGTGAGGGTCTGCTGGGAACGTCTGGCAGAGTCTCTCTGTCAGAGAGAGTTTCCTACTCAGGCACTCATTCTAATCAAAAGGCCTCCTTCTTTGGCTGTCATGCAGTGACTAGCAGCTAATAAAAATAAAACAGTTCTCGTTTCTTGTTTTATGATGACAGGTCAGATTCTTTGAATGGCACTGCATTTTGCCAATACCAGATTGCAAACACTGAGCCATCTCTCCTCTTTCACTCAGTGTACGACTCACAATGCTACACACTGTCTGCTAGCTAGCTGCTTATAATAAAGGTTAGATCGGTTGTCACTGAGAGAAGTGACTGAATCATTACAATATAATAAAATCCTTCCTGTATTAATGTTAAGAAATCATGCCCGGTGTGCTAATCTGATGAAATAAAATATCTAAATAAATGTTCATTTCTGACAAATGATATTGATACTATAATTTGAGCAGAGTTATTAGTTATTTGTATTATTATATAATCATTTTTAATTTTTGTTAATAAGTAATCAGACTCATTGAATAGCATCATTCCTTTGCATTGTCATATCGCATTGAATCGCATAGTGTTGGATCAAATCATGTTAAATCACTGCATCATGATTCAGGGATTAATTGTATCGTATCGCATCGGTAGTTGATGCTTATGTATCTTTAACCCTCCTGTTGTCCACAGGTCAAGGAACGACAAGAGGAAGGAAGGAAGGAAGGAGGGAGGGAGGAAGGAAGGTAGGAAGGAATGAAGAGAGGAAGGAAGGAAGAAAGGAAGGAATGAAGGAAGGAAGGGAAGAGGGAAGGAGGGGAAGAACGAATGAAAAATTAAAGAAAGAGGGAGGAAGGAAGGAAAGAAGGAACAGTCAAAAGACATGGGGTCAATTTGACCCGGGAGGACGACAGGAGGGTTAATGTGTTTTGTTTCTACAGCTCCCATGACAGCTCTGTATTTAATAAGCCATGCCCATATTTTAGCTATTCAATCAAATTGTTCACAGCTCACATATTCTGTTTCACTGGGAAATATGTCATTGTACTTAAGTTAAAGACACTCTAACTTCTGTTTCACTGTGACTTCAATCATCTTACAACTGACATTGTTAGTCAGTTTTGTTGGAGTCTGTTTCTAGTAGCTGTTACTCACCAAGTGAGAACCATATGACTCCATATGTTACTGTGTTGTGATTGAGATCGTGCTGTATTGTTAAGGTAATAGCATTACCTACTATGAGTTTTAAAAATGTAATAGTGAAAGAAAGAGGGCCAACAGTAGTTAAACCTCCCTTTCTTTGTACAAGGTGAGATGAACACAAAACTGAGTGGGCAGAAGCTAACAATAATGAAAGCCAAGTAACCAATGTAATCATTGCTAACATTAGTAAGCTAGGCTAACTAGCTTCAAGTCTCCAGTGTGATGATTCTTCTCAAGTGTTGGATGTTGTATAAGTATACTACACATACCCTGTGATCTTTACTCTAATACCACACTCAGTTAGTTAGCTACAGTTAGTGAACATCCTGTGTGTGTGTCTGTGTGTGTGTGTGTGACGACTAATTAACTGCTGTTTTGATCCTAGATGCAAACCATGATGCATTGACCTCTTCATTTCAACTAATAGTAGCTGTGTGGTATAGAGGCCGACCAAAGTGGTCTAATCTTTAGTAGGAGGCAGACACAGAAGGCTGGATCAGTTGTCCAGCTGTATTATTATTATTATAAAATGTGCCACGATGTTTCACATGTAACGGAAAGTTGTACAAAACAAAAAGAACTAAGCAAACAGTTAACTTAACTCATAAGCATAACTGAAATAAAATTACAGCTATACTGTACCAGAGCAATCTCTACCCCTGAGCAGTCTCACAGCTCCTGCTTATATAGAGCTCTCCATCAGCCTGCCCTCTGAATGAAAGTGGACTATACTACTCCTCAGATAAGTCCTGAGCCCCTCCTGAAACAGGTAAGTAACAACGAGATTAGCATTTAACCAACATTCACATGACATCACTTTTATACAGCCTGCCTCCATTACATACATATGTATAAGTATAAAAGTTACATGAGTTATATCTTATTCTGCTTACCAGTAAAAGACTATCACTGGATGTTTCTCCAGGGTTTGATTGTAACTGCAGAGGTGTAGGTGTAGACTCTCCTGACACAAGTCTTTTAGAGAATTACTCACAAAAAAGCTGAATTGGCAGCGTAGCCTTAAATGAGGTTATTATCTCTCTGCTATTACAAAAGGACAAAGATCCTCTTCTTTGCAGCAATTATTGCCCCATCTCTTTGTGTTGTGCAGACATTAAGCTATTAGCTAAGACGCTGGTGAGACATTTAGAGTCTGTTCTGTATATATATATATATATATATATATATGTATATATATATATATATATATATATATATATATATATTTCCCCAGACCAAGGGGGACAGGGTTTGTTAAGGATAGACACTATTTCTATTGCGTCAAACAGCTACCCCTATAAATTGTATTCATCCTCATCTTGTGATACCCCAGAACTGATTATTTCAGTGAATGTTGAGATGGCATTTAATGGAATGATTTGTTTTATGCTTTAAAAAGATTTGGATTTGTTAACAAATGTATTCTATGGATTAAACTCCTATATGCATGCTGGAGCCAACTGTCCCTATATGCTGACGACCTTTTGCTGTTCACATCTTACCCTCTGATGTCAGCCTTTGCAAAAATTGCAAGTGAACTTCTGCCCATCAAAGCTGCCTATTCACTTATGAAGTTATTGTTTAAAACCTCTTTGGAAACTTTCAAACATCTGGGTATCCATGTAACTAAGAACTTTTCAGATTTGTTCAAATATATTTCTCCCCTCTACTTGCTTGACTGACTCAAGATTTCCACCATTGGAAAATTGTGTAAAAATGAATTTCAATGCATACCTGTTTTCATTACAAACATTTTCCCATTCACTTGATAGCTCTACCTCTCTGTTTATAAGAAAAAAACAAATAAACCCAGAATTCAAAAAGATTCTACAAAAAACCCCAACCGGTCGAGGCAGATGTCCTCCCACTCTGAGTCTGGTTCTGAGGTTTCTTCCTGTTAAAAGGGAGTTTTTTCTTGCCACTGTTGTTCATGTGGGAATGTTGGGTCTCTTTAAAGTTAAAACCTGAAGAGTTCGGTTTAGAACCTGCTCTATGTGTAAAGTGCCTTGAGATAACTTTGTTGTGATTTGGCGCTATACAAATAAAGATTGATTGATTGAAAAACAACAAAGAAATGGGTAGTTTGGCATTACCCAACTTTTTATTTTGCTACTGGGCTGTGCACATTGGAATGTTAATGCATTGCTGTCAATGTGGCATATTGAGGATGCATCATGTGGCTCTTCCTATAATATCCCTGTTCCCTGCTATTCATCCCTCTATCATGGTTGACATTATTTTTGACATTAATCCTCACCTTAAAGGTACCAGTTCAAAGCACTCTCTTAATGTGTCAATCTTCAGCCTCTGATAACTTATGCATTACTTGGGCTGAGGATCTTAATATAGAGATAGAGACTGAGGTTTGGCAGTCAGTTTTGAAACATGTCCACACGTCATCTATTTGTATCCATCATGAGTTTTACAATGCAAAGTATATACACAGTCCACTGGCCTGAAGGCAAACTGGCTCACTTTTATCCTGGCACTGATCCAAATTGTGATAAATGTCACTTAGGACCAGCTAATCTCACTCACACTTTGGACCTGACCTGGTCTTTCTCTATTCTAGTCTTTAAGTCACTCTCAACCACCAGTAAGGTGTTTTATTCTGATGCACTGGAAGACCCTAACCCTAACCCTAACCCATCCCCCCTTCCATACCTTCTGGATAAATGATGTAATATCCTTTGTTA
Organism: Scomber japonicus; assembly: GCF_027409825.1. Lineage (NCBI taxonomy): Eukaryota > Metazoa > Chordata > Actinopteri > Scombriformes > Scombridae > Scomber > Scomber japonicus. Next base: position 17,915,545 of record NC_070601.1, read on the forward strand.
AAGACAAAAATACACTTCATGATAAAATGTCAAATTTGCAAAAATTTAGCAAGCCTCTAAGGGCATGTCAGGTCTCTCCAGCTGGGTGCTGTCCCATTGGCTGAACAACCCCCTCTACTGCACCAACTTCCTGCACATCCTGGTCAAGTTCTGCTTTCCACACACTAGTGGAACACAGTATGTCTACTACATTTTCTCCAAAATGTCCTGTAGATTGGATATATCCTTATGTTTTGTTTTTGTTATTAATGGTTTTAAATGTTTATTTAATTAGAGCCCGAGCGCTGACCAGTGCAAAGCCCTATTGTATCTGTGAACCGACATGCATGGGGGGGCGAGGGCCCATTCACTGCTTGCAGCTTTAATTATTATTGTTTCATTTTGGACTGGCCTAAGAGACATACACACTGCTTGGTGCATTGCATTGACTACTGCTTGGTTGGTATTGCCCGTTAGCTACACGGCTAAGCTAACCATAACAACATTTCCAACTATGCCTGATGTGGACAGTGAACTACTGCAGCAAGCAAACAAAAACATCTCTGACGGCGAAGATATCCGACGGCTCTCTGATGAACTCCAGAAGAAAGAGTCACTGCAGTCCAACTTCATGGATGTGGCATCTGTACAATCCAAAGAGATCGCCTCATTTACTGCCTGCACTGTCCATTTTCTGAGGTGATAATTTTTCTCACACACTGATACAACCTACCCACAATGCATTATGGCCTTCTAACCAATCATCACTTGCCCAGCCATCAAACTGACAAATAAAACAGTCAATCATGTGAGTTTCTTTTTTCTTGTATACAACTTTTGTTTTATTCCAATTGGATAACACTGATGTTGGGTGGAAACCCTGTAACTCCATATTTTGTTTTGGACATACCAGGTTTCAGACAGCATCCATGCACACACACAACAAAGAAACATCTCTCATCATGGAAGCCCCCTGTCTACTTGAGGGCCCCTGGGAACTTGCCCAGATTGTCTGTATGGTAAATCCAGCCATAGACTGGAGACTATTTAAGGAGAGTTGTTGGTTTAGGGAAAGAGCAGAAAGGAAAGATGGTGTTTGGGAGCTTATTGGGTTGAGTTTTCCTGAGTTAAGCCAGTTAAGGTGATGTGTTTGCCTTCATGTCATTTTTTGGAGACACTTGTTTTGGTTACACAAGTCTAAAAATTCACTTTCAGCATCTGAGTCTGCTTCCTATCACCTTCCTTGACAGTCAAGCTAAATGCCCCCACAAAGACCAGACTTTGACTAAATCAGCGAATGTAACATTTTTTAAGAAAAAAATAACATTTAGTCTCAGAGGAGGTTATTTACATAGAAGACATTGAATTGGCCAGTGGAACACTCATAGACAGCTGTTCCTGAGTCAAAGGCATCATATAGTTTAGTTTTATGAAGCTCAGACCAGCCAACATGCCATTTCTCACTAATGCTCAAAGGACATGAGTGAGGACAGAAGAGCCTGGTATTATGAACGTCTGGCCATGCAAAGCCTTCAAGATAATGCAGAGGAACATTTTCCAGTATCCTACCACAAGTTTTTTTTTCGGGGGGGGGGGCTTCACAGTTTTTCAAGTCAGTTTTAAAACAACAGTCTGACGCCCAAATGAACACTGAAACCGTTTTTTTCTTGGTGTAATAATTCTTCATCTTCACACTGACTATAGAAGCAAACTTAACACCTACCTTTTTAATCTAACTACTAATTGAACTTCATTTTATTTATTAATCTGTCTTTTATTTTATGCTTGGACCATTCTTTTTATTCTATTTTATTTCCTGATTGTTTTCATCTTCGTAACCTAACTTTTATGTCTGTTTTACTTCAACACATTTACTCCTAGTTGTTTGATGCAGAATGTGGTGTGTAGCAGAATGAGGAGTGTCTTATGTGTGTGTGTGTGTGTGTGTGTGTGTTATGTGTACACCATCCTTTAAGTACTAAATTATACTATTTTCCTATTATCTTTTCTTTTTTCTGCTTTTACCCACTTTATTTTATATGATTCATGAGAGTTACGATTGTGTTTCATCACTTCCTGTTTTCATTGAGTCTTTTTTTGTTTGTTTGTTTGTTTGGTTGGTTTTTGACTATGTAAAGCATTTTGTGTTACATTACCATGTATGAAAAGTGCTATACAAAGAAAGTTTGATTGAAAGATATCCTTCAAATGTGTTTTCATTCTAAGTAACAAGAGCCAATCCACAGTCCTCCTTGTGTGTAAAAATGTATTTAAAAGTTCATCTGAAGCTAATATGAAGTCAAATCATATCTTCTATGTTTCAACATTTCAACATGTTTCATCTTTTTACCATACTTTGACCACAGGGAAACACTGTCTGAGGAAACACAAAGAGGGAAGTCCGACTGCAGACTTCCCATCTATGGATCTATAGATGTGAGGTTTGTCACACTTAGTTTTATTTTACTAGATTTGAAAATGGTCACCAGTGTAACAGCCGTTCCACAGTGAAAGACATTACAGTTTTATGGAGCTCAGGCAAAGTCACATGAATGATGACAGAAGAAGTCTGCCCATGTAAAGCCTCCAAGGTAATTCCCTCCACTCTATACTTAAAAGTGTAGAAGTCTGGAGGCCCGCCATTGGACAGCCTCCAACCTTCAGCTTTAAATCCACTTTTTTGGTTTTGTTTGTTGATAATTTCAAAGGCCACTTCAACTGTTGTATTTTAGCAGCTGGTAAGAACACACACAGCGATGAGCCCACACACACACACATGTGACCAGGGTCTAGACATGATGGGGTTTGATGTCGTGGGAGCTCTGTGGGGTGCAGAGAAGGACATGAAGAATGAAGCAGGGGGTGGTTAGGAAATTGGTGGAGAAAAGGAGGAGGGATGGAAAAAGTAGATTAAAGGGAGGAGGAGTAAGGGAGGAGAGAGATGGAGGGTGGAGGCAGGGCAGCTGTTCATGAGACTAGATCTGCAGATATCAATGAACAAACTCAACTCCTCCTTCATCACCGCTCTCGTCATCACTGCTTCTCTTGATCTTGTATTCATTTCCATTCCCTGCTGTCTGGATTACTCACAAACTGTTTTTCCATACGCATTTTATAAAACTCCCCACAAAGCACAGTTTATAGCTTTAGGATTATTTATGGTGATGCAAAAAACATTGTAAAAACATAATAAAACTTATGTTTGGAGGATACATAATACATATTGTAATCAGAAGAAAACAAACTTACAATGTGTTTGGTGGACTACTAACCCTGGTCTGTCCTGTCTCGTAATACCACTTTGTATCTCATGAGGAAATAGTAAGTTACTATAGTGTCCAGTTTGCCCTCACCCTCACCCTAACCCCTAACCGTAACCCTAACCCTAAGCCTGCTGTTTACAGTGAATCTATGCTGTGGTGTCATCAAGATATGAAAATGCTACAAAGACATTAGAGCCAGAGGTAAATGACCAAACATACTCTTCATCCACTCATGTTAGACTGAGGACAGACTGTATGCTACACCTCCTGAGGTACAAAGTAGTATTATATGACAGTACAGGCCAGGCCAGGGCTATTCTGTTATACAACTCCTTTCACATTCTCAGTCAACATAGGTTTGTATACTGTGGTTCATATTAGGAATGTCTGGCTAAAAGAAATGTGTATATGGTGTTATTACAGCTCTCAAATGTAAAAGTGTGTGTGTGTGTGTGTGTGTGTGTGTGTGTGTGTGTGTGTGTGTGTGTGTGTGTGTGTGTGTGTGTGTGTGTGTGTGTTTGTGTGTGTGTGTGTTTGTGTGTGTGTGTGTGTGTGTGTGTGAGTGTGTGTGTGTTGTGTGTGTGTGTGTGTGTGTGTGTGTGTGTGTGTGTGTGTGTGTGTGTGTGTGTGACTGTCTGTGAGTGTGTGTGTGTCCGTTAATACTCCCCAGTGAGACTGAACTATCTTGTTGTCGCTGTGATGTTCTATATATGAGATCTTGAGCTCAATAAGATGTTTAGTTTAATAAAGCTGAAAAATAAACAAAAGCTGTTTTACCTGTTAGTTTATATGGGGGGAAAAGTCACACATTTTTTCACATATTTCCTCCAAAATGAATGACTCTTGCATAATATCATTCAGTTTTAATTATGGCAAAATAATCTCTTGACATAAAACAATCTTCTGTTTTTCTTTCTACCATAACATGGATGGCTGATTTAGCCCCCTGCGTCTGCATCTGACCCCAGTATGACCCAGGAAGTTGCAGCTGGAGGTCGTGTTGTGTCTGGGAGGGTTCAAGGGTCAGCGGGTGACAGCCTCCCGCTGAGCTCTCCCAGGATATACCCTGTCCCAGCCCATCCACTGGGCTGTTTCCCAACCCAGTCCTCCAGTACCCTCTATACCAGAGGTGTCAAACTCATTTTCATTCAAGGACCAAATACAGACCAATTTGATCTCATGTAGGCCGGATCATTAAAAAGATGGAAGAAAGGAAGGAAGGAAGGAAGGAAGGAAGGAAGGAAGGAAGGATGAAAAGACAAAAGGAAGAAGGGAAGGAAGACAATGCAGATAGTGAAGGATGGGCAGACAGACAGAAGGAAGGAAGGAAAGACGGAAGAACAGAAGGAAGAAAGGGAGGAAGGACAGAAGGAAGAAAGGAACGAACGAACGAACGAAGAAAGGAAAAAAGGATGGAAGGAAGGACAGAAGGAATGGAGGGAAGGAAGGAACGAAGAAAGGAAAAAAGGAAAAAAGGAAGGTAGGGAGGAAGGATGAAAGGAAGGAAGGACAGATGGAAGGAAGGAAGGAACAAAGGCAGGAAATAAGGAAGGGAGGGAGGAAGGACAGATGGAAGGAATGAAAAGACCACAGTGGGCCGGATTGCACCCCTCGGCGGGCCGGTTCTGGCCCACGAGCCGCATGTTTGACACCCCTGCACTATACTGTACAGAGCACACCTGATCCAAGCCTATATGCTTATTGGCTGAACAGTGCAATGGCTGTACCTGAGCAGGGTCACTACAACACTTCAACCTTGCAAAAACAAAGCAAAATGTACTTTCTTTCCCTCCAAACTTTTATGCATGTGACTTTGAGCACAATAATTACATGCCACCAAATCCAGAGAACCAAAAGTGTTTTTTTTTGTTCCAGTTGTGATCCAGCTTGAATCATGGGTGTGCAGATTGTCAGATTTAGCTTGAGAGTGTGTATGGATCAGAAACCTAACCCTGTGAGGTGGCAGCTGTCCTGTGCCATTGTGCGTGTGTGTTTAGGTCACACAGGTGGAGTTAAGGAGGGGTCGACGTGTGTCAGTGCAGGTGTTGCGGTGGAAGGAGGCGTGGATTTAAAGTTCAGGTTGCCTGTGTGTATGCGTGTATGCACAACGACAACCCTCCACTCCACACGGCTGATTAGAGATACTTTACTAGCACCTGAAGTATCTTTGATCACACAGATATAGACTGATATAGAATGCTTCACGCTCCCATACATTCTGATATGGCTTTTAAATAACAATAAACATACACCACATGTATTTAACAGGATGTTTCTGTTAGGGGCCACCCTGGTCATGGTCCTGGTGCTGTAGGTCCAGTAAGCCAACCTTATCCAAATACTGTAGGTGCTTCAGAGGGACTGGATCTGTAATAAACAACAACAGAGAGGGTTAGACTTTTAGAGGTTGAGACCAAGACAAGACCAAGACCATATATGTCAAAGGAAAATCATAACAAAACATCAAAATGTGAGTTTTCTTAGTATGTGAATTTATTATTATTATTATTATTATTATTGTTAATATTTATTATTATAACAAAAACAATCTTTGCTCTGTTGTTTTCAGAGCAGCAATGAGTGAAACAAATCTTAGCAAACTTGTTGTGTTTCACTTTATGTGATTTGGTGACAGTGAGTGAGACAAATCTACACCAGTAAATATCAAATAACTGTTACATTAAGCAATATAATATAATGTAAATATTAAGGAAAATGTGGAGAACATAAACACCAGCTACGATCCCAACCACACAGACCAGTAAGACCATCTCTGCATCCAGTTTAACATCAGAGGAACCACCAAGGAAATTGTGGCGGGATTAAACAGCTGCTTTCATTGCCTCATGGATCTTCTCTCATGTATCGTGCTAGCCAATGTACAGGCATTGGATAATAAACTAGACGATTATCGTGCCCTCAGTAGTTTCTCACTGCATATCAGAGACTGGACTGCCCTTTGTTTCACTGAAATATGTATATTGATCCGATAGCCCAGAGGAGGAGACTTATGTTTTATGTTGAATGGTGTTGACTGGTGTGACAGGAGGAATATTAAAATGTTATGCTGGTCCTGTTCACCTGATCTGGAGTTATTATCTACTATCTACTGAGGGAATTAACATCAGTCATTACACAGTGGTCCACATCCAATCCCAGCCAAACACAGACACTGCCCTGTTGGCTCTTTGCATAGACTCTGCACTGCACTAATTGTTTCAGGAGACTTCAATCAGGCCAACCTCCTGACTTCTGCCAACACTGTACCACAAGGGGAATAAACTGTCTGTATCACGGTTACATGAGCAGAATCTCTACCCACATTTTGGGAAGAGCAACCATGCGGCCATCTTGCTGAGGTCAAAGTATGTAAACAAACTACAGGACATCGCTGTTGACACTGAGTCTGTGGTGACAATATAAAGTCCTATCTGAAGGAAGGAGAGGACCTGACCTGCTGCTGTTAGGACAGCAACCTTAATACCAGCAAGAATCAGAGGAGGAACTACACCCCCTTAATATCATGTTTCCTTGGTGGAGAGGAGGACAGCTTCAAGGCAAGGCAGCTTTATTTTTATAGTGCATTTCATATCCAGGGACAACTCAATGTGCTCAAACAAACATTTAACAATAAGAATTGGAAACAAAAAAATAAATAAAAATAAAACCCAATAATAGTAAAAACATGGAAATATTAAAACATACAATTTAAAAAAAAAGAAACCCACTAATAATAAAAAAATAAAAACAAAGTATAGAAAGAGAGCAATAAAATAAAATAAAATAACTTCACATACTTTGGTGTCCACATCATGCAGGGCCTGACCTGGAGGCTACATGCTGACATGATGCAGAGAAAGCAAAGGCAGAGATTATGTCACCTCAGACATTTGAGGAAATTAGAGGTCTCTCAAATTTCTTATCCTGATCCATCAAGAGCATCCTGATGGGGAACATCACTGCCTGGTATGGAAACAGCACCAATCAAAGAGGACATAGGCAGGGTATGTGCTGCAAGGATAAGGTTCGGAGAATAATTAAAGACCCCAACCACCTGAATAATGGCCTTTTCTCTCTGCTGCAGAAGGGAAGGTGTGCATTAGGAATAGCACTGAACTACCTCCACGACATATATAAGGTCACATGCTTAAACAAGCCTCATCTATCTTGGTTGACCCGAGTCATCCACTGAGGGACGAGTTCATGTTGCTTCTATCAGGGCTCAGATACAATCTGCCTTGATACAGAACCAATAGACCATTCCCGCTACTATCAGCCTTTTTAATGACTCTTAGAATTTAAATTTGTATTTATTTTATTGTTGTATTTATTTATTGGTTGTGTTTGTTGTTCATATACGACTTTGCCCCTCTGTGATTATAAAGACAGCTTGAACATTGAGCAAAGAGTATTGTTAGATTGCTGTATTTGTACTTTCACTGTAGGAAAGGAATACTGAATACTTGTTCCATCACTATGTAGAAGTCATCTACTAATAACATCCACAATAATATCAGCAGTGGACAAATTCACCAACACCATGCTTTCACACACAAACACACACACACACACTAGTTGACGTCGTGGTCTAACAGTCTGACCTGCAGTGTGGCTTGGTGAAGTAGAGGTGATTCACTCACTCTCTCTAACCCCTGCTACACACACACACACGCACACACACACACACACACACACACACACACACACACACAAACCACAAATGCACATATGGGTGCTCAAAAACACACACCACAACGCCCTCTCCCTCCATTTCGCTCTTTCTAACCACAGCTACTTCCTCAGTGAAAAATGTTGGCTGAGTGAGGCAGGTGGTTAGTTTAATTACATACACACACCAACACACACACACGTGCATACTCTAAAGCCACAATGCCAGATTAATAGAAACCAAACTAGGTGGCTTTTTGATTTCAACAGAAAGACAATCTGTCTTCTGTGACACTGACTGTCGAGAGGAGAGTCAATTCTGAAGACAGAAATTCATCAGCATGGGGATTTGAAGAACCACAAACCAAAACCAGAGAGGGAGAGAGTCAAGAAGAGCGTTGAGAGGTAAAGGAAGATGTGTATGGCGACAGAGAGAAATAGCGGAAGCAGAAAAGAGCTGTAAGCAAGTCAAGAAGCAGAGATACCACGCATAGAGAGAAAGCAAGGAAGAAAGAGAATGCTTTGTGGATTATTTTGCATCTGAGTCATCAGACTGGAAAAACCACAAGGACCTTTTTCAACCACCTCTGCCCAGGACCAGGACACCTTGGCCGGGGTAAGAATACCACAACAACAGCTTCACATCCACAATTAGTTGTTGTAGAAATCTTATTCTAACAGCTCATTTTGTTTTTATTACAAAGTTTTAAAAAGAAAAGCAAGGCTGACTTTCTCTGTACCCAATTCTATGTTTCATTAAATAATCACCTCATTCATTTAGATACTTACTGGAAACAAATGAGACCTGGTGGTGATGAACACAACTTCATTTTTACCTCAGTCATTCATTCCTTTCTCGCTACGTGCCATTGTGTGACAGACTTCCTTTTCAACTTTTCTCTGGTGGCTCGTGGTTTACAGAGTATTCACAGTGAGCTGAGCCATGAGCCAAATGACCACTAGAGCTAAAGTGAATGAATTGTGCATATTTATTTTATAAGAGAACACTTGCTAGGATAAACACTAGCAATTTGTGTGATATGCTACTGAGGAATCATAGCTCTGTGTAGTCTACAAGTCAACAAGCCTGCATAACAATGATGTTTTGTTATTGCCAATTAAGATGTATATCCTTAACATCATTCAGCATTTTGAAGGATACCTAACAGGTATGGCATTGTGAGCGAGTCCCCCCCCCCTCCCCCCCTAACCCTGGCGCATCCTAAAAGACTGGGAGAACATTAACATTAGCAATCAATCCCTCTCTTTCTCTGTAACTTAAACAAATAATAATCCAGTTATCATTCAAATGCAATGCATGCCATTGTTCATTTCCTGCACACTCCATGTTGTGTTTGTCCCACATTATACACAGAAGGCCTAGCTAGCATAAGCTCTCTCTCTTTTTATGGCTCCAATTGTGTTGATAACTAATTACCAGACTACTTCTTCTTGTAACCTCACTACTGTTCACATTAGTTTGTGCCATTGGAAACATGCTGTGTTTAATGTGCTACTGTCACTGTAAGTTTTGACAGTTTAGCCACACCCTGTATTACTCATAGAGAATCGGAGCAACTGCTTAAATCACAGATGGGACTAAGCAACGGTTAACAATGCCCACAGCTACTTAGCTGACTGGAAGGGGTGTTAGAATCCATTTTTAGTGTCCACCCACACATAAATTGCACCAACCATATCACCAGTACCAACACTGTCAGTCAGTAACAAAAAAGTTGGGTGTGCCGTTACTGCAGAGAAATATATAATACTTGATTCTCTATTGCTATTACTGTTATTATTGACCAAATAAGTACAAAAAGTCCAAATAAACTGCCAGCTAGCAGATTTCTGCATATTCACTGCAGATAAAAAAAGCCATTGATAACGAAACCTTCCACCACATGGCTTGTAGTGGTGAGGTGGCAGATTGCCATCAAATAAATATTCCCCCATCGCATCCTCTTCCAAGTGTAGGAGAAACTACGGTGGCTGCAAAGCTTGTGAAAATTGCAAAAGGCCTGTTTGATTCTGCTCTCTATGTAGATATAAAGGGCTCATTCTAATGTAATGAAAGAACAAATTATATTTTCATGTGACTATGCACTAATTAAAACTATTAATAGATAGTATATTTCATTTCTGCCAACACAGTCAATGAAGTAGAAAGGAAAAAAGACTTTTACTAGATAGCAAACAGAACTCTAAAGCAGTATACTGTTTATGTTTGCTTAAAACAATAACCAACTGAATAAATAGCTGACCAAACACCTGCCATCATCTATTCAACAAGCTATATTTTGCAGCTCAGGTCACAGGAACTTTCAAATCCCCAAAGAGAACACACAGGAAATGACATCACATCCTCAACGAGCTCTGACACACTAATATCTTGTGTGTTATTTGTTAATGGTAGAGAAACACTCTATGGTGTTAGTGTACCGTTAACACTGGTGAGAAACAATGAGGAGTTACATACATTACATTTAGTTCTTCACATACACATGATACACACACATGATACACACACATGATACACACACATGCACACACAAATAGATAGATGTGGTTCATGGTCATGAATGTTGATGTTTCAGTGTGTTGGAGGATCTTTTGTTGACCTTTTCTTGCCTCTCTCCCTCTCTCTCTCTCTCTCTCTCTCTCTCTCTCTCTCTCTCTCTCTCTCTTTCTGTGTGTGTGTGTGTGTGTGTGTGTGTTTTCGGCTATGTGCAGATAAAAAGAACAAGAGGGGAAAAAACTGAAGACAATCATTTCATGGCATCCAACAGTATATTTGAGTCGCTGTCGTCCTATCAGTCTGCTTTTTTACGAGGTATGTGTATTTATATGTGTGCGTGTAGGTGTGTGTGTGTGTGTGTGTGTGTGTGTGTGTGTGTGTGTGTTGTGTTCATGTGCATTCATATGCCTTTGGATCATTTTAGCGGCAGAGCTGCTGTGCTGGTGCTTCTGTTGGCTTTCGTGGTTGGATAAAGACGTAACTATTTGAAACATATTAGATAAGTTTAGGCTTGTGTTAAGTGCATTTCCATCCACCTGTTTTATGAACATTTTCAATTTGCACATGAAGCAATCTGACTGGTAACTGCATACATTTGAAAATAAGTCAAACTATGGCAAAAAATGTTTTTATCTTGACTGAAGTGGAAAAAATTTGTGTGTCAAGAAATTAAATTTGCAAGTAAAATGGAAACAGACCTACTGAATAAATCATCATCATCATCATCGTCGTGAAATACGGAATTTAAATGTCACTCAAGCTTCCACTGAGGAGATGAAAACCAGGGTCAGCAGAAAACATCAGATCTGTGTGGACCAACAACGTTCCTCAGATTAATATATGAATATCATATTTCCATCATGTTTTCATCATGGTTTTCCATCCTCTCAGGTTTGAATGCCTCTCTGTTAATGATGTCACCTCTCTTTCTGCAATGATTTAATGTCAGCAGCTGGAGAATTAGTGCCACCGACTGTAAATGATTATGAATCAGCTTCTAATATTAGTATAACAGTGTTGGATGGATGTGTACATTAATTTTGTTTTGTGCATTTTCTGGTAATGTGGCTGTAGTTTGAAGATTTAGATATTGAGTTGTAAAAACAATTAGCTGCTAGCCCTGAACACACAAAACAGAAATGTACTGTTCAGCGTTTAGTGGAAAGTTTTAGTGTATTGGAAGAATTTTCAATGGGTTTTGATACAAACCAACACAACTAACCCATTTTCACTCAGGGTGTTTTCCAACCTGCACTATTTTGTCCAGTTGAAGTAGACTCTGGTTAGTGTCCCCCCCCCCCCAACCCTTTGGTGTGATTCATTAGGGCAGATCTGAACACAGCAATCCTGTGCAGACCAAAGCAACCCTGACAAATTCTGACGAAGTTTGTTTGATCTTCATCTAGTCTTCTTTTTTTTGCAAGTTGGAGATAAATGGCTCCAGTAGCCACATGTGCTACTATTAATGAAATCAACAGCTGATAGACAATGAACTGACATGTGACCTGGATCACCACAACAAAGTACATTGCATTTGGCCAGTGGACCCCCTTCAGGACCTTCTCACATGACTTTTAGTGATGTAGTTTGCTTTGCACCCAGTCATCTCTCTACTACCTGTATCTAATAATGGTATAAAATGCTCAAAAATAAATAGTTAGAGACACAAGACATCCTGAACCAGCAACCTTTAAATCATACGGCTGTGTCTGTGAGCTCACAGGGAGGATGACAGGAGGGAGGAGAGGGAGGAATGTAGCAGGCATTCCTTCCTGCTACCTCACCTAGCAGCTGTATGAATGACTATACATGTCTGCTTCATTTTCCCAGCACTAACCGTCTCTCATCTAAGTCTCAAAGCAAATGATCCACATCCTCTGTTGATTAGTCATCAGGTTTAGTACTTAGCCACCTCTGACTGCTTTGACACAAGTATTGATCCAACTCATAGACATTTTTTAGTAAGTGTGTGTAAAAAGTATTCACCCCCATAGATGTTTTCCCCTTTTATTGCTTTTATAAATTGAATCATGGTCAATGTCAAAGTGAAAACAAACTACAAAGTAATGTCAATTCTTTAAAAATATATAAAGTAAAATAGGTGATTGCATATATATCCACCCCCTTTAAAATGACTGACCTAATTCAATAGAGGTCCAGCTGATTGGTGAAATGGAGATCACCTGAGTGCAGTGAATGTGTCTCAAGTGATTGTATAAGACACCTGTGTCTGGAAGATCCAGTCACTGGTTCATCAGTATTCCTGCTACAATTACACCATGAAGACAAAAGAACATTCCAAGAAACTCCAAGAAAAGGTTATTGAAAAGTAGAAGTACAACAAACATTTTCCAAGTCACTGAACATCCCCTGGTGTTCAGTTAAATCCATCATTTAGAAATGGAAGGAGTATGGCACATGTCAATCTGCCTAGAGCCGTCCTCACTAACTGACTGTGAAAGAAGGAGACTGGTGAGGGAGGACACCAACACACCTATGACTAGTCTGAATGAGTTAAAAGCTTCAGCAGCTGAAGTAGGAGAGAGTCTGCATACAACAACTGTTGCTTTATGGGAGAGTGGCAATGAGAAAACCACTGCTGAAGAAAGCTTTTATTAAATCTTGACTAGAGTTCACCCAAAGGCATGTGGGAGACTCTAAGGTCAACTGGAAGAAGGTTCTTTGGTCTGATGAGACCAAATTGGAGCTTTTTGGCCATCAGACAGGTAAAGTTAATATAACAAAATCTAGAGGAATCCTGGAGGATAATCGGATTCAGACGACTTGGGAGAAGATTTATTTTCCAGAAAGACGATGACCTGAAGCAAGGCAGTAGCTGGTGTTACTTTTGCTCTTTAATAAATTACTTTCTTTGTTAATTTCATAAAGCAAAGATTTTTGTTCATTATAACAACTGATCAATTAATGTGAAATATATCACCATGGCAGTGATGACAAAAAATAAAAAAGAGTAACCACAAACTCAGCTCTCATCATCCAGCACCAGCAGTCAGCTAATGTCAGAACTCAATTTTTCTCAGTTTATACTCAAGCTGATGAAATCTGAGTCTTTTCAGCTGTTGAATTATTACCAGGAAAATAATGGTTGATGCTGACTGTCTGAGAAAAAATGAGCTTTGGTAATCTGATAAATCTAGTGGTGGTTATCTTTCCTGTGGGAGTTCTCCCAAAGTGTGTATGTACATATGTGTGTGTGTGTGTGTGTGTGTGTGTGTGTGTGTGTGTGTGTGTGTGTGTGTGTGTGTTTCCTGTTGATGATTGGATTTGCACAGACTCAGGGTCTATTTTAAGTTGCATATAGCATCAGCAATACTATAAGCAATCATATAGTGTGTTTCTACTAGTAAACAGTATGAATGCATATTACATATATTCACTACAACTTTATTGACATCCTTTGTAGAAGAATGTTGAATTTTAACTTAAATTAAGTCATAATCTTACAGCCAGCCATTTCATTATGGGTGGAGGAGTGGGGAGGGGGGGGCGGGGCAGATTTTAAGTCTGTGTAAAGTAAGAATAAATATGTGTTCTGAGTTTGACATACCACAGAAAAGTGTGTTGTTAACCACCCTGCCAAATTTGAATGATTAAAAAAATATATGAAATTAGTCTTCAAAGTTGTGTAAAAATCAGCCTCTTTCTCTGCTCCCCCGCCCCCTACCAAGTGTCGACTGTCAATCAAAGTCATCACCTCTACCAGAAACATGGACGCTACGTCTGAGACCTAGAAATTAGTTGTACACATGTCTGATATTTGGGGGGAAAAGGACCTGGGAATGGCAAGATGGAAAACCCCAGTAAAATTAGATTGCACTATTAGCAGAATATTGAATAGTTTTTAATGAGACTTTATTATTAGACAAGATGAAGGTGAAGGTAACTACTAAGTGACAAAAACAAGTTGGTGTGAGTGTGTCACTGCTTTGCACTGCCATAACTGATTGTTTCCCACACAGAGACACCAGTCACGTGTTTCCCGCCTGTGTGTGCTGTGGTAACATGCTGTGTTTGCAGCAGCCTCAGTTTGACACAGGAGGCTCAAGCACAAAAAGTTTCTTTTTCAATCCACAGTTGATAGGACAGATTTTGTGGGTTTGTGATGTAACCTCAGACCTGCTGGAAACAAAGTGAATGAATAAGTTGCAGTGTTTTCTTTGTGCAAGGCGTTGGTCATAAGTAGGCACACAGCCACAACCACAGTAGGAAGGACTTGAATCAGTATAAGCTGATCAGATCACATCACATGTGGTTAACCCATCAGCAGTTCAAAATCAATGTTGTGATTGGTTTTATGTACCGCAGTCCTATTGGTTATTGGTAAGCAGTTATGTCACCACTCAACTCTCCTCCAATCATCACAACGGTAACTAGAAATCTACTGAACCCATATTGCTGCTGTATCCACATCTCTGTGTATGTGTGTATGCATGTGTGTGTGTACAGTATGTGTCTGTTAGTCTGAAACTAATCAGTCAGACACACACTGCAGTGTTATCAGTTAGAAGTGTCTGTGTGCAGTTAGTGTAGTTGTTAAGATTATCTGCTCTGGTTTATCTGAGCTTCAGTTTATCACAACAAACCCAAATAAAGTTCAGTTTATCTTAAGCTACAGACAGTTGGCTGCTTGTGTTTCATGAGACTGTTGGCTTTTACTGATGTTGACATTCATGGCAGTTTAAAGACTGTTTAAAGAAGTGAAACTGTGGATGTATATTATCACCAGTGCTGAGGTACCATTGAGAAAGACCCAAGGACCATCCCAGGTCAATAAATACTATGTCCTTACAGCTTACCATACTGTCACTTTATTTCTTCTTGGGGTCTCATAGTACATTATCATAACTTGCAGAGACTTGTCTTCACTCTGCTGGAAGTGAAGGTCTGAGGACAGAGCTTCTCATTCAGTTGCATCAACATGGAATACAAATCATTAGCATGTCTGATATTGATTCAGGCATCATTATTCAGATAACAGTCATAAAAACTTCAGTCATCATTTTAACAATTGCACTGAATAGAAAATAGAAAATTATTTTTGTTGAATTCAGAATATCAGCTTTACGACAGCACATGTATGCACCATTCCTTATATCAAACATAAAGTAGTTCACAGAGTCAACAAAGAATACTTTGACAAGAGAGCAATTACACTTCTACAGAATGATTGTTCCATATCAGTTTGAGCCAGAGTACAGTGAGGGGAACATGCTGCTGAGGCAAGCACAGTGAGACAGGAAAAGAGCAAGAAGAGACACTGCTGCTCCACCAATACACAGCTGCTGCTGCTGCTACTGCTGCTACTGCTGCTGCTGCTGCTGCTGCTACTGCTGCTGCTGCTGCTGCTGGTGGTGGTGGTGCTGGTGGTGCTGGTGGTGTAGATAGAACACATGACAAACTATGCAATCCACAACAGAATGTGTTTGTGGCCATGAATGGCACATTTTGGAAATGCTGTTGGAGGAGGTGGAGAATAATCAGATGCATAGACAGATCTCATATTGCTGTCCTACCAACTGCCACATCACAAAACTGCATGGAAGCAAAATGATAATCACCTTGAGTCACAAATAGAAGTGTGTGTTTTGTAAAGTGAAGAACAGAATTTTATGGTGGGTGTATCACCTGAATATTTCATTTTGAATATTGAGAGAATTCTGCAAACATTCATACAAAAGATCAAATATGGCTGCAGGTGTGAGAAAATGACAACAACTACAGTAGTTGAAGATGACCAAGGCATACAAGTGTCACTATGTCAAATTTCATTCATGATCAGCTATATTAAGGCATGTTTTGGGATATATTA
The DNA here is from genome assembly GCF_027409825.1 of Scomber japonicus. Classification (NCBI taxonomy): domain Eukaryota; kingdom Metazoa; phylum Chordata; class Actinopteri; order Scombriformes; family Scombridae; genus Scomber; species Scomber japonicus. The sequence continues at coordinate 17,931,803 of NC_070601.1, forward strand.
GATGTATTATTACTCATTTGCAAAACATTTATACTGAATGTATCTGCAAAAACATTTTTCAGTTGAGTTTTCCTTTAATAGATTTGTGAAGCGAGAGCAGTTATTTCAGGTTTCCATGCTTACGCTGTTTTTAAAACTGATTTCATAATCTTCAGGTTATAATGAGTCGTTCTCCAACTCTTGGTCATTATTGGATGAATTCAATAACTATGGCAACATATATTGCTCACAACATTTGAGATGCACTACTCTGATTCACACATCTGACTGGCTTCTTCCACTTTGTAGAACTGAGGGAAACATCATGATTTCTCAGAGTTGAAAGAAAACCAATCAAGAGAATTTACCATAGCATGTGTTTTATTATGTAGGAGACTCTCAGGTTTCTATATTGAGGAACATTGAAGACAGCATAAAACAGATTCAAAAAGGTTTTCTTCAGGTACTGCAGCTTCCTCCCACAGACCAAAAACATGCATGGTTCATTAGTGACTTCATTAGTTGACCCTGTGATTGGCTGGGGAGCTGGTCAGGTGTGCCCTGCCTCTCAGTGTCAGCTCAGATTGGCTCCAGCTCCCCTGCCATCCTTTAGAGGATCCGCTGTAAAGAAAATGAATGAATATTTATTGGAGGCTTCTAAAGCAGTCAGTTGAATTTTAAGAAATTCATTACCCATGTTGAATAATTAACACAATACAACTTCCTAGACAGGAACTGTTATCTAACATACATGGAAACAATCTTATAATTTGGTACTAATTTCCTTTAAATTGGTTCACCTCAAATGAATTCAATAGTGCTTTAAGCCTCCCTATTTAACATTTCTAAGCAATGTATAAACAATTAGCAAATGATTTATAACATAATTATAAGCAGATGTAAGTGTCAATTTATTCATTTGTTAACAATAACTTCTCCTGTAAGGCAAGGCAGCTTTATTTATATATATATATATATACTATATATAGTGCATTTCATACCCAACTCAATGTGCTTTATATAAAACAAAAAAATCCCACTAATAATACAAATTAAATATAATAGAGCATTAAATATAAGATTGCAGCATAAAATAATGATTAGCTTTAAAATCATTAAAAGGACAAAGAGTGCAAATGAAAGATTAAAATGTAAAGTGCTTTAAAAGAGCAAACACAGTTACTAGTCTTGATATTAATAAACATCTTATATTTACTGTAACTAAGAGTTTTAATCAGCAGGTCAGCTTAACATGCAAGAATGTGTCATTTGTCAACATCATGTGTACGATTAAACATCTATCATTTTTATGATATGACACATATCTTTTCAAATAATGAATTGAAACAGAAATAATGGACTGACACAGGTAGAGCATCATCAGCTACACTTCCTGTCTCTTCATTAATATACTTTAACAACATTTCCATACTTTACACCTTCATTTTTCACTGAAATTGAATTATCTTATAATTTTGTATTCCTCATTATTGGGGGAAGCAATCATATTTGTATCATCATATTTCATATCTGCAAGTATTTCTGTCATGTTTATTTATGAGAGAAAACTTTCTTTTTCAGGGATGCCTGAGAAAATATATATATATATTTTTCCATCCTTTCTCTTCCCTCCCTTTTTCTTCTTAATCTAACTCTTTCCATCTTCCTCTCCATCCTCCCTCTTCATCTCATCTCCATCTCCTCCTTTTCCCAGTCCATATATCTCTGTGTCTGGATACGAGAGCCACTAAAAGTTGTTTTTCCACGTTTCAATCATTCAAATGTTGAATTTCCATTGTTTCCTTCCTTCAGTTCATATATCAAACTGCTTTGAAGGTTGTTTTTCTGCTTTTCTGTCACTCTTTTTCTTTAATTTATGCCTGTCGTCACATCTGAACCCATGGCATTGAATGCAACATCAGCCGCTTTCCACTTGTCAACATTGTTCGCCTTTCTTGGCCACATCATGTAGAGCTCCAAAAGTGCCTGTCCAGAGCTGATTCTGGTTATCTGAAAGCTACACCTGCTGTGTGTGCGAATATGTGTAAGTGTGTGTGGTTTGTGTTTGTGTGTGTGTGTGTGTGTGTGTGTGTGTGTGTGTGTGTGTGTGTGTGTGTGTGTGTGTGTGTGTGTGTGTGTGTGTGTGTGTGTGTGTGTGTGTGTGTGTGTGTGTGTAAATGTGTGAGTGTCAGAGACAGAAAGCAAGTTTGTTATCAGGAGACAGCAAAGTGTAACAGAGGAAACTCCACAGGTCTGGTTCAGGCTGATTTTAAAGGAGGTGATGCTGACTCTCAGCATTTACCTGCTTTCAAACATTCATACGTTCACACACAACACTAATACAGCAGCTTTTTCACATCATAAATAATGGTGTTGTTATGTTTCATTAAGTAAGTGACTTCCATGCAGGCAGCAGCAGAGTCACATATCAGGCTCATAGTGGACTATATAGAGATGCATGAACCAGCAAATACTTACAATTGTTCCTTGATAAATAATAAATTAATACTGTTAACGACTGACCAATTGTTCCAGCATTAACTGTCTAAATGATATTTGAAATGAATCAGCTGATCACTTTTCTTAGGGAATCCTGTATTTGTATTTCAGTGTTAATGTCTTGCTTTGGATTATATTGTCTTTACCTCTCATATGAGCAGTACGTCAATGGAAACATGATTTACTATATACTTACTATATATTCTGTATGTATCCTCAGTGTTTATGTTGTTACAGTATGTGGTGTGAAGATTTAGTAGCGCTCCTTAATATAATACTGATCCTTGTACTTGAGTATTTATATTTGATTCTTCTTTATATTTTGCTCCATTACATTCAGAGGAAAATATTCTTATTTTTACACAATTACATCAAGTGTGCAACATGTGATGGTATGTATAATATAATTGTACATGTATAATATACATACATACTAACTACATTGTATTGTTAAAGATAGTTCACGTTCACGTAGTTCGGTGACATTAGAATAAATACACTGTGTATTGATGCCAGTTTTGACAGCTAGTAGTCACAGCTCACTTTCTCAAACTACACAGCAGATAAACACAGATGTAAACCGTACTACCTGTGAGTCTCACATGCAGAACAAGTCTAGTTTAGTTTAGCTTATTAGGACACCAGTTACTCTTCCTGGGGTTCACAATTAACACAGAAAAGAAAAACAATACAGTTATATAAAGCTACAATATTATACAAAAATACAATACAACAAAGAAGATGAAAGAAAAAGAGAAGCAATATATATTCAAAGCAGGATTATACCACACCATGATAAGGTCCATATCCATATATACACACACACACACACATATCTACATCAATACATGTGAGCATCTATACAGTCACACATAAACACTAATGTACAACATGGACATATGCAGTATATAACTATTTAAATTCATGAGGTGGATTTTAAACTGTTTCTTAAATTGTGTTTTATCTTTATCTTGTTTTGAAGAAATGTAATTCATGTTTTAAAAAGGGTAGACAAAATCAGCTAAGGCTTCAGTCTACACCTTTATTTCAGTCAAAGAAAACAAAAGAGAATAAATGAGAGATTACAGAGAGACACGAACAGAACACGTACATGAATATGACATAGACTTGATTTAACAGAATACTCAAATCAAGGAGCTTTCACACCTCACAGACAGCAGCATTACTGAGATTATTTTTTATGAGATAGAGAGAAATGTTACCACTTTGTATGTTTAGTTTTGTGCAGTGTCTTGCAGTTTCAGTGAAGACCTACTGCAATTTATTCAATCCTGTTTAACTGTCTAACTAAAATGTATGTTGGCTGTGTGTGTGCGCGTGTGTTTGTGTGTGTGTGTGTGTGTGTGTGTTTGAAAGAGAAAGAGTTGTAACAGAAAGAGGAGATAGTGAGGGAAGAAGGAAGCAGGGAGGATGTGTGTGGCAGAGCAACCGTTAGAAACACAAAGCCTCTCATTCAACTATGACCCCCCCCCCCCCCACACACACACACACACACACACACACAGCTAAGCAACTGTGTTTTGTTTTTCATTATGTAATTTCACTGCAAATATTCATATCAATATCATTTGGGATGTAGAAATTTAGAACTAGAAAGAATATGTGTAAGTGTGTGTGGTTTGTGTTTGTGTGTGTGTGTGTGTGTGTGTGTGTGTGTGTGTGTGTGTGTGTGTGTGTGTGTGTGTGTGTGTCATGTTGTGCCTACAGTTGGTTAAAAAAAACAGATTTTTGGGTCAGTGGTTGATGCCTTGACCCCACTGGGTGTGTCTGCTTTGCATCCCAAAGCTGGTCATGGCCATTCTAGTCAGTGTTTGTGATTCATCCAGATATGCTGCGGTGCATTTCAAGCAACTCTACAATCCACTCCACTATATATACACACCGTCTACACAAGCAGCTCAAATAATGCATGTCAAACTGCAACATCAAGCTTCACAGGAAGTCAGTCTAAGCTGCACTACTACTACAATTATTACGGTAGCCTCAAGGCAGTGTTCGGCTTTATTGTCCATGTAAAGAAGGAATAAATATGTGTTCTGAGTTTGACATACCACAGAAAAGTGTGTTGTTAACCACCCTGCCAAATTTGAATGATTAAAAAAATCGCCAAATATATGAAATTAGGCTTCAAAGTTGTGTAAAAATCAGCCTCTTTCTCTGCTACCAAACGCTGTGAGAGTGCCCGCCGAGTCCGCTGAAACCCCGCCCCCTACCAAGTGTCACCTGTCAATCAAAGTCACCACCTCTACCAGAAAAATGGAAACTATGTCTGAGAGCTTTCTGCTGCTAACTCAGCTGCTAGCTCAGTGGCTAATTCAGCTAACTGGCTAACTGTAGACTGTAGTAGTAGTAGTGTGCAGTGAATGTATTTATACCTCTACAGCAGCAGGGGCAGGTTTATGCTAACGTGGCAGTGATTTTCGGACCTGAACACAGAAATCTTGAAACACAGTTTGTGAAGCCTAGCTCCACAATTCAAATCTAAATGGTTGAAATGATTTTTACACCTTTTTTAGAAATACTTTTATGACCTATTTCAATGGCGTTGCTCTGTGGAGCGCCTGTTTTCAGTTGTGAACAGGATAAAATCCACCAGCAGAGCTACAATGCTCACAGAGAGACTGAATAGCATCTCGCTGCTCATGTTTGAAAAAGAGCTTGCGGAGAAACTGGACTCTGATGAAATAATAAATGCGTTCAAGGCCAAGCCAATGCCCTTTAAATTGAGAGCTGTGCCATGCACACAGGTAAGCAGCAATATCGTTGTGTCCTTTACTCTGCTGCTAAGCCCAATAGTTGTGTTCAGATGGTTGAGTCAGCTTTGTTGATCATGCGTAATGTGGATACGTTATGGATCTATGAGAGTGCATGAGTACGCACATGAGTGTGTTATTTTTCACTATGTTCATCTCATTGGGCACGCAATGTCTTTGTGTGTTATGTTTTTGCAGTGGTTTTTTTGAGAACACAAAGTGTGCTTTTTCTATTAATTTGTTATTGATTTATTTGAGAGCATGTCACGTGTGTGAATGTTTAGACCTGCTGTGAACTACTGTTGACTTTTACTGATAGAACGCACACAACGTGTGGATATGTTTTGTGTTAATAATGTTGTATTCGAGATTGATACATTCTTTTGAATGTTTGTGGAGGTGTAACACTCTGTTGAAAATAAATTTGGCACACCCAGTATTTGCTGGTGCACACCCAATGTCTTTTTTCTGGCTACGCCAGTGACCTATTTAATGTGTTTCGAAGAAAATGTCAGGTCTTTTACACAGTCTTTAACTAAGCTGGCATAATTACTGTAGTGACAGTGCAACTGAATTTAAAAGCTCCACTTGTGAAACAGTCCTGTGGTGTAGGACGCTGTGTGGAGGACGGAACATTGGAACTGAGATTAGGGTTAGGTTAAGAGTAGGGTAAGGGTTAGATTAGATGTGTCTGTGGCATACAGTATTGCATTAACAGTATGTTGGTTAGCCATGCTGGTAAACCGCACACACCAACTCTCTCTGTCTCTTGCACACACACACTCTCACACACTTACCAAAGCCACAAACCAAGCAGATTTTTACAATAAATAACCATAAAAGAGGACTGTCTGGACTTCAATTGTGTGCATGTGTGTGTGTGTGTGTGTGTATGTCTGTGTGTGTGTTTGCTTCTGCAAGAAAAGAAAAACGAGCAAGAGAAGAGGAACGGAAATCGTTATTTTAGCAGTCTAGTAACAGGAAAGGGGGAGGAGGAGCAAACATGAGAGTCTAGAAAAGAAAAAACGAGGCGACATGAGAAAGAGGGTTAGAAGAGATATGAGTAAAGATTTCATCAAGAATGTATGCATGTGGAATGTGATGATGTTCTCCTCAGGTCCATGTCAGATCATTAAACTCTGTATTTTTCAGATTCATGGCTAAAACATATTGTCAGACTCATAGAACTGCTGCTACACTGTAAAAAATCTTACTTTACTAAAACGTGAAGAAAAATATGGCAACACTTTTATAACATATATATATATATATATGAGTTGGCTGAACTTCTGCCTATTTTAAGTTGGGTGAACTCAGCAACACATATTTGACTCTATGAGAAACAACCAGAAAATCGAGTTTAACCAATGTGAAAAAGTTTAGCATATTAACGACATCATTTTCATACTAAATTTATATACTCCATTTTATCAATTTTGACCAGTTCTATCTTTTCTGTGTTTTAGGTCTAATCCAGTTCAAATAATTAATTAGCACTGTCACAAAATAAAGAATAACAACAAAGAATATTTGTTTCCAACATGCATTAAACAAAAGCAAATATCTGCTGCCATGTAAATATGGACAACACACAGCTCTAAATCATTTAATTCAGGTGTCAAGCACTTGGCCATGCAGTCTACATTTACAAACATTGTAAATTCAAGCATAGTACTATCCCTGCTAGATATTCCACAGTCAACTGTAAGTGGTATTATTGAAAAGTGAAAGTGTTTAGGAATGACAGCAATTCAGCCATGAAGTGTCAGATCATGTAAAACCACAGAGCAGGTCAACTAGTGCTGAGGTGCATAGTGTGTAAAAGTCACCAACGCTCTGTTGACTTAATAACTGCAGAGTTTCAAACCTCTGGCATTAACATCAGCACAAAGCTGTCTGCCAGGATCTTCATGGAATGGGTTTCCTTGGCTGAGCAGCTCCATGCAAGCCTTCCATCACCAAGCACCAAACATTGGATGGAGTGGTGTAAAGAATGCTGCCACTGGACTCTGGAGCAGTGGAAACATGTTCTGTGGAGTAGCGATTCACGTTTCTCTTTCTGGAGATCTGATGGATTTGGTGAATGGAGGAGGGATAATGCTTTGGGGTCCCTTAGTTCCAGTGAAAGGAAATCTCAATGCTTCAGCATACCAAGACATTTTGGACAACTCTAACTTCCAACTTTGTGGAAGCAGTTTGTGGAGGGCCCTTTTCTGGTCCAGCATGGCTGTCCCCTAGTGCACAAAGCATGGTGCATTAAGACATTGTTGGGTGAGTTTGGTGTGGGAAAACTTGAAACCCTAACCCAGCAAATAGCCCTGACCTCAACCCCATCGTACACCTTTGGGATGAAGTAGAAAGATTGCGAACCAGGCCTTCTCATCCAACATCAGTGCCTGACCTCACAAATGCTGGATGAATGGACACACTCCAAGCCTTCCCAGAAGAGTGGAAGCTGTTATAGCTGCAAAGGGGGGACCAACTCCATATTAATGCCTATGGATTTAGAATAGATAAAGATAAAAATATTCTCTATTCTATATAGTGTATTCTGTCAGTAGTGATGAGTTAAAAAAAAGTTGACTATTTTAGAATATCTGTATTCATTATGGAATTGTACTATGTGTAGGATTTATTTTGATGTTCACATGTTTTAAGATTAAAACAATTATTTCAATCCCACAATTTATTGTGGGATTGACAATTTAAACTCAGTTTAGGACACATTCATATTAATATTACAATGATTTACATACCACAGCATCAGACCCCAGTTTGCAAAAGATAGCAGCAAAGACCTTGTGACCTTAGTTTACAAAATATGGTGAGGAAATTCTGACCTCGGTTTACAAAATGTGGTGAGGAACTTCTGACCTCAGTTTACAAAATGTGGTGAGGAACTTCTGACCTCAGTTTACAAAATGTGGTGAGGAACTTCTGACCTTGGTTTACAAAATGCAGCTTGCTAGAACACTTTCACAGTACAGTGTCTTTTAGTATAGTTTTAAGATATTTTAGCACTACAACATTAGAAGTACATTATGAAGAATTGCACTCGTCAGGCTCACAAAAATGTAAAACTTTCTTGAGCATGCACAACAAAATAGCCTTTGATGGTTGCTAGGCAAATTTTGACTGTCTAGGCTAGAAGCTTATGTTTGAGGAGTTTGAGGAACAAACTTGGAGGTTGGTTTTGGGTGCAGTGTATCGAGGTCCACAAGAAGTCTTTGAAAGACCTCAAAAGTTTGGTAGGGTTTGGATGGATACTTATGTGGCATATGTCACCCCAAGGAGGAGGCAGGATGCTCTGGCCAGACTGTCTAGATTGTTATGTGCTACTTTTCCCACTGCGCGTGTGCAAATGGTTTTCATGTTCTGAGTGAGGAAGGGCGGAGTCAGTCTTTGTTGTTGTCGTGCAAGAATTTGAGTAAAGTCATGAAAACGTACAGTTGTCATCGGAGTTATTGAACTAACATTGGTAGCAGAGGATGGCCGCTGGTAATTATAAAGTTCCACCAGCGTTTGATGAGAAAAAATCTTACAAAAGTTCGAAAAATGAAGTCGAAATCTGGAGACTTGTTATTGACTTGGATAAAAAGAAGCAAGCCTTGGCGGTTGCCTTGTCGCTAACAGGAAGAGCAAGGGACAGCGCGCTGGAAATAGCCGCAGGGGATTTGCACAAAGATGATGGAATGACTACACTTTTGATAAAATTGGACTCAGTGTTTTTGAAAGAGGAAAAGGATCGCCAATACGAGACGTACACGGAGTTTGACCAGATAACAAAAGACAATGGTGTTTCGATGGTGAATTACATTGTCGAGTTTGAACGGAGGTATAACAGAATTCACCAGTTCAAAATGGAGCTACCAGATGCGGTATTAGCATTCAAGCTGCTAGACACTGCAGGACTTCATATTAAAGACAAACAGTTGGCACTTACCACTTGTCCAAGCCTCACGTTTGACAACATGAAGGCCGCCTTGAAGAGGATATTTGGCAGGGCAGTGCTGGTGCACTGCAGGTGAGTGGAGATGCAACTGATGCTGACTACTACACAACGTTTACCGGCAGGAGAGAAAGTAGGTCAAATCTGCAACGTCAAGCAGCTGTTCAAGGTACCGATCCGCTTGACAGATATGGTAGGAGAACGAGATGTGCAGTCTGCCAAAGCTTATATCACTGGGCGAAGGACTGCCCCAACAAAAATGAACATGCTAAACTAACAGAAGATGAAAGACAAACAGAGGTTGAAGAATGCAACATTACTTTATTGTCTATAGACACATTGTCTGACACAGAGGTTTTCATGGTGGAGTCTCTGGGATCTGCTGTGATTGATACAACTTGCACCAGAACAGTGTGTGGCGAAAAATGGCTTGATCATTATGTCAGTCAACTAACTCAGGATGAGTTACTGAAAATGAAGGACATGAAAAGTGCAAGACCATTCAAGTTTGTCAATGGGAGAATTGTCCACTCCACAAAGAAAGTGAAAATCCCAGCTGTGATAGCACAAACTAAATGTCAAATTGAGACAGAAGTTGTCCCAGCCGATATCCCTTTGCTTTTAAGCAAAACTTCACTGAAAAGAGCAGGTGCAGTTTTGGACATTGAGAATGACAAAGCCATAATGTTCAAGCAACCTGTGAAACTTGAACTGACATGATCAGGACATTATTGTGTGAACTTGAGGGATAAAAATACCCCAGATGGAAGTGACATCCAAAATGAAAACGAGATCCTCATTGTGACAGAAAACATGACAAAACAAGAAAAACAAAAAGTGCTATTGAAACTGCACAAGCAGTCTGGACATGCCTCAGTTGACAGACTGCAAAAACTACTGACCTCCTCAGGTAATACTGATGAGGAATGCATCACAATCCTAAAGGATATTGTAAAGAATTGTGAGACATGCATCAGGTACAGTAAACCAAAGCAAAAGCCAGCAGTAGGTTACCCATGGCCAACCTACAATGAAACTGTAGCTATGGACTTACATGAGCTAGAGTCAGGGTGTGGTATCTGCATGCCATTGACCACTTCACAAGATTCTTTGCAGGGAGCATTATTACCACCAAGAAGCCCAAAGAAATAGTGAAGCATTTTATTCACTGCTGGATAAGTGTTCATGGTCCTCCACGGAGACTGTTCACTGACAATGGGGGTGAATTTAATAACGAAGAAATGAGGGACATGGCTGAAAACTTTAACATTGAAGTGAAAACGATTGCAACTTATAGTCCATGCAGCAATGGTCTCTTAGAAAGGCATAGTCAAACCCTCACTGAAATCCTGTTGAAAGTAAAGAGAGACAACAAATGTGATTGGAAGACAGCCCTAGACTGGGCCCTGATGGCAAAAAACTCTATGCACAATGTGCATAGCTACAGTCCATACTAGCTAGTGTTCGGGCAGAACCCAAATCTGCCGTCAATTCTCACTGATAAACTGCCAGCTCTAATAGGGACTAGCGTGTCTATTTGGATAGCCCGGCACATCTCAGCATTACATGCCACAGGGAGAGCATTCACAGAAGCAGAATGCTCTGAGCAGATCCGAAGAGTCTTTCATAAACAACTGCAACCCACTGATGACGATATGAAACGGGGGATAAGGTTTACTACAAACAGGTGGATTCTACAGAGTCCAAAGGTCCAGGTGTGGTCATTGGCCAAGATGGGGTGGTGATATTTGTTCGCCACGGGGGCACTTAGGTTCGTGTACATCAATCCAGACTTTGAAAGGTTGATGGATGTGTGTTGAGAGAAAGAAATGATCAGTTGATGAGAACTGAAAATGACACATTACCAGAAACAGGACTCTATGAAAATGACACTGTAATAAACAATACTAACAATATATAGACAAACCAGCTAGACTCCCTATTGGCTGTGATGTTTCCTACACCTATAATATGATGATTTGTATTCCTTATCAATAACAGCCCAAGAAATCAAAGGTCCTTAGTGGCACAGCTGAGAACAGGAATCCTTCCCTTCAATCTTGAAGTCAGCAGATTTAAAAACATTCTTGAAGATGTCCCTTGTATGATGAACTGAGAACTCCAATATTTACTGAAATGTCTATTAAAAACCCAGAAATGTTCTGGTGATGATAGAATGGACTAGTTGTTTAACACATTAAATAGGTCATAAATGTATTAATAAAAAAGGTGTAAAAAGCATTTTAACCATTTAGATTTGAATTGTGGAGCTAGGCTTCACAAACTGTGTTTCAAGATTTCTGTGTTCAGGATTTAGTGGGCGGGTCTGAAAATTATAAACCCGCCCCTGCTGCTGTAGAGGTATAAATACATTCAGTGCACACTACTACTACTACAGTCTACAGTTAGCCAGTTAGCCGAGCTAGCCGCCGAGCTAGCAGCCGAGTTAGCCGCTGAGTTAGCAGCTGAAAGCTCTCAGACCTAGCGTCCATTTTTCTGGTAGAGGTGGTGACTTTGATTGACAGGTGACACTTGGTAGGGGGCGGGGTTACAACAAACTCGGCGGGCACTCCCACAGCGTTTCGGAGCAGAAAAAGAGGCTGATTTTTACACAACTTTGAAGCCTAATTTCATATATTTGGTGATTTTTTTAATCATTCAAATTTGGCAGGGTGGTTAACAACACACTTTTCTGTGGTATGTCAAACTCAGAACACATATTTATTCTTACTTTACACAGACTTTAAGTTTATTAAATATGTATCTGAACTGAATATGTAAAATGTGCTTGTAGTATTACCCATTCTGCAGTTCCCCTCTACTGAGATCTATAGAGTCTCTCAATTCTTGTTTCCCAGTAGCAAACAGCTGTTTCCAGTGAAAAGGCTCTGATAAACTGTACACTACCTGCATGGAGGAAGAACTCAGATCCCTTACTACAAGTAAAAGTCCTGCATTCTAAACTTAAATGATCCCCTTCCAGGCAGGTTTTAAGGCTTATAAAGATATTTGCACACATGTGTGTGTATGTATGTGTGTAGGTGTGTGTTACCTCCTGCTGTTCAACTATCACACTCTGTAAGGTTTTATAGCAGAGTCTCACTACGGAGCTGTCTGCTATGGTCATTATGATTCAGTGCCTTTGGAGCCTCACACACATGGACACAAAACACACCCACCCACCCACACACACACACACACACACACACACACAGGGTGCATGTAGGTTTAGGCACACACTCCTGAGGATACACAACAATGAAATACCTCATAAGGACTCAGTGGAATATCTATATATTATCTATAATTATCTCTCTATATATATATATCTCTCTATATATATAGATATTATTTCCATTGGTTTTGTTGTAATGTTTCTGTTTATTCAACTGTGTGTGCAACAAGTTGGTTTCCCTCCCTCCCACCTCTCTCTCTCTCTCTCTCTCTCTCTCTCTCTCTCTCTCTCTCTCTCTCTCTCTCTCTCACTCTCTCTCTCTCTCTCTCTCATTCTGTATGTGTGTTTGGAAGGGTGGGGGAGGAGGGGGTCATTTGTGCAGCTGTGATCTCTACCTCTTATTTTGAAGCCTGGGAATAAGTACAGAATGCCTTCTATGGATTCATCTTCTATCTGTCTGTCTGTCCGACTGTCTGTCTTTTCCTCTCTTACTCCACACACACACACACACACACACACACACACACACACACACACGCAGTATTACACACCTACACACACACACAGTGGCTCCCATGTGGCGATCTGGCCACACATCACACAGACAGGCTCTGCTGTTTGATGTCTGCACCTCCCACTGTAAAAAATGTCGACACTCAGCTGGTGGTTTTATCTTGGAGTCCCATATCAGTCAGTTTGTCTCACTGTACTGTTTTTGGTCAATTTAATTTATTTCAATGCAAGAGCAAGAAAATGATCGAATCCACAATCATTAAATGATCTTTTAACTGATGTGGACTTCAGAAATGGATGGATTCATGCTGATATTTTGAAAGAAGTGTATTTAAATGTACCTCTGAAACACCATTTGGATCATGATTGTAATAAAATGTGGGGTCTGATCAAAATGTTTTAATCACAACAAATTCTAGATGAATGGTAGCCAGTTCAGTATTGGTCAAATCTAATGTATTTAATCGAATATGTGATACTGTAAAACTCATCATATCAGAACAATACTGACTTGTGTCTATCTGACACATATCAGTATCAATACATATCATATCAATACACTGTATATCAGCCTAAAGTAAATGCTCTAAAAGATGCGCACCTGGCATTACTCTATAGTTTTCTTGCTGTCAAAAATATTGCATGAAAATACCAAAATCACAAAGAAACAACCATAATATCATAAAATAGAAGTAAATCAGTATAATAACTGGATATAAGTTGAAAGGTTAAGTCACTTTGCTTTGGTGTGATCTTTAAAAAACATGGATTTAGATAAAGGATCATCCACAACAAAGATTATAGTAATTCACTGAGTCATAACAAACACATTATGATACAATACTATGTAACCCCATAGTTATGTTTTCATCTGATATATATTTCCTTATCATGACAAATGTAAATTATATTTAATATTTAGTGTTTGGCTCCACTGTTTAACGTTTTTAAATATGGTTGACTAAATATATAATTGTAATATATCATGCATAATGTGCTCAAATGTTGGGTTAGGGTTATAGTAATAATAACAAGAAGGATTTGTTTTTTCAAGATAATATCTCTTTCTTCAGGAGAATTGATGCTGAATTATAAAACTACAAATGGGCAGCAAATAACTGAAGAAAAACAACAAATGCATCTTCACAGTATCCAGATGTCATGATGTAACTATCTGTATCTTAGTTTGTCAAGAGAAAACAGTAATTGTCAGGTTTTACTTTCTCCCATGCTTTCTGTGAATAAGATCTAAGCATCATTTTTTGCAGTGTCTCCCTCCTCCTGTCCTTCTCCATCAGCTGGGGCAGGAAGACTGAGCTCCAATAAAGATCCTTTCATTTCCTCTCCTCTTTTTCATCTCTCCTCCTCCGTCTCCTCCCTCTCTACTGCCCTCTCTCACTTCCTTCCGACTGCCTGTTTAATCACTTCAGCGTTTTAATATCAACGTCTTTTTGGTGTTCTGGTTAGCGTCTGCACTTGTGTCATGTAAGCTTCCACCAATACACTTTCACAGATACTGTAGCAGAGTATGGATTTCATGAGTTCTTTTATTAGTTTTCATTTAAAGTTTAAGCTCTACATTTTGCTTCATGAAGGACCTTCTAATGTAGTCAGCTTGTACTTGTACTACTTTCAATGGATTTTGGTGTTGAGAGTCAGAGCAAAAAAGAAATGATCAAAATATTCATTGAATTGCAGCAACACTTGTTTCTTTGCCAAAAATTCACTAGAGCTTCTTCTGGTGGCCTGACATTTAGATAAGTTTAATACTGAGTGAGTTTGGGATGGATGGATGAATCAATAAAAACAGTGAACCTTTGTCCTTTATCAGTCTGCTTTTTGTCTGTTCTTGTGGATTTGTCCAAGAACTGTTCCAATTCCAATAAACATTGAGCCAAGTTCAGTCCAAATGTTCTTGATCTGCCCATTTTATTGAGGATAATTTGGGTGTTGACTTGTGTAGACTTGGGAAAGTATCTCAGAATGATTTTGAGCCAGGATGAGATCTCAATTTATCCATTTTAAAAATGTGTTGCTGGCTGGGTGAGACCAAGATCAACTAGCAGCTGGTCTCCTGAGATGATCTAGCTGGTCAACATCTACCTCATATTAGGTGGAACAGTACCATCTCTGCAGGCCCTTTGTTGATTACTTCTGGCTCTACTATCTCCATAGCATTTTAGATATGTTACTGCCACATTAAGGGTCTGATTTTTTCTTACTGGACAGTACAGCAGCTCTGCCTCTGATGTTCTGTATAGACATCACCACATTATAACAAAAATCTATCAATGTTCATGTATTTAAAAATTATATCACTTTGTTTTCAATTTTGTTTTATTTCATTGAGCTACATTTTTGATTTTAATAATAGCTGAAATTCACTGAATCGTGATTTAATTCTTTTTTCCTGAGAAAAAGTAGGTAGTGCTGTGAGCAGAGGTTGCTTTGTCACAGTACAGTCAGGTATTTGTATAGAAGCTGAGCTGTTGGTGTCAGCAAGAAAGCTGCTTTTCCAATGTATCCTCCTGATTACAGAAACAGAAACAAAAAGCTTGGTAAATCTTAAGTAAGATAATAACTGTGCAGGCACTGAGTTTCTCACATTTCTCTTATTAAGAAACATGCCTTTAACATGGGAGACCAGTATTCACTTCCTGTTTTTAACCAAACCACATTGTTTCCCTAACCTTAACAAAGTTCTTATTTTAACCCAAACCACAATCGTTCCCTAAACCTAACCAGACCTTAACCACAGTGATGCCACATTATTTCCAGCCTGTTAATAGGGGCATGAGATCAGAAAACACTACTGAAATACAGGGACCAACAATGTGTCTTTTTGTCTGATTTCAATGACTCAACCTAACTCATCCTGGTTTCATCAGCAGAGGGAGTTTGCTCAGCTGTCAATATGTGACCTAAAAGTGAAATAATAACACCAGAGAAACCAGTTGAGTCTAATAACAAAATAAATGCAGTGGTAAGGCTATGACTATCAACATTCACATGAATATTAACATCACCTACTATAATTACTTTATCAGCACTAAGGACTAAGTTTGATAAAAAATCACAATACAGGCCAGCAGGATGGTACACTATGACAAATAATACTCACTTTAAGTTTTCCAGGTTGGATGAGAAAGACAAAGAACAAGGCTTTCAAATGAGTTATAATTAAGTTTAGGCTTTGGTTTGATTATTAGGCTTGGTTTACTATACTTTATCAGGTTACTTTATTAGGTTTGGTCTACTAATAAACTCAGCCATATTTCTAGATATGAGAGCAGCTTTGTGCAAAGTGGGATGTGTACCGTCTCTCCTGATCAGACCAGGTCTTCCCAGAAATTCTGCTAGTTTTCTCTGAAGCCTACATCATTTGCTGAACACCACCTTGAAAGCCAGTGGTTGAATGAAGGTGTCTCGACATGTCATCACTGATTAGACTGGAGAGCAGGCCAGAGAAAACTATGGAGTCTAGCATTGTCTTTCCAAATGTACACAATGTAAAAGCAAAACTTGTTACCCAGAGCTGCCGAAAACTTTTACTTTTACTTTTACTTTTACATTACATGTCACATTCACCCATTCATACACATTTATACACTGTTGGTGCAGCAACAGGAGCAATTTGGGTTTAAGTGTCTTGCCCAAGGACACATGGACATATAGACTGGAGGAGCTGGGAATCAAACCACCAAACTAACTAGTGCCGCTCTACCTCCTATAATCCCATAAACTGGAAGCGAGAAAGAAACAGGAATGTATTCAACTTATCTAGAAAGCACTGCTGAGCCACCTTTCTATACATATCTCATCCTCTCACTTTCACAGTACACTAGATCCCACCATTATTTGGTTGTTGAAGACCATCAGGTTAGTACTGAGGTTGGGAGAATTGGCTTATATTTCGCTTCGCACAAGTGGAACAATTTGCAAAAGCTTGGCGACATGGAAGAGCTGATCTCTTACATTCATTTCAAACATCTTTCAGCAGATTCATCATAGTGTGAATGTACTTGTTCTTTATGAATGATGTTCATGTCTGTGGTTGGATGTCTTGGAATGTTGTCTCTGTTTGTAAGTCTGCAGTAAATCTTGTTTTTTGTTACTTTGAATTTGTATACTGTGTGTTCTGTATTCAGGGAAAGAGAGTATGATCTCAATAACCCCTCCCTGTAGAAATAAAGGTTACTAATAATAAGGATAAATTTGACAATAATCCCAAACATTTCATTTGGTGAGAGATATACATTATCATTGGAAGTTCTACTATACACACAGACATAAACATACTCAAAAAACTATATCCACTATATGTTGGAATTGCTTGGTTTGTAAATAATTTCATGAACACTCTCTATTTTGAGTTGCCCTCTTTGTTTCGCTACACTTCCCCACTGACTCTAAGCTTCTCCGAAGTTTCGAAGTGGCAGCATGAGAAACCACCAAACGTGAACAGCCCCCATGACGATCGATGAAGCCTCTGATCATTCAAAGCTTTCTAAATGTTCCTAACCCGTTTTCCTCCCAACCACATTGGTTCCCCTCAGCTTTAATGGGTGAGATGGCGAGTGCATGTCTGTAAAGTCTGGTGGGACACCCTTCCTGTGCGAGCCGAGGCGAGGTCCCTTCAGTCCTGTGGTTACCAAAGAAGTCATGCAAAGAGTTGCCTCACCCTTTTCTCACTCCTCCTCACCCTCCCTCTCCTCCCTCCATCGCCATTTGTCCCCACATTGTGGTTAACAAGTGAATGCAAAGTGTTGTCTTTATATGTGTCTATGTGTGGCCTGTACCCATTAGCACTCTTCTATTCTGTATTGTAAATTCCACACTGCGACTAAGACTTCTAATTTATTCATTGGCTCGTTTGGGACTCTGTAGCGGCCCGTGTGGTTGAGTTTTAGGTGTCTGATTGGCTGATTCTGCTGGTTCCTTCCACTTTGATGATGTGTTTGTGTTTTCCAGAATCTTACTTAGCATGCAAACATGTGCACACAAACCCAAACACATACATCCACACACATTCTACATAAAGCATAAAGCACCCCAAGCCTGAGGGGTGTGAATGGCTAATTAGTTGATTGGAAGTCTCCTACTCTGACTGTCAGGAATGATCTAGGCCATTGAAGGCAGGCATTGATTGTCTATAGTGACTGTTGATAATGAACAGTGTTCTGTTATGACTGTAGAAGCTGTTTAAGTGAAACCTAATAACCTAATAACTTGTACCTTAGAAATACAATAAGCCAAAAAATAATAATAAAAAAAAAAATTAGCCTAGCATCTAAAGAAGTGTACAGTGATGAGTGGCCTGTGTCATGTATGATTTTTTTTTTCGTTCTTTAACCCTTCTGTTGTTCTTGGAAGGGAGGAAGAAGGAAGGAAGGAAAGGAGGGAGGAAGGAAGAAGGAAGGAAGGAAAAGAGGAAGGAAGGGAGGATGAAGGAAGGAAAGGAGAAAAGAAGGAAAGGAGTAAGGAAGGGAGGAAGAAGGAAGGAAAGGAGGAAAGAAGGAAAAGAGGGAGGAAGGATGGAAGGAGGAAGAAGGAAGGAAAAGAAGACGGAAGGAAATGAGGAAGGAAGGAAGGAAGGGAGGAAGGAAGGAAAGGAGGGAGGAAGGAAGAAGAAAGGAATGAGGAAAAGAAGGAAAGGAAAGAAGCAAGGAAGGGAGGAAGGAAAGGAAGGAAGGACGGAGGAAAGAAGGTAGGAAGGAGGGAGGAAACCAATTTGACCCGGGAGGACGACACGAAGGTTAAGCAACTATTAATGTCACTTTTCATGTGAACAACTCACTGCATTAATAGAGAGACAGTGTATGCCCTTAATCATCACATCCCACCTCCGTACAACGACACAAAGGATATAAATCCTAAGAAAAGATGATGATTCCTGAAGCAGCTCCACATTGCTCACCATGTTAAATCCCCAGAATACAAACACCATCCACTTTTATTGGCATCACGTGCAACTCCCAGCTCTAGTGGACCTGAGTCTTGATGATGACTTGGGTCTGACCAGTGTCCAACAATTCAATGTGAAGAGTTCCAATGTTCGAACACTCATCATTAGACCTGTGTTATATGAGGGGGGATCTAAACAAAGTGCCTTACCATTCTTACACCAATTAACACATGTATGAGGTTAGGATGTTACACATTAATAACATCTGAAACAGTGTTAAAATGGATACGTTCCATTAAACACCTGTTATGTGACTGTAGAATGTATTTAACTAAATGAAGTAACACTTACAGATGAAAGATTCTCATCATCAGTCCGGGTTCTCTGTTGTCCTCCTCCACTCATCCCTCGTTTCCTCAGGGATCTCCTCCTCTATCCTCTTCTCATCCTCCTCTTCCTGCCCTCAAGGCCTGGATTCAATCGTCTATCTACACAGCACTGCTGTTACTCTATCTATCCATCCATCGGTCCATCCATCCATCCATCCATCCATATATCTATCTATATCAGTCAATCTATCAGTTTTTTCCACTTCCCCACCAGCAGTAATGACCTGCAATGTGAGTAGAAAAGGTATCTGTTGAATCCAAGCAGTTAGCTGCGGTTCTGAGAAGTGAAGTCAATGCAACCTGCATTTGCTCTAATGGCCAGCAGGGGTGACTCCACCGACTCAAAAACTTCTTACTTAATTAATTACCTTAGTAATCATGAACATGATGTTCATTTTGTAAGTCATGATCTCATTTAGAGTAAAATAGATGATAAAGCACCTTATGCTTTGGGGCATGGCTATGTTGTGAAGTTGCTACCAAGGCATCAACATTGATTAGGTAACATAACCAATGGCGTAACCCTGGAGTATTTTCAGGGTGTTTGGCTGTAAAAAAAAAAAAAAAAAAAAAACGCTCTAAGGAGTCATATGTTGAGCTTTTCCAGGAATGGCATTAAGCCTGTTTTTCGCTTGCAAAAATTGGCATTAGCATTAGGACAGTTAAACATAGGTTGTGTTCATACCCTCGCTGTAGCTAACTTGAAACCACTGAAGTGGTGATCTGTAACGTTTGTATTTTGGGTTTTTTTCAGAAGTTGCGTTGCATCATGGGTAATATGAGTGTGAGTAGTCAGCTCTTGATGCATACTCTGCATTTCTGGTGAATCTAGTAAACCATCTAGGAACTTCTCACATGCTCTAAATCACATACTACACAGTTGAAACACACTACATACTTCAAATGACGTCAGAGTTAGTACGAGTAGAAGGAAAGTATGCAGTTTCTAACAGACCCCCAGACTGTAAATGCACCGCTCTAACCAAGCTAACAGCTATTGTTAAGGTCACTTCACCCTCCTATTCAAATATGGTTACCTCTAGCTCCAAAAATCCAAGATGGCGACGATCAAAATGGAAACTTGAGGCTTAAAAATTGGAGTCCACAAACCAATGGGTCATGTCACAGTAGCTACATCCATTATTTTATATCTATGGTTGAATCCAGATGTTTAGCATGTCTGCTGGAAGCCTCCCTGCAGATGACCTGTAGAAAACAGGGACAGGGACAAGCCCAGGGGACACCCAGGACATACAGAGGATTATATACCTCAGATCTCCAGGCTGGACAGGGCAGGGACAGAGAGGGACGCCTGGACGCCTATCAAACATTCTCTCTCCCAGGACTAATGCAACATAAGAGTGTAAAGTAGAACTAAAAGTTATGAAGCTTCCTATACTCTTAGAAGAGGAATTACTCTTTTTAACGCCTGCAAAAATGAAATTATTGCTGTTTTCTGATTGTAGTGGTTTAAAATGCAGAAAACCAAATCCATTTTTTAAGCAGGTTTTATGTTTATAGGTAAGTAATCTAAAGTCTAGGGTTAAACACTGACAGTGAAAGTTTTGCAAGTAGGGAGTGCAATGATAGTCGTAGTGTGCTCAGGATAACAGTCACACAGGCTCATTGTTTTCTCCTGCAGCTTACAATACTGCTTACGCCAGCAGATATTCTATGCATGAGTGCTGTGAAACCACACGTAATAATATACACACCTCATCTGTGTGTGTACATCTCATTTGCACTCACAGATTTTGGCACCATCACACACTGAACTCTGTTAACTTATGTACCCTTACATGTGGAGAAGATTATTTATTCATTGTTTATCACTGTGACAATATGAACATATCTCTTAAAGCTATCTGTCATTTTAATAAATGAATTATCAATTAAATAAACACAGTGTGCATGGATGCAGATTGATTTCAGCTTGTTTTTCAAGTGATTTGGAAATGAAGGAATCTGCACATTATGTGATGAGATGTTCCAGCTACTGCCTGAATTGTTGACTCAAATCATCCGTGTCAGCACACCATAGGAGCTACCATGCAGGTATAATTATTATATAATTATAATTAAGCATGATGTTTCAAGCCATACTGGCTCTTCTTCAGATGCTATATTCTTATAGTTGTTTTTTTGGTCCAGCACCCATCTCCAACTAGGTAGCGGATGTGCATGTTGTTTTGTTTAACACTGTTTTATTTTCCCTGCAAGGTTGCAAGGTTTCTGCAGAAAGTATGTGCTATCTTTTCCATTCCATTACTAGTCAAAAATAATTTAAGTGCTCTTATTGTATTCTAATAGCTGTTAGTAAGTATCTCACCTCCCATGTACATGTATGTCTGCCTGAATGCCAGCTCCTGCAGCCCCTAAGATTAGGTTCTCAAGCCCAACATAGAAAGATTTTACACTTACTCCTCAATGTAGATCAAAAGATGCATCACTCTTTTGAGTCACAATTTTTGACCAGTTTGGACACAAGCTTAATAGGTATAACCCTAACCCCAACCACCCCCACCAAGATCCAAATAATCTGCAACAAAATCAGTAAAAGTCAAGTATTCATTTTGCATTAGGGTCTACTTCTATATTGCATTTCATCTGATTTTGGGATTATATTTAAATTCACTGAGATGAAGATATTCTAATTTCCAAATTCAAATATCAAATTTGTTTTTAGCACTATGCAGAAAGTCAAACTGTTCATGAATCACAGGACAAATTTCATCTGCACCTCAGAGAAAATTCTAAATATGTGTTTATCTTTGAGTTTGTTTGAAGTGAATTTCCTTTCTCATAAAACATGTTTAAATCTGAGCATTTTAAATCCTGCATTGTTTACTTGCTGCATGTTTGCTTTCTGAAAGTCTTCTTCTCCTCTGCCTTTGTGGGTGCATGCTGTGCTTCTGTTTGTGCATTACCAGAACTAACTGTCAGTCAGAAGTGTGAAACTTGCGGCAGGCAAGTAAAAAAACTGCTGCATAGTGCTGCTGGAGGTGTGTGTGTGTGTGTGTGTGTGTGTGTATGTATGTATGTGTGTGTGTGTGTGTGTGTGTGTGTGTGTGTGTGTGTGTGTGTGTGTGTGTGTGTGTGTGTGTGGGTGTGTGCAGATGTCAAAGACAGTCAGTGGGACAGAGTTGGACTTTCTCTTAGTTAACCTTTCTGATCAGTTTTGATGTTCATGTACACTGTCCAGTCTGCAGTCTGCACGTGTGTGCGTGTGTGTGTGTGTGTGTGTGTGTGTGTGTGTGTGTGTGTGTGTGTGTGTGTGTGTGTGTGTGTGTGTGTGTGTGTGTGTGTGTGTCTGCACGAGAGAGAGGGAGAGTTTCTGCTCTAATGCACCTGCTCAGCCATTCAAACTGCACTAAACACAGCCTGAGGCGCTTCTATCTTCCTCTCTCCTTCTCTCTCCTTCTCTCTCCTTCTCTCTCCTTCTCTCTTGCTGTCTCTGTCTCATTCTATCCGTCTCTGTCTCTATCAGATACACCTTCTTCTGTCTTCCTCCATTTTATTTCCCTTTTCTATGTTGAAAGAATGAACATTTAACTAACTTTGACTATATGCATGATTGAATAGATGTGCACTCTCTCTCTCTCTCTCTCTCTCTCTCTCTCTCTCTCTCTCTCTCTCTCTCTCTCTCTCTCTCTTTCTCTATTTCTCTCTCTCTCTCCTCGTCTCTCTCTCTTTCTTTCTGTCCTTCATTTCTTCTGTCAGAAAATCAATTTTTAGTTTAGCAAGTATAACCCGGTCTTCTCTCATCGCAGAGACTGGCTGAATAATTCAACACACATACACAAAGGATAAGGACGCACACTCTTCGCTAGTTTTTGAACTATTACCATGTTTGATTGGGATGAATTTACACACAAAAGAAACAAAAGATCTACAGTACCTGCTTTCTTGTCTTATCTATTTGTAAGATCTTTAACTTCATCTACAGGTTTTTGACTAACACAGCTGATTGTTATGAGCTGAATCTGTCAATCAAACAGACCCAAGACATAAGATGATATATATTCTGTATTGTAAGCAAATCTCATGAAAAGACCAAAATCAACAAAGTGTCAGTTCATCTCTTAATACATTCTGACTGTGGCTACTGAATATGTAAATACATCCTCTTTACAACAGTTCACAAATAAATGGTTTCAGTTTTTAATGAAGGCTCAGTAATGAACTAAAACAGCTGGTTGCTCTTTGTAGGTTTTAGTAAATGTTTATCAATCAGGAGGAAACTGTGTATCTTTTTAGGACTATTTTCAGCAGTGGATTAATACACATTATCAGTTCGGGTCGCCTCACTGACCAATAACACAAGGGCTTTGTCTGCATTTTGACTGAAGGAACCAGGAACTAGTTTTTAGTTCTAAGTCTCTAAGGAAAGTTGCAGCTTTTGGTTCCATTCATCCTGGAACTAGAAAAAGGGTTATTGGATGACAATAAGAAAAATATCAAATATAGTCAGCTACAGGAAATGATGACCTTTGATGACCTTTGATGACCTTTGGAGACCTTCAGTAAACATCAGCCTTCACTTCTTCCTCCATTCGCAGCTGGCAGAGCCTCTGAAAGCTTTACAGCAGCACCTCCTTCACAGCTGATGCCATAAAGCAATGCACCGTTGTGCCATAAAGTAATCCAGCAGGTTGTGACTAAGTAGCAGCATGTTACTGTAGATGCAGTCTCCTCAATCGTGTTACAGTAATAATAATATCTCTAAGCTAACATCACAGCATTGGTATGGGTTATGTAATACAAAACATATATCACATAAAGATGAAGTATATCAGTAAACAGACAGAAATCACTATAGTTTTAATGGTAGTCTGCAGGATATTGTTCCCTTTTTTCATCAAATCTGGACACAATAATTCAGTTTGATTTTTTTCTTTGTAAAATGAGAAACTGGGAACTGGTCTTTCTAATTACAGCAGCAAGGTTAGTCAGTATGTGTGTGTGTGTTTATATGTATATGTGAGTCTTCATAATACTGTAAGTGTCAGTGCATGAATATCAGTACTGCCTACGTGTGTGCATGTGTGTGTGTGTGTGTGTGTGTGTGTGTGTGTGTGTGTGTGTCACTTGGTCCTCCTGATAACTGATATGTCAGAAAATCAATTAATTACTTTTAAGCGGCAGTTAACTGCATCCGCACAATACACCCCATGAATTATAGACGAGGTGTGTGTGTGTGTGTGTGTGTGTGTGTGTGTGTGTGTGTGTGTGTGTGTGTGTGTGTGTGTGTGTGTGTGTGTGTGTAGCTGCTCTGTTAACTAGAGACAATTGCTAACTTCTCCGTCACTGATCAATTAATGAGAGTGAGTGCTTGGACTGAGGAGCTCCACATTACATCACTGTTACTGTGTCCTTCAAAATGAATCATGTTTTTTGTGTGATTATTAATAAATATATGCTAAACATAAACTATGACAGATTTAAACAATAGTGTTCAAAACACAGATTTATTACACCTACTTCAAATGACTGAACTGCCAGACTTTTATTTCAACATGTCTTCTTTTGTCACATTGTTGAATGCCCCATCTTGTATTGCTAGGTAAGCCTCTGTACATGTTTTAGTTGTACAGTTCTAATTCAAATCACTGCAGAGTTAAAGTCAATTTAGTTCAAAAGTTAATTGCTTTAAGGTTTAATGATTGAAGTTCTCCATGTTTGTAATATAATTATTGTGATAAGCTTTTTTAACCATACCATCCCATAATAAAAGCCATTCTGTTATAGAATGTGTTTAGGTAATGACATGAAAATATAAATAAACTTACCATATAAAGTTAAATGAGCCATTCTACTAACATGTAACTTTCTATTAAAATTTTTTGTAATGCATGTCATGTTTTTATATATATGACATGTATTAGGCCATTTGACCATTTTAATGGCAGAGCTCAAAATGAATCCTTCAGAAATTCACAGTACATTGATCATAGTGAGGTTTCAGTCCAGAGATCACTGAGAAGTCATTCATGTTCATTTCTGCACATGTATAATTTAGTCACACAATATGCTAATTAGGCCTTTGATGAATATACACATATATAATGTGTATATTCTAAATGATATTGCAGAGACTCTTAAAACTTATTTTTCAAATTCATTTTCTCTGAGATGTTCAGAAAAGTGTAAATGATGTAAATGCTTATTCATTTAAATTTGCTCAAATCTCTAATCTAAAAAAATGTTTATACTGAACAACAATTATAATAACAAAATGTGTGGATGGTTCTATGTTAGTTAGAATGTGATCAGATGTGAGGTGTTGAAGGTGCTGATGAGAGACCAGAGAGATGAAATCCAGAGGAAGTCTCCTTCTTTTCCCCAGACTCTCTCTATCCTTTCATCGATCCCTCACTCAGGGTGGCAGGGTGTGTGTTTATGTGTGTGTTTGGTATTGATCCTCACCATGCCACTGTCACTGGCCTCAGGGTGGCCTCAACTCAGGGGACAGGGACAGACAGCCAGCTGCTGGCAGAGAGGGACAGGGAGAGAGAGAGAGAGAGAGAGAGAGAGAGAGAGAGAGAGAGAGAGAGAGAGAGAGAGAGAGAGAGAGAGAGAGAGAGAGAGAGAGAGAGATTCCTTTAACTACTTTTAGAAGTTTAGTTTACTTAAAGATTATGACTACAAATAAGCCATAAAAGGTTACCCAAAAAAAGTTTCATTTCAAGCTTTTATTTAAGATCAACATGTTTTATGCACGTTTTCTCAACTTACTCATATTTTATACACATTGACTGCTCACTGTAACCTTTAAGTCACTGACTCACACTCAGCTTTATGCATTGCAACACTCAGCTGTGTAAGTTTCAGTGATGTGATTGGTCAGTCAGAGTCCATCCTGAAACAGAGATCAATCTTGTAATGTATATAAAGACTGCTGAAGGCTTTCATTTGCACTTTGCAGTCACTAATGTTACACATACTGATTGTAGAATAATGACAGCTGCTAGTTGTCATCTGAAAATATCTGCTTTATGTCTTCATGTCTAAGTTGACAATAGAGCGATAACAGGAAATGAATAGAGAGATGGATGAATCATACATTTTATACTTCTATAATTTCCTGGAAATTTTCTGAGAGTTTTTACAGACAATGGTACAATTTCAAACTAATTATAAGGAAACTCATTATACATACATAGTTATTAACTTAACTCTTTCCCTGACAGAAAACCCATGGTTGCCAGTAGTGTAGTTTCATATGTCATACAGTTGGTTTACAGTCATATTTTCTTTGAAAGGTTTGTATAATATGGTAGTAAAATGAAAATGTGCACATGATAGTTTTTGAAGAAACAACCTGATGTGCTAATATGTACTTTTATACACAAAATACACTGAAGAGTTTTTTTTCTGTCAGTGAGGAATTGTTAAGAGTCTAATTCATTAGGAATTGAACAACTAAGTACCAAATATAATGAATAGGCAACCACTACGACAGAGTATTAGGGCCAGGCAAAAAAAGAGAAGAGAATGAATAGGCTTTATGTTATTGATATGATATATTTATCAGTTACAAATACAGTTGCACCAAATCACACTTTTTTTTTTTTTGCCTGGACTTTTTCTTTTTGTTCTTTTTTGCATGACTTTCTTTTCTTCTTTTTGCCTGGCTTTTTTTTCTTGTGCCAGACTTCTTCTTTCTTTTTTTTGCTTGGCTTTTTGTTTTTTTGCCTGTATTTTATTTCTTGTGCTGGACTCTCTTTGTTTTGCCTGTTTGTTTTTTTTGTTTTGTCTTGTGCCAGACTTTTTTTTTTTCTTTTTTGCCTGGCCCTAATACTCCATCATACTACGACCAACTTAACCAACATAAAACTTTTTTCAGTTTCTAATATGTGTGAAATGTCTTAAAAATGAACTGTTAAATATCTGTACATTTCTCGGAAAATTTCCATGAATATTGTATACATATATACAAGTTACAATATCAAGTTAGTATTAAAGGACCTGAAAAAGTGTAAGAACAACACTAATTATCTATCTGTCTGCCAAAGAAGTCTTACCATCAACCTCCACACACACTCACACAGAGAATAAGCTGAGCTCTCATGGACATGGACACACACACCTCAGACGACCACTGTGGCTCACCATAACCCAGTAATACACACCCACACACACACACACACACACACACACACACACACACACACACACACACACACACACGTTGGTTTGAGGTTGGATGACATTGAGGGTTACAGGGAGTTTTTGCACACATAGTCACATAGTGTCTCTCTGTGAAGCACACACAAGGACTTTGTGGTGATGTCACCAGCCAAGGGACCTTTGGGAGAGACACTGTGGCAAGCTCAACATCTACCAATGTGTGTGCATGCATGTGTGTGTGTGTGTGTGTGTGTGTGTGTGTGTGTGTGTGTGTGTGTGTGTGTGTGTGTGTGTGTGTGTGTGTGTGTGTGTGTGTGTGTGTGTGTGTGTGTGTGTGTGTGTGTGTCCACAGTAGTCACCTTGAGGTCTGGTAGTGCTTTAACCCACAGGAAGAGGTAAGATACAGCTCACTTGTAGTTTGACATTTAGATGGAATGTTAAATTACTGTTGACTTGTACTAAGTTATGTTGTGTGGACTGAGGTGAGACCTTGACTACATAATATTTCACCTTTATTTCACCATATTTGAATAAAAAAGTTCAGTTCAGTCACTTTCCTTTATACTAATATAATAATGAATTAATTATAATAATGACAAAATAATGAGCAGTGAACTGATTTAACAAACATTTAAGAACAAATATCATTTTGTGTTGCTGACTTGTTTAGAGTTGCATTACTGTTAATCTACACAAAGCAAAGCCCTGCACTGTGTCTTTTATTCTATTGTGAGAACTTCTAGACACTCTGACTCATATAAAGGACATGACAGGACACTGCCCTGTATTCTTCAGTGTGTGTTTTTCAGGAAGCACACATGTGAAGCCAGGTTTTACTGTTCTGACATGTCAAGTGTTTATTTGCAGTCAACTAGAAGACACTTTTTTTGTTTTCTGCTTAGGCCCATGATCCTTCCCGTCCTTCTTCCTTTTGAGCTTGTAATTTCTGTTGTTGCTACAGAAGATACACAAGTACATTTATTACATATCATATTAATCTTTCTATAATATGTATTACAGAGAAAGTGACATGGTTCAGATGATTTATGAGCCTAGTTCCATGTTAGGAGGAGATGTGTTGGGTGGTTTACTTATTTGCATAGAAAATTTGCATCAAAGCAGCACAAACTACTGTATGAGACCATTACTTGTTTGTTATTTCTAGTGAGACATGGGATCATTTGCAACTGTTTTTTCTGGCACAAAAAAAACAGGTATTTTAATCCAGACATGCATCACTTACCACAGACCTTAACCACAGCACTGTCATAACATAAAGCATCATTATCCAACTTATAACTGCCACATGCAAAACACTTCAAATGCAATCAACATTGAAACATAGAGATTGAAATTATCCACGGTTTGTAAAAACATACAATGCCAACATTTTATTCTGGTTGTATAGCAACCATTCTGCAATGAAGCAAAATTCAACCGTCTATGTCAAGGGTGTTAAAGAACGTGTAAAGTGAATTCAGACATTTTCTTCTAAACACATTAAATAGGTCATAAATGTATTTCTAAAAAAGGTGTAAAAAGCATTTCAACCACGTAACATGGCGGTGATTAGCATAAACCCGCCCCCCCTGCTGCTGTAGAGGTATAAATACATTCAGCACACACTACTACTACTACAGTCTACAGTAGGGTGACCATATTTTGATTTCCAAAAAAGAGGACACTCGGCCCGGCCACGAGATAGCCTACTTAAATGATACTCACAGTTTACTCAACGATTCCTTATAATTTTAATATATTTAAAGTTTATATGTATGGATAGAATATTTTGTTATATTACAAAATAATATCTCTCAAAGACAGAAATTCAGATTCTCAGAGGTTACTGAACTTTCTTTATTATACCTCGATTGTAAAATATTTATATATATATATATATATATACATGTGAGTGTAAAATAAATGTAAAATCTCTGGAATAAAATAATGATAGAAATAAAAATAATGTCTCTTCTGTGTTAGAAAAATCAACTTGTAAAATAATAGCTCTCTTTTTAAGTTTTTTTCCGCAGTTCATTTGTGAACGTGCATTTGCATTTCAGCATCTTGAACGCTTCAGCTGCACCGCCGGTGTCTGCTGCTCTCTTGTTGTGAGTTTTGGAGATCCGCCCACAGGGCAGCCTCTCTAGGATTACGTCACACACGCTAACCCAAACAATGACAACCGGGGGCGGGGGTGCACACACACATATACACACACAGAAGGAAAACCAGACATTATCATCAATTAATAAAAAAACCCCGGACGCCCCAGACAGGATGTAAAAAGTGGACATGTCCAGGGAAAAGAGGACGTTTGGTCAGCCTAGTCTAAAGTTAGCCAGTTAGCTGAGTTAGCCGCCGTGCTAGCCGCCGAGCTAGCCAATGAATTAGCCACTGAGCTACCAGCTGAGTTAGCCGTCGAGCCACCAGCTGAGTTAGCCGCCGAGCTGGCCGCTGAGTTAGCAGCAGAAAGCTCTCAGACGTAGCGTCCATGTTTCTGGTAGAGGTGGTGACTTTGATTGACAGGTGACACTTGGTAGGGGGCGGGGTTTCAGCGGACTCGGCGGACACTCCCACAGCGTTTGGTAGCAGAGAAAGAGGCTGAGTTTTACACAACTTTGAAACCTAATTTCATATATTTGGTGATTTTTTTAATCATTCAAATTTGGCAGGGTGGTTAACAACACACTTTTCTGTGGTATGTCAAACTCAGAACACATATTTATTCTTACTTTACACTGACTTTAAATATAAATTTTCCCAGAGGATTGTACTCCGGTCAGGGTGGGAAAAAAAACGTCTGAAGCAGTAGAAAAACTGGAATTACTTTTCTGCAATTTTCACACTTTGCAGATTTATGTGATTGGATCCTTTGGTGGGCCGGGTTCTGGCCCGCAGGCCCTACATTTGACACTCCTGGTCTATAGAAACCATATTTTATGAATAAGAATCTAAAAAGAGGGAAGGAGAAAAGGGAAGTTAAGGGTTAGGGTTAGGGTTAGATCGGAGGTTCAATTCCTGGCTTTTCCAGTCCGGATGTCCTTGTGTGTATGAATGTGTGAATGGATGAATGTGACTTGTAGGTTAAAAGTGCTTTGAGTGATCAGAACACTATAAAAGTGCTGTATAAGTCCAGTCCATTTATGTCATTTTGTTGTTGCCATCAACAAAATGCATCAACAAGCTGCCTGACTGTTAAAACATACCTGATAAACCTGATTTGGTTGTAAATCTCTTTCCAGGGTAAGACTTTCCTCCTGAGATCTTCATATATCGTATAATTCAGAGAATCCAGACACACAATATTAGTCTTTTCTCCATTTAGCTTTCTGTGCCTGGCTGCCTGTTTAGTTTCTACTAGCCATGCAGATATTTGTAATGGTAATAATGGCTAACCCTAACCCTAACCCTAACCCACAGTGGTGCCGCTGTCACTTTGTCAACTAATGTGAGACAAAGCTAAATGTAATCATTAGCCACTGCCATTGCTATAAAACGTGAATTACATTTCACATGTTACAATAATTAACAAGGAGGGACTCAACATTGTTCCAAATGTATGATTAAAGCAACACAACAGCTATCAACACTCATATCTCTCAAATATGTGACCTCAATTTTCAACCAGAACTTCCAAATAGGAAGAAAATGGGAAGGAGGGCAGCAGAGAAGGAGGGGAAACAGGGAGAAAATCATTTGAGTAGCTAAATGAAATTAGCAGCTTTAAAGAGCCTGAGGGCAAAGTGGAGTCATGTCCCCCGTGGCTACGCTTTAGAGAAGGAGGGAATGAATTAAGCTTGACTGGATCTTCTCCTCCTTGTCTCCCTCGCTTCGTACTCTCTCACTTTATTCTGTTTTTTACTAATATGCAGGGTCAGATGGAGGGAGGGAGGGAGGGAAGGAGGGAGGGGGATGAGGAGATGAATGAGGGGTATAAAAGCAGATCATGAAGGTGATCACAGGCTGTATCTTTCTCTTTACTGAGTTTTCTGTCTCTTTTAAATAGTGTCGACTTTACATTTTGGACTTTGGACTGACAAAAAAGTAAAAACAAAAAAAGTCATTGTTTCCTATTCTCCTGTTCTTTTTCTTCCCGTTTTCTCCAATTTCTCTCTTGCTGTTTTCCCTCTTATTATCTTATTATTATTTTTTCTCTTGATATCTGCTGTTCTATTCCTTTTGGTGCATTGGAAACTTGACCCCAGCCACTGCCTCATCTGTACCCAGGATTGAAGGATGAACCCTGGGGCTTTCTCCAGCTCAGGCCCCCTGTCTTGGGCCATGTACCTGATGAGGAAAGGCCGGACAGGCAGTGGACTCTTTGGTAAAGCTAACTCTTCTTGACACCTCATAGTTATTATCATCACGTCACATCTAGTCTATTCATACTAGTTGTCTAATTTTATTAGATTGAACTTTTATCATGTATTGCATGTTTTAGTGGAGAAATATCAACTTCACCACAATTATCTGTTAATTCATATTCATTTCTGTGATTGTGTTGTTCTAAGAGGCATGTCACCTTTTCATAAAGTACTTCTACTGATGCACCTGAAGTAATGACTTGCTGGCCAGATGTCATCTCTGTACTATTCAATTATACTTCTGAGATTCAGATCATTGGAATTCAAGTTTTCTTAGGTGGTTCTATGACACTTTGAGGGTCTTCAGGGGTCCCATATGGGATCTAGTAGTTCTTTAGGAAGTTCTAGTTATTGCTCAATAGTGCTTGGAGATGTTTTAGAAGAGTTATCAGATTCCACTGGGTTATGAGATGGTTCTATACAGTAGATCCATTATGTAGTTCCAGTGGTTTCCAGATGTTTGACACATTTCTATGGTGTTTTGGGAGGTTTCACAGCTGTTTGAGGGACTGTAAAGTGTTCACAGAGAACCAGCTCTTAACTGCAACACAGGCTTTGGCTTAAAGATGTAGAGAATGCTCACACTATGGTAATTTTGGGCAATGCATCATATCATTTCTTTCATTTCTGAGTGGTTGAGTGATTTAATGGAGGATGATATTTAGTGTGTAGATGTGCTTGTATATGATAGAGTAAGGAAACATTCTTGGACTTACAGTTATTGTGTTATCCTTGATGTTTTTATTATTGTGTATAATTGTCTGTCCTCTTTCTCATAATGTTAAATAATAATAATAATATATAATAATATATCTAAATAACATAACCTGACAAAATAAATCCTCAGAATTAGAAGACTGAACTGTTACAAATGTGAGAGTGTCTAATAGAAGTACAGACATTCCAATGAGCTAGTTATAGTTTTATAGCAATGATCATATTGTTTTTTTATTTAGATTTTCTACATGAAAGTTTTTATGACAAATGACCAAATTAAAAACCAGATGATGTGCTCCCATTGGATGGGACTGTGCACTATAGAAGGCTGATACTAATACCAGCTGGACTCAAACTGTAAACACATCATATTTTGTAGTTTTTCTGTATGATGAGGAATGGTAGAGTGATGAAACTAACTATTGAAACAAAAAGTCATTACAACAACTAGAAAAA
Organism: Scomber japonicus; assembly: GCF_027409825.1. Taxonomy (NCBI): domain Eukaryota; kingdom Metazoa; phylum Chordata; class Actinopteri; order Scombriformes; family Scombridae; genus Scomber; species Scomber japonicus. The sequence goes on from NC_070601.1 coordinate 17,964,656, forward strand.
TACATTCATGCAAAAACAATTTCAATGAGTATAATCATAACAGAAGTGAATAGAACAGAAAGATTTATTGTCATTATATTTGACATATAATGGGATTACAGGTGCCAATGCATTAAAGACAAAAAAACATGACATACAATAAAAGGATGATATAGAATAAAAAGATGACATGCAGCTATAATAGCATAATTATAATAAAATAATATCGGTCTACAAAGTAGTTCTCTTATTAATCATAACAGCACATCTACATATTGGTTTGAACCTGTATATGTCTATATATTCTATACTGAGGAATATTTGGCATTTATTTGACTGATCAGCTCATGACAAAGATTTTCCACTGCGGCTGATGATATGAAACAATGCTGGTATCAATAGCTTTGATAGGCAATTGTGACTGTGTATTGATAATGGATCAAAGTAAAGTGAGAGGCTCATGTTACCAGTCAGTCAGTGGGAAAAGCTGGCTGAGTGAAATCCAACTCCTCTCCTTCTCTCATGTTCTCTCTCTCTCTCTCTCTCTCTCTCTCTCTCTCTCTCTCTCTCTCTCTCTCTCTCTCTCTCTCTCTCTCTCTCTCTCTCTCTCTCTCTCTCTCTCTCTCTCTCTCTCTCTCTCTCTCCCCCCTTTCAGAAATACTTTAACATGTATATTCAACTCTTAAATATTATAAAGGACTGCTCAAGTAGTCAAAACTGACAAGATCTAGTCCTCTTCTATTTCAGAGAATTGATTCATTGATGCATTGCATTTGATTATAAATTCTATTATGTTAGATTTTGAAATAAATATTAAAATTCCACATATTTGGCAGCAAGTTGATGCATGTTAAAGACTGAAATATTTATGTGTAGTTATAAGAGCAATACATATCCAGTGTCAGATTTAAACATTAACACAGACATTAAATTGTGCTTTAGTTTCATTTGTCCTATGTGTGGTGCTTTCTATGCAATGTAACCATCAGTGCTTGTGTTATTTCTATACAATAATCTGAACATGTACCTTCACATTCACACATTATTATCTTCAGATAATGAGTAAAGAAAAATAACAAGTAGGCTGATGATGAAGAAGTGAAAAATAGATATTTCCAAGGGCAAATCACATCAGGTCCATCTTGGGACAGGACGAGAGAGGAGGCATTTACATTTTTTATCATTCCCCTTTGGCTACTGAAGGATGGATGCAGAGGCAGACTGGCATTTTCGTAAAACTCCTCCCATAACTGCTTTGAGGCAGACAGCATGTTCATTTAACTCAAATCAAACTGACGGACTCCAGAAAGGCCTGAGTGAAACAAGACTGTAAAGTTTGGTGGTACTGTGAATCAAAAACACCTTTAATGTTGAGAGAGGGTTAACACACATTTTATGTACATTTCTAAAAGGCCAGTTACTCCCTCATATTCTTTATATAACCAGCTTTCATTTATTAAAAAATGAGTACCTTACATTTTGGTTATCTTCCCATATCTGATGTAATGTAGCTCCAGAACAGACAGATACTTAAGGCAAATAATATAATAACTGAATAATAATAACTGAAGAGCAAAAAGTAAAATTATTACAGATGACTGCGTCTGAATTAATGTGCTTTGAATTGCCTTGTTTGAAATATGCAGGGTGTAAATTAAAATTCTTCATACTTTATTCTTTTGGATTCACAAATTCACAGAGAAAATTCAAATGTCCAGTATTCAAACGTTTCTGTCTGAGTTTATGAACCAAAACATTATAAAATTGACTGTTAAATAAAAGAGAGGAATTTAAACCAAATAAATTCACATAAGTGGATTTCAAAGTAAAATATTTCACTGCTAGGCTATTTCAAATGTCAGCATTGTCTATTCAAAGCCACGAGGTAGATACTGTATTTATTAAACCAACACATCATATCATGATGAAATGATCTCATCAGTGATCTTTCATTTGAATTCTTACATGTGCTTCTGGCAGAATCTCTGTGATAAAAGTGAGTGATAATAAGCTGAGAATTAAAGGAAAAGTATGAGGAATTAGTTATTATACAACATATATATCATAAATAAGATTTTTTTAATATTAGATCCTAACCATCATTTTAACCATTGTGATGCTGAAAACAAATCAAATTTGCATTAGTCAAATATGATGTCATGTTTATTTAAGAAGGAAAGCCAAACTGTAAATAAATCTTAAATCTAAAGTATTTTAAATCCTGCCTGAAATGAGAATAATTACACAGTTACACGTGTAATAATACATCAATTACAAATCAGAATTAGACAGAAAAGCCTACAATGTGTCTACAACCTTAAAAATAAAAAAGACCAATTTTAAACAATAATATAATGAGACTAACACATCATTTTGTCAGCCAGTTTTTGCAGCAGTGATATAAAATTCACAGACAAACTAATATAACAGCAAAATCATTATGATCCAACCAGGAAAACATTAGATTTTATTGAAGCAAACTGCTGTTAGAGGATCATATTTAAAGTTACATTTGAACTGTTACTGCTATTCATAAATAAAAGCATATAAAAATCCCACTTTTTCAAATGGAGTCTGGCTTCAGCGCTTGTTTATTGTCGTCTGGCGCTGCTGTTCATTCATCAGGTTTTCAGGAGGCAACGTAGGAAGATTTAAATCACATACTGCCCCCTATCGTCTATATCAGGTACTGACAGCCAGACACAGTGCTTTTAACAACGTGTATTATTTCTCAGCGGACATCAGACATCAGTTCTGAGTGTTAAACATGAAGGAAAATACTGGAAAGTGCTGACAGAAAACTGAGAGAGGCCAAATGAAAAATGTCTTGCATGTGTATTCAAATTTGGGAGATTTGAAGATTTTATATAACTTGTGAAAAAGTCAAATTGACTTTTTTATGTTGGAGTAACTTTTTTAACACACCTGGCTGCATGTTTAGCTTATAAGTTATATCCATAGATATAACACATGATCCTACATTATGTATCATACTGGTTTGTTTGACCACAGAGTGAGTTCAGAGAGATACAGCCACTTCTGCCACTTCTTCTAAGTAGGAGGAAGTGCAGCTTAGTCTGCCTCCCCTTCTCTTTCTCCTCTAAACCCCGCCTCCTGTCGGACGGACCTAGCGCTTATTGGTCAATCCCCTTCCAGTGACAGCCAGCGGCGATCCTCTCTATTGGCTGAGTAGTCCAGATGAGATGCAAATCCACAGCTCTGCCGGTAAAAGCCTGGCGCTGTAAACCTTGATGACCACTCATCTAAAAGGCAGAGAGACAGACAGCTGTGGGTGGAGAGAGAACGCGGTCTATTCCATGAAGGCTGTTATATTCAGAATTAAACAAGATTTAAAGTCAAATTTGTGCAGATTTTTCATCCTGTTTTTTCTTTCCTTCCACTTCTGATACCGAACCATGTGTTTGAGCTGCGGGGAGACACGAGGAGCTTTGAATACGTTCCAAAATTCACCACAAGTTTCAAACTGACTTTTATTGTGCATGGAGAGCACGACACAAACTCACTCAAGTGTTGGAAATTAGAGATCGTTTCATCGCGTCTACGCACTGGCTTTTACGCACATCGGCTGAATCCAGCGCGTGAGGAGCGGATAACGCACCGCAAACTGAACACTTTTATACGGACACATAAGAAGAAGTCAACTAACGTAACAATTAAGTAATTATTAGAAAATAATTACTTTGTGTGCTGCAAACAAGAAGAAATCGGGAGATTTATAGTGAAGATCGGGGAAGTTGATACTCTGTGGACGCACTGTGGCGCACAAATGGTGTTTCTGTGGGACGCAAAATACGGTACAGCTCAATTCTTTATGAATGTATCATCTTAAGATTTCTTTGATGCTTCCATATTAAGTATGAGTCTTTGTTGTGAACAGTATCTGAGGTGATGCAGCATGCTCTGTACAAATGTGGACCAAACTAGTCACTAATAGTCAGTGTCCCTCCTCTTTGATATCCTGTGTTTCATGTTCATTCCAGTCCAGCAGTCCAGTGTGTGTGAGTGTGCTGGATTTTAGTTTTGCTTCATCATTTAAAAAAAAGGAGAAAAACAGAGTGAATGATCTCCAATTAGCGCTCTCTCTCTCTCTCTCTCTCTCTCTCTCTCTCTCTCTCTCTCTCTCTCTCTCTCTCTGTGTGTGTGTGTGTGTGTGTGTGTGTGTGTGTGTGTGTGTGTGTGTGTGTGTGTGTGTTGTTTGGGAGTCTCTTTCTTCCAAAATATTATTAAGATAGCAATTTTTAATATACCAGGCATTCAGTGTAATATAATGTTGAATGTTTCCCGAGCAGTGCTGCTTACCTTACTATAATGTCACCTTAAGTAAATAAGTAATGCCATAATATCATATATGATATATGATAGTATAGTAATATGAACAGTAATATATGAATAGCTAATACGATGTGATTCATGTAATTGTGATGACTTAATATCAGATATTGTCAAACTTGAGGTTAGGACTACCAAATGTAAATCTTATTTGGTATATCTGTAAGAAAATCATTTTTTAAAATATCATACATATATATATATATAATATCAAATCAACAAAATAATGTGTTTTTTTCTGCAGCGTGAGATTTGTGGATATAAAAAGGCTCACAGATGATAAAGCATGTTGGATATGACTTATGTTAAGTCCCACTTCATGATAAGCTGAACTTATATCAGAGTGTGATGGTTGAGCCGTGTGGTGCAGGGTTAACTCGGGCCACAAGCACAATCTTCTACCCGTCTGCTTCCTGACAAAACTTAACTTTGAATGAAAGTGTGCTGAAAATAACAGCGCTGGTATCAGGGATATGATGACCACTGAAGAAATGACCACATTTTATCCAAAAATATCCAGACTGTTTAATCATTCCTCCTGAGAGCTTTCAGGCCTTTAACCAGCCGCATAGTTTACCTCTGTTCATCTGCTGTGTTTTAATGTCTCAGACCCCTGAATGTTTGACTTGTCTTCCTGGGACTCTTGATTGGGTGTGTGTGTGTAGACATTTGTCTCAGTGAGGTTGCAGTTGTACAGTATAGTAGCAGTGGGAATGTTTCAAACTGTAAACTAACCTCCAAACCAGCAGCATGTGGCTTCAGTTGTGGGTTGGCTAAGTGACAAACCAACAGTTCCACTGACTCTACAGACAGATTGACTGACTGTGTGGCTTTTTACTCTGCTTCTTCATCAGATTGATACTGTTTCACTCACTTCTCAATGAGGTCATCTTTATTACTGCGTGTTACATGAATTATACTGGAGTTTACCTTGGACTCTCTGTTGATAGCGTGCCACTTCTCTCCCAATTATTATTATTAAAGAAGATTTGAAAAGAGGTGGAAGGCCGTCGCTGCTGGATGACAGCGTTGCCACTGTGTTTAGTTTCATGACTACACACTCTGGTATTCAGGCCGGTGTGATCATGCTGTGTCATCATACACTGTATATGTGCAGTTTCATCTTCTCTGAGTTTCACCAATATGGATGTGTTGCATTTTATTATTTTACACTTCCTGTTTTGATCTGTTACAGGGATTTTCAGTGACGTGTGTGATTCTAAAGGCCTTATTTTAATCTAAAACTATACATACACACACACACACACACACACACACACACACACACACACACACACACAGATATACAGGATACATACATTTACATATCACAGTATTTACAAATTATTTTTTAACTATTTTTTAGTAATGAATGGTGTGATATGTGGCTGTATTAACATTTCCAGTGTGGAGATATTTAGAGCAGCACAAACAGAAATATATTGAATGTAACCTCATCTGTTCTCTCGCAGACCCAGCCCCCGGCCGGCGTTACACTCCCCCCTCCACCACCCTCGCCTCAGGGGGGAAGATGACCGAGGCCCTGCCCTTGGGTGCCCAGGAGGCTGGAGGCGGGGCCGCTCTGATGGGCAAACTACGCATGGCCGACCGCGGCATGGTTGAAGTACATACGACTCTAAAGATGCACTCACTGAAACTGTTTATAATATCTAATATCTTTACACTTCAGTTCATATTTGGGTTTGACGGTAACTGTGGTGTGTTTTCAGGTGATCTCAGATCATCCTGGAGAGCTGGTGAAGACAGACAGTCCTAACTTCCTCTGCTCTGTGCTGCCTACACACTGGAGATGTAACAAGACTCTACCCATTGCTTTTAAGGTGTGTATATCAATTCATTCTCTTTATACGTCTGCTCCACTTTATTTATAAAGTATAAGAGCTATAGTTATGTTACAATTTAGGATTTAACAAAACATATGACCAACAAATAAAATAAGTTTCATTCATAAATATTAAATCAGTAGGCTTAGCTAGATAGAATATTAAAACACTGCTTCAGTAATAATATTCCAATATTATACATCAAAATATAATTAATACCTAACCCTTAATAATACTTACTTTAATAAAACGAAATAATAATAATAATAATATATGAAAAAAAAATATATATATATTTATAATGGAGTACTTTTACTATGTAGTACTTCAGCACCTGAACACATCATCCACCACTGTAAATAATAATACGATGTTCTGTCTGCATCTTTTTACCCATACTCATCAAATACATTGCTGATTTTCTGGCTGTAGAATGAAACATTCAGTTATATATTCACTGATTTGATTTTTTTAAATAGGTTAGTGTGGTGGGACACACATCATCAGTTACTGTGTTGATTATTAGTGTTGGCCTATGTGTCTGTTATATGTCTGATATTCAGCGTACAGTGATAGAAAACATAGAAAGTCATTCATCACACTGAAGAAACTGGAACCAGAGAATGAGTGATTGGTTGATGATTGGTGTTTTTGATTTATGAAAAACTCATCCAATTGATTATATTGAGTATCAAAAATGATTGTCATCAGTTTTGGCTGATTATTTCATCAATACTGACAGCTAATTGAGACATTTTACAGCTGAACCGATGGTAAAAAAAAATGTTGAGAGAGAGACAGAGAGAATCTTTGAAAGGTTTTGAAATAGTTTGAAAGATTTTTTTAAACCCTAACCCATATTTAGAGATTTATGGATTTCACTTGACAGCAATGAAAAGACTGATCAGGGAATTAAAGCCACTGTTTCATTCTTTTTATGTTTATTAGTGAAACAATGTTTTACATATACAGAGCAGTAGATATGATGGCTTGAATGTTTTACAGTGTATTCCCTCATGTATCGATGTGTGTGGATGTGGACGGCTTTCCTGCACTTTGAGACAAAATGCATTTGTGGAAAAGCAGCTTTTAGCCACAGAGCTGAAAACAGCTGATTGATTTATTGAATTTTATGCATTAGTGTTCGCACATGCATGTGTGTGTGTGTGTGTGTGTGTGTGTGTGTGTGTGTGAGAGAGAGAGAGAGTTTGGTGCATTATGCATCATTATGGAGTGTCATGAGCGGATGTCACTGCCTCTTACTGACAATGGATGATTGTTATGATGTACACACACATACAAACACATGCACACACACACACATTTAATGAATGTAAAATTGCACACACACAAATGTAATTACATATATGACGACACAGGCTATGCTGTAGGTACACACACAGGTACAGTATGTATATAAACAGGCATCTGTTAATAGAATTTACACACATAAGCACACACACATACACACATGCTGGCCTTGGCCTGAGAGCCTCATAATTGTTTCCATTATCTTGTTTATTCTGCTGGACTAGTTTCATGCTCTATTGCTACCAGTCTCTCTCTTGTCAAACTGAGCCAAGTGTGTGTGTGTGTGCGTGTGTGTGTGTGTGTGTGTGTATAAGTATGCACGTGTGTTGTGCATGTGTGTGTGTGTGTGCTCGTGTGTGTATGTGTGTGTGTGTGTGTGTGTATGTGTGCACGTGTATATGTGTGTGTGCGTGCATTAGTGCGTGTGTGTTTGTACATGTGTGTGTCTGTGTGCGCGCGTGTGTGTGTGTGTGTGTGGGTGGGTGCGTCTCTTTCCTCCTGTCCCAGTTCTTGAATGTAAACTATCTCCAGGGTAAGACCCGTATTTTCAAACCAAACAAGTCAGCGCAGCTTTACTAGAATTTCATCCATTCACATTCCACTGCAGGCTCAGATCAATACTGTCATTGATGGATTATTGGAACATCAGCTTATTGATATTTTAACTCTTACTTAAGTCAATTCAGATGGTAAATGTAAGAATTAGACCAATATCAAGAGAGAGTATTCCCAGAAAAACAATGCTTTCTTTGATTTTGGAGTTTTGAGGAGGAAATCAAAGGTCTAAATAAGAGCTTTACCCAAAAGTGTCTCATTCATCATGAGCTGCGGTTATTCTGCTGGACAGCTCATGGTTACAAGAGAAACCATCCATAGTACAGTATATCTGTGGTGGTCATTTGCAAACTGATGGTTTAGTGTGATTAGAGTTGATATGGAAATCGGCCTCCCTCGCTCAGTATTTGCGTAGGTGTGAAGGGGGAGAATGTGCTCTCTAGTGCACTAAGCATCACACACTTCTATTTTACACGTGTGTTTTGGGAGAAGTTAGATTTGACATCTTTTACAAGAAATTTGAGCACTCAGTGGTCTAAAGCTGCGTGTCTCTCTCTGTGACTTTGTATATTTATTTAAGATCAATAAAACTGACCCCAGAACTGCTAACAGCTTAGCATTCCATGTCCACCTTCCTTTAGATATATGAGCCTGAGCTTATGCAAACTTCATTATGGTGTGATAGGTGAGGGGCTCTCAGTGACCAACAGCAGATCAGACTGTGGGTGTTCTGTAGAGCTGTGTAACCCTCAATGGTCTCAGTCTTTTATAGGAAATGCTATCAAACATAAATATTGATTAAACTACCACATTAAAAAGGTTTTAAAAATGTACCATCTGTATTTATACTGATGAGCGAGGTTCTGTTGGATTTGTAATAATTTAAAAATGTCTTAATTTTGTTACTACTGGAACCTGAAACTTCCACTTTCACCTCAGCTCTGTACTTCCTTGCTTTCTTGAAGCCCCCAAAGCATGGTGGGAATTGTAGTTCCAAAACTATCCATGGATGTTTTAAAGTTCAGATTGATCATACAAGCTGTGCTAGTCCACCAAAACATCCAGGCCCAGGGTTAGGGTTAGGGTTAGAGTGCCATGTGAGCATATCTGTCATAATTAGTTGTGTCTTCATCCATCATGGCACCAGGTGGTTTCCTTGGGTGACATCCCTGATGGTACCTTGGTAACAGTGATGGCAGGAAACGATGAGAACTACTCAGCAGAGCTCCGCAATGCTACGGCCGCCATCAAGAACCAAGTGGCCAGATTCAATGACCTGCGCTTCGTTGGCCGCAGCGGGAGAGGTACACACACACACACACACACACACACACACATGCACAAGTACAAAAAGAATAAAAACAAGTATGCAGATTTTGCTTTGGCCTAATTTAAAAGATGGTCAAATATTGTATGTGCTATAGTGGCATCAATCCAAATAGTACTGAAAGCACAATCTTACTAAAAATTGAATAGGTGTGTTTTGGATAAATTAGGGGAAGTACATGTGAATAAAACCAGTATTCACAACTTCCTCGTAACACTCCATTCAACGTTTACCTCGCTCTGCCTCTCCCCTCTCTCTTTAACGGACACACTAGACCACAGTTACTCTAAATCAGTCACAGGCAAATGTCCCAACTTATCTATTTAAAACACCAGTCCTGTGTACACAAGCTCACTCTCTCTCTCTCTCTCTCACACACACACACACACACACACACACACATTCACAAATACACATAAAAGGGACATGTACTCCCCAGCTGAATGGAAATGTAGGAATAACTGTCAATATTTGACTGATTCGACAGTCCTGCAGCTAAAAAAAATGGGTATATTAATAACTCATGCAGTAAAATTCAAATGAAGAAAGTTGAGGAGTAGAAATTTGTTTTCATGCAAATGTAACAGCACAGAGTACAATGAGGTTCATTTTCTGTCTGAGGAGGATTTAAAGACATGCAACATGATTTGAGACTCATATATATTTGTAGATATTAGGTGTACATTTTCATTGTATCTGTTTCTTATATGTTGTTTTATATTCCCATACAAAGACCCACTATGATCATGTTACATTAACAACATGAGGTGAAGGGACCGGTGGCAGAATCAGACTGTCTGAGGGGCAGGGGCCAAAAAATATAAAGCGCACCTGATAGAGTCAATGAGCCTCACTTAGCAGAGAACAATGATGCATGTTTAAAGTAAAAAGGTTACAGTATTATACAGCAACTAATATTAAAAATATGGAACTATTAACATTTCCTTGTTATCATCAATCAATCAATCTTTATTGTATAGCGCCAAATCACAACAGAGTCATCTCAAGGCACTTTACACATAGAGCAGGTTCTAAACCAAACTCTTCAGGTTTTAACTTTAAAGAGACCCAACATTCCCACATGAGCAGCAGTGGCAAGAAAAAACTCCCTTTTAACAGGAAGAAACCTCAGAACCAGACTCAGAGTGGGAGAACATCTGCCTCGACTGGTTGGGGTTGTTATGGTCATGTATATATTGTATTGGACGTCCTTTTCAATGGACAACAGTAAGGCAAGGCAAACGTATTTGTACAGCACATTTCAACAACAAGACAATTTAAAGTGCTTTACATAAAACATAAAATGCAGCTGAAGATCTGAGAGCCTTCCTTCTCCACATTTGTTTCTGCGCTGGGGCTTGACAGCTCAGTTTGGAGAATGATCAGTCGCTCTCACACGGAGAACACAGGCAGAGTGGAACAACTGAAGTTCAGTGACAATACTGTCTTCCTCCTCATGCTGCTCTCTCTGTTTGTCTGTTAGAAGATTACTTAAAAGGTTATCTTTCATATTTCATAGCAGATTCATGACAGGATACAATTGTTAAACTTTGAAATGACCAGGCTCAGGTTTAACTTATAACTAATTGCTAATGACTAAAGCAAACATATATATGTAAAGGTATATATATATATATATATACATACATACATACATACATACATTTTTACGGTCCTTTTATTTAATTTAATTTTATTGTATACATTTGTTTTTTGTTTTTTTCTATATCACTATTTTTTGAGCTTCTGTAGCAATGAATTTTCCCCACTGTGGTCAATAAATGTATCCTTATCCTTATTTGATTGCAGAGAGGAAGATATATATTACATATATTAGAAATATATTACACACACACACACACACACACACACACACACACACACACACACATATATATATATATATATATATATATATATATATATATTTGTAATCTTCCTCTCTGCAATCAAATGCATTTTAAAGAAAGACTATATTAATGCTCTTAGATGTTAGACCCAGATGTTAGACCCGTACAGAACCTCTGGTCCAGCCAGATGATCTGGATAACTACCATAACAAAATTGGTACTGAATGATAAAAATGTTTTGTTCGCTAGTATTAAATCGATTCGGCTGGTGCCATAAAAGTATTGAAATTTGGTACACAGCCCTACCCATAACTTCATTCCAGATAGTCACATATAGAGCCCCTATATAGGACATTTCATCCTGATTTGCCCACAAGTCTACAGTCAATACAGAATAGTCTCCTTGTTGCTGGCCCCTCAGAGGACACTTTACCATACTGTGGGGGAACCTTACAGGGCATTTCATCATACTGTAGAGGAACCTTGGAGGACTTTTTTTAGTAGTGTGGGGGCCCATTAGAGGGTATTACATCAGACTGTGGTGGCCCCTTAGATGGCATTTCTTCATACTGTAGGAGAACCTCAGAGAGCATTTTTTCATTGTGTGGGGGAACCATCGAGGGGTATAGGGGAACCTTAGGGGGCGTCATATCAAACTGTGGGGGAACCTTAGAGGACATTTTAGCTATTTTTTGTCTTTGGGGGCATCATAAATGTATTATGGTCTTTCCATTGTGATCCATTTCCATGTTGTGTTGTGTTACCAACATGTAGACACAATTGCAATAATCTTAAGGGTTTTACTATGTGGATTATTGCAGACTTTTCATAATTCATTGACCTTAAGGTGTTAATAGATTATATTTTGTTTTAATAACAGAAAATCAGTAACTAGTAAGTCTGGCATTATTCTATATATTATTATATTATTTACTATCAACAAATCCCATGAAAAGACAAAAAACTAACAATGTGTTTCTTAATAAGTTTTCTGTCCTTTATTATCATTATTATCATTGTTACTATTATGGTTTATTTAATAGGGACAGCTACAATGAATAAACTAGACAGGAGTAGACTGTAGACAGGAGGTTTGTTGCTGAATTAACCAGGATTAAGTGTTCAGGTAGCAAGTTCCAGATGTTTTTGTCTGAGTAGAAGATGTGGCATAACTTGAACAGAACAGAATTTTGGGGGACTTCAGCTCAAACTCCATTTTTAGCAACAGGAGGACATAGTGTATATATACTGATAGTGTCAGTACATCATACATAGATTTTGTGTTGTTTCAGAACTTTTCCCACTCTGATAACTGGAGGAAACTGAAAATACTTTGATGGTTTAATGTATTGTAAGATAAGAAGCCACATACAGTAAAGTCACATATTTAGAAGAGTTTCTCCATCTCAGACCTCACTCATTAACTGTCTGTGTGGTGAGTCATGCTGCCAACACCAATGAGTGGTTTAGTGGTTTGACTAGTGGTTTTTCTATGTGTGTGTGTGTGTGTGTGTGTGTGTGTGTGTGTGTGTGTGTGTGTGTGTGTGTGTGTGTGTGTGTGTGTGTGTTAGTTGGGGGAGGGGTGTGTGTCAGATTTTTTAAACTTAGTCATCATTAGTCAGTGTTGCCTGTTTGTCCAAGTCTCTTAGTTACAGCACACAGATACTCATACACTCATGATCTGTGCAGTATTCACACAGTGTCTACATCAATGCAGAGCTGCTGAGTGGATTTGCGTATTTGTTACAGCTTCTTTCATCACACGAAATCAGAGTGAATGAATCTGTTTTAATGTTTGTTATATGTTTGATTCGATCGTCTGAGTTCCAGAACATCAGCAGTGATCTGGGAGGAAACTGCTTATTTGGTGATGATGTCACAAAAATCAGGGAGTCAGTTGTTTCCAGTTTGGTGAAACTGTGTGAAACACGTCCACACTATGCCAGCAAATGTAGAAAACCCCCCTTTTTTCTCTCTGTTTTGGCCCTCCATCTACACTGAGGGCTGATTTAAGGGTTCTGATGATGAGTTGTCAGATCGTGCCAGAAATCAAATGTAAATATAGTTGTTCCACATCATTTAATATGGTGATACATTTTTTCAGAGAATCTCTCCTTGTTTCACATGAGAATAAAAAGTTGTGTGATGAAGCTAGTTAAAACTCAGACTCCTCTCATAACTTCTTATCTTCACACAGCTGACCAATCACTGTGTGAAGTGGGAGTGAATGTTGACTTGTCCATTTCAGAAAGTAAAAGAAATGGCAGTGGACAGAAAGTGTGTGTGTGTGTGTGTGTGTGTGTGTGTGTGTTGGGGGGGGGGGGTTAAAGGGACTTTTCCACTATCCAAAAAGCATGTTAAGGAGTACACAGCCACCCTGAAGCAGCATTACTCAGGCCTGAAAGTGAAAATGTTCAAAACGGGTTTGCAGAGTGATTGAGGCTATGTTCAGACTGATGGTAATGCATGTAAACATGTACAGTGGGCTCTGGTAAGAGAGTGTATGTGCATGTGTGTGTGTGTGTTTTTAGTCTCTATTTTAGTTCCTCTTTCACACGGGACCATCATTTTTTCTTTGCAACACAGACAACATAGTCACCACCGCCTTGTTATTCCAGGAACACACACAAATACATACATACATACACACACACAACACACACACACACACACACACATACACACACACACACACACACACACACACACACACACACGCACACATTACTTTGTAAATAAAAGAATTGGCCTAGCCAGCTGAGAAAAAACTTCCCCAACTCAAGAAGCTCCAACACGATGCACACAGAACAGAACATGTGTGAAATCTCATCTACTGAGTGTGGCAGAGACATAGGGGGTACATTAGAGAGAAAGTCCCGGAAACACAGTCATCTATCTGCGTGTGTGCAGAAGGGGGGGGGGGGGGGGGGTTGATGCGACCGGCTGGCTGATAGACACAACAGACACAAAGCCTTCAGCTGTTCTCTTCCTCCTCCTGTCTCTCTCTATCACCCAACATCTCTTACTGTAAACTCTGTGTAAACAGCCTGCTCAACAACACTGCAGTCCCTTTATACTATATGATTTTACTTATATACACTATACAGTTTATATACAGCAAAACAAACAGATTCAACATTATGTATTGATGTGTATCACTGGGAAAAGGACAGAGGTAGGTTTTAGGTGGTAACATACCCTCTAGTGGCCATCAGTATGGCAGTGAAAGATGGATGCAGGGCAAACCCCAAAGGGCCCGGCCTGCTGCCAATTTGTACCATTGTGGTATAGTTTCCACTTCATTTCAATGCAACAAAAAAACAAAACACATACCACATATGTTGATTTAAATCAATGGCTTGTACAGCAAGTGCATTGAGTACCAAATGTACCAGCAACATAACAAAACAATATAGAGGAGACTTTGACATGGATTATCATGTCTCAATCGAAGTTCAAAGGATATACTATGATGCTTCCACCAAACCAGTGAAAGATTCAATAGACTGAACACACCCCAAAACACAGGCTATTAATGTCCAGTGTAAATCATAAAGTGAGGGTTGTGAAGGGCCATGTACTGTAGCATTTTTATGTAAGAGCCAGTCATAGCATCCTGTCACAGAACTGTAATTATTAACATTTGCTTTTTTAAATTAACCTTATCAATTAATTATTAATCTCATAGTCATACTTTTGTATAATGCAGGGTTTCAACCTCTATCTACAGCTGGTTGATTATCAGCACTTCCTTCAGAGCTGAAATGTTTCCACATGTTATTTTACAGCTGTTTCTAATTTGTTAACCAATTTAATCTTGTGTGCTTTGGATATTATATTATAATATTGAAATTTAATAAATCCATCTAACTGAAATGTATGTTCCATTTGTAGACACATGATGTATATGACACTATATGATAAGCTATCACTGCTCTTAGCACTAATGTAAGGGCATGTTCAGAGAGAGAAGTGAGAGTAACACCTGGCATCACCCACGTGTGTGTGTGTGTGTGTGTGTGTGTGTGTGTGTGGGTGTGTGTGTGTGTGGCATCAGACTGTCTACATGCAGTAACTGTACTCCAACCCTGGCACACAATAACAGTGGTGGTCTGCAAGCATGTGTGTGTGTGTGTGTGTGTGTGTGTGTGTGTGTGTGTGTGTTTGCAGCAGGCATAGTGTTGAGTGAGTGCTACATCCAAAGCTGAGGCTAGCAGTGACCCCACACTCCTTTCCAGCAGAGTCCACACACACACGCGCGCACACACACAAACGCATAAATAGTCCTATAAATATGCAGTACGGATAAGGGTTCCAATGAACATATATTTGTTCTCAGATAAGGCTTCAACTGATTATTTTAAGGCTGATATTTTTGGATTATACCACGGTCAAATAAAACTTGTTTCTCATTGGCTGCCAGGTGTCCCTTAAAATTGTATATTGGGACATAGCAGTTATACTTCCACCCCAACTGTTTCTGGCGGCACCCTGTCATTCTCTCTTCTAAATCAGTACTGAAACTGTTTAGGTTGCAAGTAACCATAGTAACCATAGCAGCAGTACTGAAAGTAAAACATCTCACGTTAGCTCAAATCAATTAGAAACTTATCTTGTTTTCTTGATTTATAAATGATGCACTCCAAAGAGCAACAACTTTTGGTAGAGTTTGTCTTGCATATCACATCATGCATAATTATCTTGAAACTGTATTTACAACATTAGAGAACACTAAAACCCTCAACCTGAACTTTGGACAATAAATGAATCAATAATCACATCCACCATAACAGATGTGCACAAGGTCTGATGTGTTGTATGCAAATGTAATCATTTCATTTCAATGGATTTACCACTATGAATGGATTTGCAAGCATGGATGAATTTACATCTGCAGGAGTGTGCAGATATTTGTGTCAAGTTCAAGTTTGGTGAACTTTGGCACGCAAATTTAAATTGTTGACCAATATTAAACCATCGTCACCACACTGACCTTTGAGCTAACAGACAGAGGAACAGGGGAAGCTGTTGTGGCTTTTTGTGTCTCTGTGTCACCTCTCAGTCGTACTGAATTTAACCTCCTCTGTCACAGCAGCCTCTAGCACTGCCTGTTTCACAAGGATTTTGCAATGCTGGTTTTAACATGAAACATAATACCATAATAAATAGATTATTGGTGATATACAACACAGTCACATCACTGACAAGTTCTTTCTTTGTCTTTAAAGTCTGTGTAAAGTAAGAATAAATATGTGTTTGCTGAAACCCCGCCCCCTACCAAGTGTAACCTGTCAATCAAAGTCACCACTTCTACCAGAAACATGGATGCTACATCTGAGAGCTTTCTGCTGCTAACTCAGCTGCTAACTCGGCAGCTAACTAGGCTGCTAGCTCAGCGGCTAACTCAGCTAACTGGCTAACTGTAGACTGTAGTAGTAGTAGTGTGTGCTGAATGTATTTATACCTCTACAGCAGCAGGGACGGGTTTATGATTTTCAGACCCGCCCACTAAATCCTGAACACAGAAATGTTGAAACACAGTTTGTGAAGCCTAGCTCCACAATTCAAATCTAAATGGGTGAAATGCTTTTTACACCTTTTTTTAGAAATACATTTATGACCTATTTAATGTGTTTAGAAGAAAATGTCTGCATTCACTTTACACTGTCTTTAACTTGTTTTATATATGTGTGTGTGTGTGTGTATGGTGTCTGGTTTAGTCTTATCCAGAGGTCTATGATTTACATGACTTAATGCATCAAGCAGACCCCTGCATGTTTGAGCAGGAGGGAGGGACGAGAGTATTGCTTTATGAAGATCTAAATACTGATTCTGCTCCTTCTGTTTTTCTTTCTCTCATCTTCTCATTCATCCTCCCCTCTTCTTTCTACACATCTTCCTCCCACTTTCACTGTTTTCTTCTCGTAGGGAAGAGTTTTACTCTCACCATCACAGTGTTCACCAGCCCTCCTCAAGTCGCCACGTATCAGAGAGCCATTAAAATTACAGTGGATGGTCCCAGAGAGCCACGACGTGAGTGACACACACACCACACACACACACACGTTTAACATTTTGCTACTCAGCAGATAGTTACACATGGGCTGCCACCAGGTTCAATTGTCCCGTCTAATTCTCTATTTGTTACTCAACTGAGCACAGATGTGAAATGATGCACAGCTAACTTAAATCAAACTAGATAATGCTACATGATGATGTGTTGTGCGGTGGAAGAGACAGACCTGACCTGACCTGAGCTGAAATTACGCATTTCCAGGACACACTGCTGTCACAGAGAACACACATGAAAGCAAAAACATAACACATTTAATTGAGAGGTAAAACAGGTCTGGATGGGAAATGACTGAATGTGTGTGCATGGAATTTCCCTTCCTATGTTTACAAACTGCAGTCGCCATATCAGCTGTGAAAGTTGTCAAGCCATTCTGTTATGTAGTGGAGTTATTACTGCAGACATGATGTCAGCCCTTGCATTCATGCATTACATCTCAGCATATACAATGTAACAGGTTTCAGTTTACACTATAAACTACTTTATACTCTGGAAGACAGAGGTGGCTATGACATAGGTGGCTAAAATAATCCTGTGACATGCTGAAATCTAATGTTTTCAGCTACCTTAGCTACAGGCATAGATTTTAGCCTGCACCACATTTTGATATGTTGTGCTATGTCTCTATTTGTGCATATTTCCTGTGGCTGTGCGTCATTCACAGTAGGTCAGCAATCTCTTGGTTCTCATGTTGGAGGCAGCCACCTTTCATTTTACTAATTTTAGTGTCCACATTAAGTTTAGCTTCTTGTCATATGTTGTCTCACTATGAGTCACAGGCTCCTTCATCTAGCATGGATACTCCTATGAAGAGATGGTACAAACACTTCTGTAATGGTTATCCAAACCTGGGGTCTTTTCAATATAAGTATGTCCATGTTTGTGTTACATCTCGAAACCAGCGTTTGGTGCCAATACAGGATGATCTTTCCATTACCCATAGCCATGATCTTTCCCTAACCTTTTCTATACTGTAGTTACTATTCAAAGACATTGTAGAGGCAAACACTTCTAATCCCTGCAGGGAAAGTCTCAGTTTAGTGAGTCAATAGGAACCTGATGCAATACTGAGTTCCTCTCCCACTCACTGTGATGAAACATGGGGATTTCTGATGGTAAATGAAAGCAAAAACTAAGAAAGACTGATTTTGTTTTCCTATTCAACCTATTCCTATTAGGTGTGTCTTTTGAATGATTATCATTTAAACAGCAGTGAAGTGAACTGGGTGACACTGGTCAGACAAATCAGGAGTAGTGAGAGGTGACAGAAAAGAGAGGAAGACTCCTGCCAGCTCTGCTCAGCTGTGAATAACCATCACTCGTCTCTAACTCGCCCACACATACACACACACACACGCGCGGTATAAATACACACTCATGCACACTTCCCCCATTGGGAGGAAGTGCCTGTAACTGGAGCTTATTCTCAGGGCTTTGAAGTACAGCCAGCACCACAGACAGCGTGACAGACCACCACACACACATGCACAGGGAGACAGCCAGACCCCTGCGCGGCGCCCATCGTCAGATTCCCAAATGCAATAGCAGACAGAATATGTTAACATTGCCGAGACATTGTTAAAGCCTGTGTTGGGTCGTAACTGTTACTGTAATCCTTGGATTATGTAATCAGATTACAAACATAAAGTGATCAGCTCACAAATCACATGTAGATATCTTTTGCCATTTTCAACTGAAACTGCGAGGAAGTAATATAAATAAATGTTTTCTCTCCCAGGTCATCGACAGAAAATGGATGAGGTGAAGTCCGGCTCTCTGGCTTTCTCTGAGAGGCTAACGGAGCTGGAACAGCTGAGACGGAGCTCGATGAGGGTGACGCCTCCTCACCACCATCACCATCAACCCTCCGCCAACACCCGTCAATCTGCAGCGCTCAACTCTGCCCCTTTCTCTAGCCCCACACACGCTCAGATAACTGCTGGTAAGTATTCAAGTTTACATCCTACAAGCCTTAATAATGGAAAATAAGTAAATAAAAGAATTCCATCTTCCTAATTAAAATGCCGAAGATTCAACCAGTATGACCAAAACTTCTCTTGGTTAGACTATCACTGCCATTCTGCTATAGAGCTGAGACTTGGTTCAAATACAGCAACCAATAGACTTGGATGTGAACCACGTTTTGGCAAGTTGCATTACAATAAATAATAATAGAATAGAATAGAATAGAATAGAATAGAATAGAAAGACATTCACAGGATAAACATGGCTAGTTCTCATGCAAAGACATGTCTGAGAGTTTTGAAGCCTACAAAAACGATTGCCTCACTGGATTGTGTTTAAGCCCATAGAAGCTACTGAACAACAGTTCCTCAATACTAAAAGCTATGGCTGTTCAGAGTGTAAAATGGGTCAGCCATTAATTGTAGGTCTGCTGGCTAAATCCCCCTCTACTCCCATCCAAATGTTGAAACGTCCTTAAGCAAGACAGTGAACCCCAAATTGCATCATGTGGCCAGCAGTAGCAGCACTGAGCTCACTGCTGCTGAGTAACTTAATGCAACACTGTCAAAACAGCAACACCATCTTTTCTGCTTCACTTCATCCTTGTGGAGCAATTACCACTTGCATTTACTGCTGCCAATAGGGTGCCTTACATCTTGAGAGATACTCAACTTATAAGGTGGATATAAAGGACAGGAGCAAAGTTAAAACAAAAATTAAAAAAAGGACCACAGTCTCTTACATTACAGTGAAATGGAAGATGGTGCTAGATGTCTTCCTCACTCCTCACTGGACTGTTCAATGTGATCTTATCTTTTATGTGATTTGGGGTTCACTGTCTGTGTAAAGTAAGAATAAATATGTGTTCTGAGTTTGACATACCACAGAAAAGTGTGTTGTTAACCACCCTGCCAAATTTGAATGATTAAAAAAATCGCCAAATATATGAAATTAGGCTTCAAAGTTGTGTAAAAATCAGCCTCTTTCTCTGCTCCCAAACACTGGGTGTGCCCGCCAGGTTCGCTGAAACCCCGCCCCCTACCAAGTGTCACCTGTCAATCAAAGTCACCACCTCTACCAGAAACATGGCAATACGTGTGAGAGCTTTCTGCTGCTAAGTCAGCTGCTAGCTCGGCGGCTAACTCGGTGGCTAACTCAGCTAACTGGCTAACTGTAGACTGTAGTAGTAGTAGTGTGTACTGAATGTATTTATACCTCTACAGCAGCAGGGGCGGGTTTATGCTAATATGATTTATGACTAAATCCTGAACACAGAAATGTTGAAACACAGTTTGTGAAGCCTAGCTCCACAATTCAAATCTAAATGGTTGAAATGCTTTTTACACATTTTTTAGAAATACATTTATGACCTATTTAATGTGTTTAGAAGAAAATGTCTGAATTCACTTTACACAGTCTTTAAGGACACTTCAACATGTGGATGGGAGTAGAGGGGGATTTAGCCACCAACCCTACAATTAATGATTGACCCATTTTACACTCTGAGTAACAGCCTTTAGTATTGAGAAACATATTTTTCAGCAGCTTCTGTAGGCTTAAACACAATCTAGTGAGGCAATCATTGTTGTAGGCTTCAAAACTTCTTTAGAAAACAGGAAACTCAGACATGTCTTTACATGAGAACTGAGTCTAGCTCATGTTAGTGATGCATTTGTTTTCTACTGCCATGCCATGTTTATCTTGTGCATGTCCTGCTTTCTACAAATAACTCTGCGAGTTACTTTTCAAAACAAAAGTAGAGCTTTGGAGAATGAATTCAACCAATCATTTGTTTGTTTTTCTCTTGTAATAAAGAACATGAAGAACTTTCCTCTTCAGCCACTTTTCAGAATCTAACTTCATTTTGAGAGCTAATCATTACTCAACAGCTCTGCTGGTGATGTCAGTAGATTAGATGATTACTGTGCATAAAGTGATGCTCACACTTCTTTCTTTGGTAACAGTACATTTTTTGACTTTTATCTTATATTTGTCGTGTTGGGTGGAGATAGGTTGTTGTGGGTTGTGTGGAGACATCTGAATGACCTAATCATTTTAGCCAATGATTTATACTGTGTGTCACATAATAATTGTTCGCCTTTTTGGTTGCAGTCACACTCCCTACATACAGGCTGACAACTAAAAGCAACCCATTTTTTTTTTTTTTTAGAACAGTGTATTTGGAAGAAATATCATCATCCTGCCACCTGCCAACACTTATACTGGTTTAGCAATACTGCAGTTATCACCAATGCTGCCAAATACTAATCAGTAACTACCAGCCTTTATGTCTTTAAAGGAATCATTTGAC
Organism: Scomber japonicus; assembly: GCF_027409825.1. NCBI lineage: Eukaryota > Metazoa > Chordata > Actinopteri > Scombriformes > Scombridae > Scomber > Scomber japonicus. The sequence goes on from NC_070601.1 coordinate 17,986,221, forward strand.
ATGTTACTTAGTTTGACATCATACTTGTTCAGGTTCTTGATCACAAGATTGATACCACTTTCAAAACCTGTTGTTAAAAATGAAGCAGACTTAGCATAAAGACGAGAAGCAGAAGGACACAGCAAGCCTGAGTCTGTCCAAAGATAAATATATCTGCCTACCACTTCTTCTAAACGTGGTTGATGAATACAATATTAAAAATGACAGGCTGTGGTTTTATGAGGGTTTTATGTACCAGATTATTTCTTAGAGATTCAGTATGGATTCAACAAAGGAGATATAAATTGCTAATTAATTTGCTTTAGATGTGCTGGCATGTGGATATGTTTTACCTTTAGACAAACATTTGTTAAGTATTTGCCCCTGTTTCCTGTCTTTATGCTCAAGGTAAGCTAACCAGCTGGCAACATACTTAACATATTTGACAGGCATGTGAGTAGTATAGATTTCTCATCTAATTCAGCAAGAGAGCAGATTAGCATATTTTCCAAAACTATTGCTTTAAGATGCAATACCTCTAATGACCTCTAGATGTTGGCATCAGAATACTCAGGGTAAATCATTGCTCTATGTCCCAGCATCAACAGGCATCAACTCTTCAGTAAAGCAGTGAATTGAAAGCATATTTAGATTGGATCTTTTAACCGTCAGTATGATGATTACAGTGAGGAAAACTTTTTTCAGTGTTCATATGAACACCTGACTGTTGTTTTAAGACACACTTGAGAAATTGTGAACCTGTCCTTTAAAGAATCTGTGTACGCCACAGAGGAGCAGGTTAATACTGAATACAACATCATTTATATGTCTAACTGTGTGTGTGTGTGTGTGTGTGTGTGTGTGTGTGTGTGTGTGTGTGTGTGTGTGTGTGTGTGTTTCCCAAAGTTGCTCATGGCTTACTTCAGCTTGCATCAACCCCACTGTTCCTCTTTGTGGTTTTAGTGATATCCATTGTGGTCTTTGTGTGTGTTTGTGTATGTGTGTGTGTGTGTGTGAGAGAGTGTGTGTTGTGGTTGCTGTGGATACTCCATGTGGCCCCAGAAGTATCTGTTCCTCTACTGCCTTCACTGGTAGTGACGCAGAGTGTGTTTACGCAGGCATACACAACTGTTGAAGTGCAGTTTGAAACAGTATTTTTTTTTCTATGTGATTGCATTTGCATGTGTGTGTGTGTCCATAAGTGAGGAAGCAAGTCATGTCATAAGGAGGAAATGAGAGTTAGCTGACAGGAAGTGCCTCTGTGAGAAAGAAAATTGAATGTATAACTTTTAACATGGAATTTGCCTTCATAAAAAAAAAAAAAAACTTGCATTCCTCTAACAAAGAATTCCCATTCAGTTTCAAGTCTGGTCCACTACTGATAGGATGGATATGACGCATATTGTGGCTTTGTCACCAGTGGTTGACAGAGTTTTTTTTATAGTTTATAATTCAGTTTTGGGTGGACTTACTTTTTTCCCTGCATGTAGTTTACAGGTTTTCAAAATAAGATTAAGTTTAGTTCAACTCATGGACCTCTAAGAGATTAAAAGCAGCTCCTAATAAATTTCTGCATATTCATATAAAGGGAACATTCATTCTTCAAACTAATACAAGGCATTTGAAAAGGTGAAAGTAGATCAGGTATGTTATAACATAGACTAAATGCATGCAAATATATAAATAATAGATATACAATAGGTTTTTTTTTAATTTTACAGTAATAAATAGACCTCAAAATAATTTAAACTAGCAAATCAGACTTTAAATATGTGATGCATATCCAAACATTAAAAAAAACAATTTAAGCATACAAATTCCAGACCATTAAAGGTGCAGTGTGTAGGATTTTGTTACCTTAGAATGAGTCCTCTTCCCTACAGACTACTTTGTTGCACCACCATGTTCCTACAGTAGCCCAGAATGGACAAATAAAACTCTAGAGAGGGCCTTTAGCATTTTTTTGCGAGTTTTGCAGCTACCATAGCTCATCTTACTCACTTGAAAGGGCAGGGGAGAGTTTGTTTGCAATCTGGAACTTCATTGTTAACCTCCAAGCCACTGTGCCACTGTGGTTATGGTTAAGACAGAAAGTCTGCAGTGCTCTTCTGTTGCCTAACAACAACCACACACATACTTCAGGATGCAAACCTTGGTCTCTGGTGTTAACATACTATGCTTTGTAGACCTAGAAATACACAAAGATATCATGCTTTCCTCAATCATGAACATAATCCAGCAATTGCGTTTGATACCACAATGTAATGGGGAAATATACAAATATCATTTCTATGAGGCAGGATTGCAGGAGGGCCAGCATCTAGTGGCCTTTAGAGAACCTGCATCTTAAAGCACACAGCTGTGAAATAGAGTCGCTGTTTCGATTTACCTGTGAAAATGCTAAAGCTTGGCTAATGGAAAGTTTCCTACTTGTGAGAGGAGCTTCTTTGATCTACTGGTGCTTCCAGTCTCTTCTCATGCTTGCATGTAGGTTTCACTCTTTGCAATAGAAAATCAGCAAAGTTTCAGACTGGCAAGGAGCTGAAATGTAAAACAAATAGCAAGTGTAAAGTAGTAGACTGAGAACAAGAACTATGTAGTAGTAGACGGAGGGGAAGACTGAGAGGTAGCTCTCTGTGTTCTGTGTTTTTCTGATTCTTCTAAAAATGAAAATGGCAACAGGAATCTGTTATTAAGCTGTTCAAGACCTCAATCTCTTTTTGTTTCTCTTCCCCCTTTCATTCCTTTTTTTCTACCATCTCTCCTCCCCCATCATCACCCCCCTGCTTAGTTTTCATTTCTCCTTTAATATTTGTCTTGCTTTTTTTCACTTCTCTAATTTTTTTTTCTCAGTAATAGTGTATATGTTGTTCCATGTTGTTTTGTTGTGCTTTAAATGTCCTTGTGTGTGCATGCATGTATACATATTTGTTCATTTGCATGAAACTTTGAAGCTTTGATCTGCACGTCTGGCAGTGTAGTAAAACTATGTTCACTCTGCTGCCAAACCTTGCACAGCTCTTAACAGATGTAAAATACTCAGAGTGAGTGTCACATGAAAAAGGTCCAGATGAAATGAAAGTCAGTGTGGGCTTAAGCATAAACAATTCAAATGTGTGAACAGGATATTCAGATGGTATTGGATATGAAGTGTTATTGTGTTGCAAACTAACAATGAAACAAAACTAGAAGAGCAGACTCAGTAGGTTGTAGATCTCTGCAGGTGTGTACAGTCAAAATGGCAAAGTGACAGAAACAGGGATTTATTCATGTGGTATCATGCCTAACTTCAGTGGATCATAACTTATCAGGTATGAAATTAATCTGCAGATGCCTCAGTTCAAGACAAGACAAAACTTTTCTGTGGATGTCTGTTTTTGAGCCATGACATAGGCCGACATATGGCCTGCAACAAACAAGCCTTGTTTTTAGCTAATTGCTGGAAAATCCTTTTCTATGTCATAATGCATATTGTATAATGATGAGGACTGCTGAAAAGACAAAAGTCTCAGCTCTATGATGGGCTACCCCAAGGTGTCCTTGAGCATAAATGTGTAGTCCAGTAGTATGTGAGATTAGCTGCAGACAAATACACAGACATGCACACACACACACACACATACACACATACACACACACACACACACACGCAGCCAAGCACATAACTTATTTGTAATACTGGTCTTCATTCAAATGATTGTAGACTGCAATAGAGATAAAACTGTTCCATTCAATCAGCACTAAATGAAGACCAAGACCTGTTCATTCTGTATCATTTAATTCATTTTGTTGCTTTGTGCTTTATCTTATTCTTTATTAAATGTATTCAGCTCATATTTTTCCTGTGCTGTACAGTCTGTACTACTGTCCCTGTAACAGTCCTGTGGGCCTGGATTGGCTGCTGTACACTACCCAAAACTGGATTACCAAAAGATCAGTTGGGACTTTGTTTGGGAATATGCAAATCTTAGCCCAATATCAGCTGACATTATAACTGCCTTAAGGCCCTGTCCTCTATTAAAATCTAGTTTTAAGACCTTCATTATTCCAGTTCATGTGCTTACACAGTGCATATTTCTATGTTATTTTGTGAATAATCATATCAGCATACAACCAGTCCAGGCTGTGACACTGTCATGTGCCTTCTCTAATTATTCATTCTTTGTATGATACACCTCACTGTGTAACAAATACTTATGTTTGTCACACACACTGGTGATAATGACTTTAATATAGCATGACTTTAAAGACCGTGTAAAGTGAATTCAGACATTTTCTTCTAAACACATTAAATAGGTCATAAATGTATTTCTAAAAAAAGGTGTAAAAAGCATTTCAACCATTTAGATTTGAATTGTGGAGCTAGGCTTCACAAACTGTGTTTCAACATTTCTGTGTTCAGGATTTAGTGGGCAGGTCTGAAAATCTCCGCTGCGTTAGCATAAACCCGCCTCTGTTGCTGTAGAGGTATAAATACATTCAGCACACACTACTACTACTACAGTTAGTCAGTTAGCTGAGTTAGCCGCCGAATTAGCGACCGAGCTAGCCGCTGAGTTAGCAGCAGAAAGCTCTCACACGTAGCGTCCATGTTTCTGGTAGAGGTAGTGACTTTGATTGACAGGTGACACTTGGTAGGGGGCGGGGTTTCAGCGGACTCGGTGGACACTCCCACAGCGTTTGGGAGCAGAGAAAGAGACTGATTTTTACACAACTTTGAAGCCTAATTTCATAAATTTGGCAAGGTGGTTAACAACACACTTTTCTGTAGTATGTCAAACTCAGAACACATATTTATTCTTACTTTACACAGACTTTAATTCAAAACAAACCAAGATATCATGATGAGCCTAAAACACCCATCTAAACCATTCATGCTTTGTCTACACCAGCCATGACACAAAAAGATTAAGGCTCTAAAAATGCCAGCAGGAATGAATTTTCAGACATTTTGGGAAATATACTCACTTACTTCACATTTGTGCTTCACATTTGAGAGTTAGAAGAGGAAATATTACTCTTTTTTGTAGCATTTGTATGCTATATATGAAGCCTATCCAGGAAACGGTTAGCTTAGCTTACCATACAGTCTGGAAGCATGAGAAGTGTAAAATGTTAAAATGGAAGTACAATAACACCACAGAAATGTCTCTATATGTTTCTAGCTCTATCTCCAACCAGCCAGCCATCTATGACTCCCCTGCCCCACATTAGAGCACTCTGCTGGGGGAGAGAAGCCAGGAAAGGAGGGGGCTTGGCACAGGGCCTGGGCTTCACCACCACCCAGATACAACACACGCACACACACACACACACACATATACACACCAGTGCTTGGGAGGGTTCTTGGCTAGACTTGAAAAGCCTTCATTGACGTCTTGGCTGCTGTGTACAATTTGCTTCCTCGTCTGTCTGCAAATACACACATGCACACACATACACACTCATGTCTGCAAGTCTGTGGGTGATCAGTGCCATTTATTAGACTGTGGGGAAACGACTGGGTTGAATGAAAGAACTGACTGACTCTCTCACACACACACGCACACACACAGCCCTCCCCTTCATCCGTCCACCCCCACACTAAGTTAATTGCTTCCTCTTCTCTCCACCTCTGTTTCTTCTGTTTCTTTCACTATCAACAGCTTCTGTCTCAAGACAAAGTTCATTGCAGTCAGACTGTATTTAAACACCACATTCTACACTAATCCAGCACTGATTATACATATGATTTACAGTTACCAGAATCAGACAGTGTTCATCAATTTACAGCTGAAGTTCTTCTATTAAGTTCTTTATTACAGTATGTGATAATACTGTGATCACTCAGATGATTCAAATTCATTTAGAAGAGAAAACAAAAGCAAACGGTACTCACCATGGATGCGTGCACACAGTTTTCCTTTGCAATGAAGGATTATTGCCGACATTTTTGAGTGTACTCTCTTCCAATTGTACCTCCAAATAAAGTCATAGCTCAGTGATTTCCAAACTGCTTGGTGGGCTCTGGCAGGGCATAGAGCTACTGCAGCAGGAGGCAAGGAAAACAACATGTAAAGTAGAAAATGGAGACACTTTTAACAGATGAGAAAAGAAAAATATGACAAAGCCTATTATGCGATTTCACAGACTCTTAATATTTTATGGAACTTGCTTTTTTTTTTTTTTTTGCAAAACACAAAAACTAATAAGAAACACAATCTCTTGATGAAATTGTATTAGTTCCCCCAATATTTTTACCAGTTGGTAAACATTTTGATGATTTATGTGTCATAAAATGGTAATAGGGTATTTCTATTGTTATGAGTTCCTGAAGGGGGGAATGAGAGAGAAAGTTAAGGATCCTCTGGTTTAAATCATCAGATTCAGCTGTTGGCTTGTTTGAAACCTGTCTGATCATCTGACTGCCTGTGTTTATTGACCCATTTTACCTTGTAGCATCAATCATACTGTGTTTCCAGATCTCACTTTACTGTTGTAATTTCTATTAGAAAGACAGACAAAATTTTGAAAATAGAATGACTGGCGAAAAAAAAGTGGAATTAATATTATCAATAAAGTTGATGTGTCAACTGAAAATAACTGCTCTCAAAATTGAAAGAAAAATAATTGCTTTATAGCTCTGAAGGTTTCAATGATGAATCTTTCTTTTTCCCTTTGTCTCTCTCTCTCTCAGATTCCAGACAGATGCAGTCATCTCCATCTTGGTCCTATGACCAATCGTATCCCTACCTTGGTCAGATAACTGCTCCCAGCGTCCACTCAGCCAATCCCCTTTCCCCTGGTCGCTCCTCACTCAGTGACCTGTCGTCCCGACTGACAGGTAACACACATACATGAGCGTGTACATGTGAGGGGTCAGTTATTTCAAGACTGTTTATGTTTATTATTGTTGGTATATTGTGAATTTAGAGATCCCCCCTGGTTTATTTTTGTGTGTAATTCTGTTCATTTAATGGTTTAATTTACAATGCATTTAGTTCATTTAAGAGTTGAGCGCTATTTAAGTTCCACCACCAGGTGATGCTGTTGAGGCAACAAGAGACAATTTGTGTAATGCGCTAGGAGAAGAAGAAAACACAGTTCAGAGTTGTTGTTGTTGTAACCATAGACATATATACGTAGACGCCGCATTGACTGCTGCTGCCGATTGGAGTGACATGCCTACACGCTGGTCATCTTGGTACAGGGCCACTTGCTCCGGCAGCGCATTTTGTCTGTAGAGGAATGACGTGTTTGCACTATTAAAAAGTGATCATACATCGCTCAATTATAATAAAAATAAATAAATAAATAAAATTGCTCAATTGTCAACATATATTCACGCAGGTTGTTTGTTACAAATGTCAGACAGAAAGACAGACAGAAAGATAGATAGACATGTTTTTAACAAATCAAACCGTTTGGAAATCGGTCGAGATTTCAGTGAATAATTCTACTTTGAAACTGTGCAGCACCTCTTACCTCAATAGAAATACATGCACTACTGCCTCTGCTAGCCCTGTACCAAGATGGCGGCACTTTAGGCACGCCTCTCCACAGTCAATGCAGCGTCTATGTATATATGTCTATGGTTGTAACCAGCATAAGAGCTTACATGCTAGTTGCTTTAGCAGCTAAGGACACACAGGTGGACTGTAAAGTTATTGTTTCCTACTTGATATTGTGGAAAATAAATAAAAGACACTGTGAGAGACAGTCCGGCTTGTGAATTCATCCTGAGCTACAACATACACACAGAGAAAACACAAAGAAGAACATCAGTGAGGAGATAAATAGATAGTAACCTTTGACCTTTGCTGTCTCTCAGGTCCTGACCTAACAGCGTTTGGTGATCCCAGGATGACATTAGAACGACCTTTTACCTCCCTCCCATCCTTACCTGACTCCCGCTTCTCTGACCCACGGGTACACTACCCTCCCACCGCAGCTGCCTTCACCTACACCCCATCCCACAACCCAGTTTCCAACAGCGCCCTCGGCATCACTATGGCAACAGCCATGGCAACCACACCTGCAGGGAGGTACCACACCTACCTGCCTCCTCCCTATCCTGCGAACACCCCCCACCAGGCTCAGAATGGTCCCTTCCAGTCCACCTCCTCGCCATACCACCTATACTACTCCACCGCTGCCGGCTCCTACCAGTTCTCCATGATGGCTGGAGGAGGAAGTGGAGGCGACTCGCGCTCCCCACCAAGGATCCTGCCACCGTGCACCAACGCCTCAACAGGCTCCTCCCTACTACACCCCTCTTTGCCCAATCAGAATGAAGGAGTGGGTGTGGAGGTGGAGTCTAGCCACAGTAGCTCCCCTACAAACATGGCAGCAGCTGAAGCTGTGTGGAGACCTTACTGAACCAGCTGAGGTGATAGACCAACACTGAATGATTGCACAATGGTTGCATTCATATAAGGTGATCTCCTGGTTATGTGACGACCGACACCAACAAGGGCGGAGCAAGCTGACATCAATGAACACTTAAATACGCAACAATCCAAAATATAATGAGACATTAAAGGCAATAAGTCAATGTTATATGAAAGATGTGTCAACATAATAGGCTAAGGTTGGTGCTATTGTATACTTCTTTTACTGTCAAATAATCTCATGAAAAAAACATACCCAATAATGTGTTAGTTCATCTCTCAGTACTTTCTGACTTCACTCCCCCTCTCAGCCACAAGCCAATTGGTTTTGGGCCAACAAATATAAAGTTTCAGAAACGCTCAGTAATTGTAAACAGTTGGTCACTGTAGTTTTTACCAAACAATTGCTCAAACAGGAAGAAATTGTACATTTGTCAGGGATTAGTTTTAATGGTGAATTAATCCACATTTGGTTTTCTAGTAAGTACACAAAATACTTGTTAGTGAATCAATTCATTGTTGGTTTGGCTCTTCATAGGGTAAACATATAGAATATCACCAGACTTCTCCTTTAAGGGACCATATGTAAGTTATAGTCACTTGAGTGTGATCCATATTATTTACTGATGATACTTTTCTTACATATTTTCATCAGTCTTCCATAGTACAGAACACCTGCCAATTCATATATTTTGTTAGCAATCACATGTAGCATTACCTTATATGCTCACCCAAAAATCCCAAATGTACCAGGTCATATCAGCAATGTGACTTCAAAACATCAAGAGTGGATGCTACAGTAAAGTCATGATGGCTCCAAGGACTACTCAAGCCCCCTGGCAGAACTGAAAGGATAGTATGGTGGCGAGCCTAGTTAGCAGGAATATTGATTGCCATCTATCAATATGCTTTGACACTGCTCTGACTTTTTTAATTGTTCAGTGATAGTTGGTTTGTTACTTTTGGGGAAGAAAACATCACTCAACTAGGAACCAGAAGAGAGGGCCCAGTTTAAAACTGGCAGCAGACAAACAATGTTGGTCAGTGGAACAACAAGCATAATGACTGACAGGTGCATTAACCAACAAACAGTGCTGAGTGGGACTGAGCTGACTGGATAGGTCATAAAGTCAGACATCCCAGTCTCACTCTCACACAGGAGCCCAGAAAGGAGCTTCTATAGAATGAAGGACAGAAACACCGAGAGGCTTTACACTGACAAAGTGCATGCAACAGCACTTAACTGATCAATTCAGCTTCCTTTGTAATATAAAAGGACTTCTTCATCACGTCATTGGTGTTGTGAATAGATGATTTGTTCTTGCCAAATATTTTGATGGCCTGTTTGTGTTTACCTTCATCTCATCCATTTCTCCATATTTGTTCCTTCTCTATGCTTTCACAACTTCTCTCTCATTATTGGTGATTATTTTTATGAAAAACTTTCACCTCATGAAGAAAATACAGAAACATTCACTTCACTCACTGAAGGTTTTCATGGTCCCTGAAGCTGACCTAGTCCTATTGCATCAACATAATTCATCATAAATGTCATCCAGCCTTATTCTTTAGCTTTGACCTTTTAGCAGATTTTTTTTTCACGTGTCAGCAGAAATTTGAGGTTTAGTGTCTTGCTCATGAACATGGGAGAAACTCTGGAATCCGAACACCAACCTTAGTGATTAATGACCGGACTGCTCTACAGCAGTGATTGTCTAGCAGCTCACCAACTTGCTTGATTGAGTATTTATTGTAACATTGATCAAACCTACATTTGATGTAACATTTTGATCAGATTTCTACACTCACACAGAAGACAATGCTGAGGCCTAAACTATAGTATGTGTCAGAGAAACACATTGGTCACACTGGGCCTCATGCAAGATCATTTTTGTATTTTTCTCGTGAACCTCTGACTTCAGATTCAACAAAACTCAACCTGATGAATGCCAACTTTGCATCGGGGGATACATGTTGATGAGATTTGTTAGCATTAACATAATCAATGCCAATACAATTTCTATATTAGATGAACTGTTCACTTCATTCACAAAATTTTACCAAATAGTAAACGCTGCAGAGCTAAAAACAGCAAACTAATTTAGCAGAGATCATGAAACAATTAGAAAATGTGAATCCAGCTGTCAATGATGTGTCACAAGAGCAGCACTTTAGTAACAGAAATGAAGAGGGAATGCTTATGCTAAAAAAAACATCTTTCTAAAGTGAAGCGCTATTACAGGATATTACAGGAGAGACTATTATAGCCTACGATAAGTTATGTTACACTGCTACACAACATGATATTAGGCTGAGGCCTGCACAGACAGCAAAGCAGCTGTTTACAACTATTACAGAAATGTAGAAGCTGTTGTGATAAAATGTGACAGTAAAAATCATCAAATCTAGTTACATATTTTATTTCAGTTCATTTCAGCATCAAATTGAATCTTTTAATTCAGATTAAAGGTATTATAATTTTGTGTCTAATGTTTTTGCCACAGACTGTACATGACTGGTACAACATGTCTGGGCAACTTGTGAATTTCATTCCTACCTCAGAGAAAATTCAAAGTGCAAGAAAATTGGTGTATGCCACAAATTTTCTGAAATCTCTCATATGTGCCACAACAAATGTGTTGGTACTAGTGCTTCTTGCGTGAGGCCCACCGTCTTCCATCAGCAGCTCTACTAGAAAATTACTTATTGTGGCCTTCCACTGCTCTCATTCCCTCACCACACAGAGAAACTATTACAGCATGGAGTTTTATAAAATATTTTAATTTATTCCTATCAAACCGTTTTCAGTAGCCTTTCATGCATCTGCATGTGTGTGTGTGTGTGTGTGAAAGAGAGAGAGAGAGAGAGAGAGGGTGCCTATGATCCACTGTTAAAGTATTGTATATAACCATGGCTGTAAATTACACCTGCATTTGATCATGCTTTTATTGCCCTTCCACACACACATTCACACACACACAGCAGTTTTGTTTTGACAATGTTGATTGTGCAGCATCGAGTTTCTCACATTTGGTTTTGATTTATATAAATATTCTTGTGAAGAGAATTCAACTGTTTTCTGTATTTATTGAATGTCTGACCTCTTTATCTTTCTCCATATATAAATTCTCTCCAGCAGACCCCCCCCTCACACACACACACACACACACACACACACACACACACACACACACAAACACATTGCATCTTGCTATTCCTGAACATGAAGGAATTTCCACAGCCAAACAGACATGCCCTAGCTCGCTGTCTCTGCAAGTTTACACTCACACACACACACACACACACACACATATACATGCACTGGCTGCTAAATAAAGGTGTGGTGGTTGCCGCCTGGGTTCACAATATAAAAAGCTGCTGTAGTGGAGGCAGACATTGGGAAAATAAGTGTACAGTGCAAGCAGAGTATCACGTTAGTCAGCTTATTTAATCAACACCAAAAATCATCAATATGTTTATAGAGAGTAATGGTTGTCATGCTCAACACCTTCCAAGCTTGAACAAATACTGAGCCACTGTAGTTTGTGGAGGACTTCACCTGTTCAGGCAGCCTTATCAGAAAGGACAGCAGAAACATAAAGACAAAGCTAGGGAAAGCCCAGGCTTTGTTTCCCAACTCTACATCTGATAGTCCAAACAAATGTGTCAGTATGCTTCAGGCAAACTGTTACTCACAAACCGTTGTCTGAACACGCCGAAAGGTGAACGTTTTCGAAAAAGTATAGCTGCTGTCATAGAGGGATGAGACTCAATGAATTTCTACATTTGGAGCATGATAGGAGCTGCTTTAAACGGGTGTGATTGTTGGTTTTGAAAGTTAAAGACAATGTAAAGTGAATTCAGACATTTTCTTCTAAACACATTAAATAGGTCATAAATGTATTTCTAAAAAAGGTTTAAAAAGCATTTCAACCATTTAGATTTGAATTGTGGAGCTAGGCTTCACAAACTGTGTTTCAAGATTTCTGTGTTCAGGATTTAGTGGGCGGGTCTGAAAATCATATTAGCATAAACCCGCCCCTGCTGCTGTAGAGGTATGAGATGTAGAGTCCATGTTTCTGGTAGAGGTGGTGACTTTGATTAACAGGTGACACTTGGTAGGGGGCGGGGTTTCAGCGAACTCGGCGGGCACTCCCACAGTGTTTGGGAGCAGAGAAAGAGGCTGAATTATACACAACTTTGAAGCCTAATTTCATATATTTGACGATTTTTTTTAATCATTCAAATTTGGCAGGGTGGTTAACAACACACTTTTCTGTGGTATGTCAAACTCAGAACACATATTTATTCTTACTTTACATGGACTTTAAGGGTCAGTATGCCTTGGAAGTTGGATCATTCAGATAACAACAATTTCCCAATAATGGACACTTTATATAGTGATTGGCTAAGTATGTGGACAATTAAATAGTGGGCACAAAGCTTTGTATCATACTCTTCATTCCGTTACACAGGTACTTCAGTGTTCAAACAACTGCCACACTTTGAATGTCTTCAAAGGTAGACTATCCACAGATGAGTGCCATTATTCCCATTTATACAATTTATTGCAAGCACAGTTTCACCTGTTTGGGCTAAATGTTAAACAAACATCTTTTCTAGCATAGCCAAGCCTTTACAAAAGTTGTCTAACCCCCACTCCAAGTCTAATATCGGAATGGTTTGGCCTATGCACCCTTGAATTGAACAGAAACACAGAAAACATGAACATCATCATTAAAATGATGCAGAGGTCCTTCGAATGGAGACAGATCACATTCCCAACGTTACACTGAGATTGAATTAGAGCAGAAGAGATTACGTAGAACAGCGAGCTGAGATGAAGTTCAATTGGAGTAAGGCTCAACATGTTGCCAAGGATAAAGAACAATGACCCATAGGGAAAGAAGAGGGTTAAGTAACAAGCATGCTTCATGGCAGACTGACAGATTCATTCTGTGGTCCGTTTCTGTAGTAAAAATTTCAGGAGATGCTTTGGACTCATTTTCACTTGTCATGAATATATTTCCTTTTTGGACGAAAAACTCCTGCAGGTTGGTCGGCCTAGCAACATTAATGCTACAAACAACTCTCTCTATCGGAGCCAATATTACTGTGAATGTCTGGTGGGAGAGAGTTCCATAGGCGGGGGGCAGATTGGCTGAAGGCTCTTGACCCCATGGTGGTTAAGTTGGCAGATGGGGCAGAGGTGAAGGTTGTGAAGGATCTTGAACGTGAGGAGTAGAATCTTAAAGTCAATGCGGGATTTGATAGGGAGCCAATGAAGTTGCTGCAGGGCAGGAGTGATGTGTTATGATACAAAGTTCTGGTTATGACAACAGGCATTTTTAATGAAACATTATCTTATATTCAGGCCAATACAGTAATAAGAAACAATGTTAAAGTGGTCCACAAAACCATTTTAAGGTTGGGGCGTTTTGGGATTAATTTCCCAGGGCTACTTGAATTTTTGAATTTCAGAATGTCAACTGAGATTTTTAGTGTCCCATTATTATATCACTTTTTTACCCTCACTGGAACTGTGGAAATTCTGAATACTCATAACATAAAAACAGTCATCCCAGTGATTAAAGGATCTGAATCACTATAAAGGATACTTAAAGCCTATTCAATGCCAATTATCTATTATTTATTTTTCTTCTGACAATGTTCCATAGCATACACTGTCGGTACAGTGTTGTAGGTTCCTGAATGTGTTTAGTCACAGGCCAGCTACTGGTCTCTTCACTATACTTATCAACTTACTCTGTTTGACAGCACCTGTAAGTTGCTTGAAAGTTCTTCATATACAGTATGTTATCAATCTATCTATAATTTTGTCAATCTGTTAGTCCATGCTGTTTTCCTGGCCTATTCTGACACACATCATCTATTGCCCTTATTGAGATTTCTTCCATTTTTCCACATCAAAGGATTTTTTGTGGGGGAGTTTTCCGTTATCCATATAGAGTTTTTGATAAAAGCCATAAAAGCAGACATGATGTTTGCTGTGATCAAGTAATTCAGGTTCCTGTGAACTGGTTTTGATGATTGGAAGTTTATAGAAAACTAACTAGGGTCAGAAAATGAGGATCTATCAACTAATTTCCAGTGGTGGAGTATATTTACACAAGTACTGTACTTAAGTACAGTTTTGAGGTACTTGTATTTTATTTGAGTATGTCCTTTTGATGTTACTTCATACTTCTACTCCACTACATCTCAGAGGGAAATATTGTACTTTCTACTCCACTACATTTATTTGACAGCTTTAGTTATTTTTCAGAAGATTTGACACAATGGATAATATAACAAGCTTTTAAAATACAACACATTGTTAAAGATGAAACCAGTGGTTTACAACCTTTTTGTCTTTTGACATCTTACAAAAGCAGCTACAACAGTAACATGCTGCTCTAACACTGATGCTTCACTATTAATAATCTAATGATGTCATATATAATAATATATCAATACTTTTACTATAATACTGCATACTACATCACTCATAATACTGCAGTACTTTTACTGTAATACTGCATACTACATCACTCATAATACTGCAGTACTTTTACTGTAATACTGTATACTATATCACTCATAATACTGCAGTACTTTTACTGTAATACTGCATACTACATCACTCATAATACTGCAGTACTTTTACTGTAATACTGTATACTATATCACTCATAATACTTAGCACATCACTGTGCTATACTTCTTCCAGAGTACAGTTCACTTTGCTTTTAGTTTGAGACAGGGAATATAAAAAAGATGAATATTCTCCTCTGGGTTTAGCAGGTAAATTACTATTGTATATTTCAAGGTAATTTTCATTATTAACAAAAATATAAGTCAGAGGATCCAGAAAAGTCAGAAGAATTTTAGAGACAAGTAGTCAGCTTGGTGTTAATTAAGGCAGATCGATTGCTTAATGCTAACCTTGTTTCTGACTAATAATATATTAAGAATGAACATTCACCTTAAAATATCATCAAAGGGACCTCATATCTATTTTAGGTTACCAACTGCTGATTCATATTGTCAAAGCACTCATTTGCTATGTTCACTCGGGACTCTCTGCAGCTTTCTTCAGACTTTACATTAACCTTAGATGTAATTGACCATAGCCTTCAAAATGTAACTCTCATGCAGTTTACAGATGCTCTTTTCTGTCGGACCACCTATTCAGAACCAACAGCTTGACTGAAAGCTCAATTTAAAAAATTGCGCTTCTTTACATTCAGTATTATTAAGTTACATTGCTTAAGAGAAATTATCCTTACCTTCAAATGACTGTGTATATGAAATGCAGTGTATAACATTTTTATCAAATCAATGAATGAGGAGATTATCTTATATGTAATACTGTAGTGGTGAACAAGTCATTTATCCTTGTTGAACAGTGACATCTAGTGGCTTAAAATAAATATGGCACTTAATAGAACAATGGCGCCCTACATTCTAATCTACTTCATACTTCTACGGCAGTTAGAGAGGGGGAAAAAAGAAAGAGGACTTAATGACTCCAGACCCGTCATCTCAACGGTAATATAGTCCTTTGAGTGCCTTGTGTTGTACAACCTCAGATTATTTTCACTTAGACTATATTTCTATTTATTTTACTATGAAAAAATATTTATACTATTTATGATCACCTGTCTTTTGTGGCAATTAAATTTTCTCTTAATTTGTATATATACTTTTAATATACAGTTATATAGGTATATATTTAAACCTACACACCAATTTCTGATTGTCAGATGCTGTTAAATGACTGTTCATTAAAACAGCAAAGATTAGAGAAAACAAATAGAATATAAATTTGTAAAGAATTTAGTTTTTTCTTCTTTTCTACTCTATTAATCATGTCGCAACCCATCAGATTTAATTGCAGGGGGTCACTCCTCTAAGCAACCTACAGGAGGGCCTAAAAGTAAGTTATTTAGTTCAAAGTAGCTCCTCCTCCAAATCCTGCTTACACATTGATGCATCTGTATGACTGTCTAACAATGTCATACTTACTAATATATCACCCAAAGGGATTTTCTGTGGTATTTTCACTTTAATTATTGATACTTTAAGTACATTTTGTTGTTGGAGTTTCTGGCATGATTTAGGCAAGGCAAGGCAGCTTTATTTATATAAAGCATTACATACACAATGGCAAATCAATGTACTTTACATAAAATATAAAACAAAGTACAGAAAAATAGAAAGAGAGAGAAATACAATACTAGAATAGAGCATTACATGCTCTTTTATGCAGCGTAAAATGATGATTTGCTTTAAAATCATTAAAAGGACATAGAGGGTTAATGGTTCTTCATAGTCTGGAGTTACAGTACTTCCAAGTGTATGAAATCGTTACTGTAACTGTGAAAAACCTGGTTAAACAACAGTTAAAGAGAACTAATAAATAATTCAACCTCCCCTTTGGTTCTTTTGGACACACTTACTAAATGGAGGTTCATTGAGTGTACTGCATGTTCATTAGGGGGGTGAGGACATGAAAACATATCAGTCATCAATTACCATCCTTGAATCCTTGTTGTGATGCTTAAAAAGCTCTAGTTTTCTCTTTTCTGGCCTACCAACATGGATAAACATTGATTTACAACAGCAACCATAATTTGACGCTTGGCTGATCTTCAGATGTGATTGATGACCCAGAGTAATGACAAACGAGAGAAATTAACAGGGAGAGAAATTTACATAATGTCCTATTAATCACTGTGACAGACAGAGGGGGTGAATGCAAAGAGGAGAAGTCCATGAAAGGCAGATTTATTGAGCTACATCTGAATACAAAATCCAATAGGTTTGTGTGCATTTGTATGAATTTTGGTGCCAGCAGAGTGGTACAACTAAACCTTGCTATAGTTTAATGGTGCAGTGTATAGATTTTAGTGCCATCTAGTGGAACATCTAGAAATATAATATTCATATCTATGTTTTTATTTGTGTATAATCACCTGTGTTGTGTTTTCATTACTTTTGAATGAGCGCTTTATGTCTACATATAGAGTGGGTACTATTCCACCATATTGCACCACCATGTTTTTACAGTAGCTCAGAAGGGTCAAACCAAACACTGGGTCTAGGGAGGGCCTTCCACATTTTGCACAGCCACCGCAGGTTCTCTTACATGCTTGGAAGGGGATAGGGTGGGGTACTCAGTAGGTTGCAATCTGCAACATCATCACTAAATGACACTAAATCCTACACACTGCACCTTTAAAGGGGACCTATATCCTAATGTCCAGCCTTATTTATCTTATACTGGCTCTTTACCGCTCACCAGTTTCATACTGCCAACTGTCTCTGAAATAAGTGGTCTCATTCATAAATCCAAGCCATCTACCTGCCAGTTAGATCCACTACCGACCCATCTGATCAAAAGCTGCCTACCTGCCCTGTCCGCGCTAATAACTGACATCATTCATTCCTCACTGACTTCTGGTGTTGTTCCATCATCACTAAAGACTGCTGCAATAACACCAACACTCAAGAAACCTGGCGCCGATCCGAATGACTTGAACAACTTCCGTCCCATCTCAAACTTGCCATTTCTCTCCAAAATACTTGAAAGAACGGTTGCAGCTCAGGTCCACAGCCATCTGTCTGAGAACAACCTCTATGAACAATTTCAGTCTGGCTTCCGTCCCCCCCACAGCACTGAGACAGCCCTAGTGAAAATCACAAACGACCTCCTGATGGCATCTGACTCTGGACTTCTCTCCATTCTGGTTCTCCTCGACCTGAGTGCAGCCTTTGACACCGTTTCTCATGACATCCTCCTGGACAGATTAGCCTCCATTGGAATCACTGACATCCCACTGGCTTGGTTCACATCATATCTCTCTGGCCGCACACAGTTTGTTCAAATCAAAAACCTGAGATCTGGCTCCTCTCCAGTTTCTAGTGGTGTTCCCCAGGGCTCTGTCCTTGGCCCCCTCCTGTTCATTATTTATCTCCTGCCTCTTGGTCACATTCTCAGGAAATTCGACATACAATTCCACTGTTACGCTGATGATACCCAACTCTATCTCTCCACCAAGCCTACCTCCACTCTGCCACCCACAGCTTCAACCAACTGCTTACTGGAAATTAAATCATGGCTCTCACTAAATTTTCTTAAACTCAACGGCGAAAAAACTGAGGTCCTCCTCATCGGTACCAGATCAACCTTAGCAACACTCAACACTTTCTCCATGTCCATCGACAATTCCACTGTTCCTCCATCCCCCCAAGTAAAGAGCCTGGGTGTCATCTTGGACAGCACACTATCTTTTGAAGCCCACATCAATAACATTACTCGGTCTGCATACTTCCATCTACGTAACATCAATCGTCTCCGTCCCTCACTTTCACCAACCTGCACCGCTATCCTGGTAAACACCCTGATCACATCCCATCTGGACTACTGGAACTCTCTCCTCTTTGGTCTTCTGTGGAAATCTCTCCACAAACTCCAACTGGTACAGAACGCAGCTGCTCGTATCATAACCAGAACTCCCTTTATTGAACACATCACTCCTGCCCTGCAGCAACTTCACTGGCTCCCGATCAAATCCCGCATTGACTTTAAGATTCTACTCCTCACGTTCAAGATCCTTCACAACCTGGCACAATCATATCTCTCTGAACTTATTCACATCTACACACCTTCTTGAACTCTCTGATCCTCCTCTGCCAACCAGCTCTTCGCTCCATCTGCCAACTTAACCACCATGGGGTCAAGAGCTTTCAGCCGATCTGCCCCCCGCAGACTCTGTCTCCACCTTTAAATCCAGCCTGAAAACACACCTATTCAGAGTGGCCTACTCTGTCTCTCACTAACTATGCAATCTTCATTCTTGTTTATTTATTATATTAATGCACTTTGTAGTCACATTCATATTTATTCTTTATCTCTGCACTAAATGTCACCTGATTTATATTGTTTGATGTACTGTTGTTGTGTTATATGTGCCTTGTAAGGTGACCTTGAGTGCTTTGAAAGGCGCCTTTAAATAAAAAATGCATCTTTATGAAGCCCCTCAGTTCAGCTTCTGTCAGAAGAGGCAAGCTCACTCTACTCTGATTGGCCAGCTTTCTAGAAGAGTGTTGAGGGGCAGCATGTATCAGAGTCATGTTAAGTTACCACTGATTCAAATCCTGCTTTATTGTTTCATATTAAAATATTTTAATTGACTAAATAATGACCGTAACATTGTAATATTATATATATGACTGAATATAAGGAAAAGTATAATATTAAAATGTCAGATGTTCATATTAAACGTGGCCAAATTGTCACATAAGTAAGTTAATGTATGTAGAAGTAATCCTGTAGGCAAAAAGCTCTGGCTTCAAACTGCTCTGAACTCTTTTTCCTATGTTCTCTATTTTCAGTGTCACATTTCTTTATACTGTATCTCGATCTGCTCCATGCACAGCACAGTTCACTGTTTACACAATTATTGTGGCATTTTTCCATTGTTTATGGGGTAGTCACACCAAGCCATGACTGAAGTAGAGCTGGCATGCTGCGCGTTTTTCCTTTTTTTTTTATTATTATTATTATTGTTTTCAGCCTTTATTTAACCAGGTTTGTCCCACTGAGATCTCTTTTACAAGGGAGACCTGACCAAGACAGCAGCAAACACAGTTACAATAATTACATTACACAGCAGGACAGAGTAAAATAAATAGTTGACCTGTTGGAGGTGCGCTGGTCACCTGCAGCTCTTCATCAAACATCATCATCACTGGGGCTGTTTGTGTACGTACCTCCCTGCATTATCTCTAACTGATCCACTCACCAAAGAGCCCCAAACATCTCCATATGTCATGCAATAAAATGCAAATTAATTACTTAAAAATCATATCATGTGATTTTCTGGATTTTTGTTTTAGAATCCGTCTCTCACAGTTGATGATGCACAGTTGATTGCTTACTTCTTGCCACAAGTATGATGCTGGGTCAGCTATGCTTTTAATTATTTTCAGTTTTAATTAGACCAATTAATTACTTGAAAATATTTATAGTTATGAAACATCAATTTAACTGTGCACTCCTGTGACCCTGAGGATTAACCAAGTCTATTCTGATTTAGTATGATGTATGCAGATATGTGTCCTTTACCTATGTTCAAAAAAGATCTGAAAGTAATGTTTTACATCTTCAGGTGACCACGGCAGGCATGGTGAAGGGCTCACTTATCATCAATTCTCAAAGAAATTTGCCAAGATATCGGAGATAAAAAGCCAAGTGATGTATAACATGGATGAATGTTAGAAATGTAAGTGTTTGTAAGAGTTTAAACCTATTACTGTACTGATAGTAAATAATTAAGTATAGTAAAGCCCCAATAATCATTGTTCTGTTGTAATCAGAATTTCACGTAAGACAACAACACACAGGGATTCATGGAGAAGAATCAGTGAGACTTGAAACAAATCCATTTTAAAGGAAGACGACTGACCAGACATGATGACTTCATTGACACTTACTAAGACTCTCACACTGCACAGAATTCCATGACACGCAACAAATCACTAAAAGAAAGGTGAGACAGTCAACAGTATAATTTATATAACACTATATTTTATATAAGTATTACTACAGAGACTAAAACATTGTCCATGCTTCAAGCACAATAAGTTATTGACTAAAAATGAAGTTTGTTTTGTGCTTCGAAATATCCAAAAAAAATCAGGGGAAGTGTTTTTTGACATTGTATATTGATAGCTTGTGTTTGTATATGAGTCTGAGACGCTGTTATGTTTCCTGTAGTGCCACTGTTACACAAAAAGTTGAATTTTAGCCTTCAAAATTAAATCAGCAGACAGTCAATGAAATGTGGAAAGCACATTCATATGATTCACCAAATGGTCAAAGGCAGCACTGAACAGAGCCAGAAGACCTAGGCTTTGTTGTAATGCAGTAGTTAATGCCTTAAGCAAAAGCTTCAACAGCTGGCCAGCTAAGTGCTATACATATTACAGTCAAAATAAATAACTATTAATAATAATTCAATTAAGTGAGTAACACTGAAACACAGAATGTGTGATTTTGTAAGTACTGAATGCAGATTTGAAGACCGAGAATATCTTTTTTCTAATGTATTTATTACAAAAAACCATAGATGAAAACAGTTTAGAAACATGCCACTTTCACCACAAAATGAGTTATATTACTTATGAATTCTTATATTTTTCTTAAAGGTGCACCGTATTTTGAAGGAGAAGTGGAGGCAGCGAAAGCAAAGTAGGAGAGGAGTCTATGTTATCTCCATTAAACAGCCATTTCACTTCAAAAATGTAAGGTTTGATTAGGTTATTCATTGTCCCCAAGGGAATATTTGTTTTCACACATTCTCAGTAAAGTTGGTTTCAGGGCAGCACACATTTAAAAAGGCACAACACATGGACATCCTCTTCTATATGTAACAGATAACAAGCAAACACAAACACAGACAGTAGCAATCATGACATCCATGACCATTTCCTTTGTTTTGTCTAACGCTTGTATTAAAAAAAACAAGCGTTTTTCTGTTTTCATACTTTTGACCCTAGGGACATGATGCGTTTAAGCTACTTGTAAAAGTCAGAAATCACACTTGCGCTAGGTTTATGAAAATATTACTATTATTACTATTACTATATGTTTCTTATTAACATGTATATATAGTTATTTCCCAGTACTGTTACTTTATGTTTAATTAATGTTTATGCGAAACAAGACACTGCATTCTTGTTTAAACAAATATGTTCATATATGCAATGTCATGGTATTTTGGGGTTCCAATGACTTCCTTGGTGAAACAGGGCACTATTTAGTTCCTGTCATTTCGAGAGTGATACATTACCTCTCCTATTCTGCTTAAAACCTAACCATAGACTTCCTTAGCCGTTTATATTTATCATTTTTCCTTGAGATTTGAACGCCACACGAGCGGGACTTTTACGTCATCACGCTACGCGCCAAATTTGTATAGTGCGGAAAACATAACACCTGAGGCTCCAGCAGTGTTATTGACTTTTTATCGTTAAATTTCAACTAGATTTGATTAACTATAGCTCTTCATTATGTCTCAGCAGGCAGGTTATTCACCCAGCTTCAAGCGTCCGGCTGAAATCATGCGAATGAGGAGGAAAAGAGCCCGAAGCGACGCCGGAGTCTTCTCCAGCCCGAGCGGACAGAGCTCTACCAGCAGTCCCGCACAAAGCGACTCTACTCAGGTCCGACCTTTCTCCCCAGGTCCGCTTTTCAACAACCAGAACCGCTCCGGAGGAGGAGGGAAGAAACGCAGAAACCCCTTCGCAAGCATTGAGAATACATACAGCCCGAAAAAGAAATTACTCATTTATAATGACGACGGACAAGCAGAAGCTGGGGACAGTTACAACACAGAGAAAACGACAGAAAAGGAGGGAGAGGAGGACATGTCAGCGAAGAAAGAGAGTCAAGGAGTTTTACCTTTCAGTGCAAGATTGATTGAAGCAGAAAAACAGGAACGCCAAGGCATCTCCAGCAAGGTTAGTGAAACCTAAACATAAAGCGTAATAGGTGATGAGAGGAACATCTAAGAGCTACACACACTTATCAGCTTTTGTTGACATTTATAATATTGGAAAATAAATGGATATATTGTTTACTGACTGAACATGCTGAATATTCAAGGACCAGGGAATAATTCCTGAGTTTTTAATTGTTGTATTTAATTTCTCCAGTCTGAGAAAGCATTGCTGTGTTCACAGGATTCATGTCTAAAATCATGAGGAAAAATGCATTTTGTGATAGTGTGGTGTGTATTTTCATACTTTCCTTTTGCACTTGTCTGTGATCTGCTTTAGAGGAGTCTCACTTTCTCTGAAGATGACTCTCTGTTTGAAGAAGAAGAGGAAGATGTAAAAAGTCCACTGCTGAAGGTACTCTTCTCATAATTACTTGATATATCCATATAAAATATGCGACTCTAATATGTTGTTTTTGTAGCAAACCCATGTGCAACTGGTCAACATGCTAAAAATATAATCTTCCAATTGCTGTCCCCACAGAGCCCCCGAGCCATTGCTCCTGTGTCCATAGCTCCTCCCATCTGCACTGAGTATCCAGCAGACTGGAGCCTGAAGACTCGGCTCCTCTTCACCTCTCCTCTCTCACTGTCGTGGGCAGAGCAGCCCAAAGCTCAGGAGGAAGCTCTGGGTCTCAGTCAGCACTGCAGAGCTCAGTTTGGCACCTTGCCACTAAATCTACAGGTAGAACTTTAGTGTCAATACAATATTGATCCCTATGTGATTTTTACTGTGTAGTGCCACTCAGTGAATCCTCTCTGCCCCCCCCCCCTGCAGGATCCCAGATCCTGCTCCGAGCTTCGTTGTGCCTTCCAGAGGAGTCTAGTCTACTGGCAACATCCGTCCCTGCCCTGGATCTCTCTGTTTCCCAGGATCAACGCTGAGAGGAGCTTTGCAGGGAAGAGCACTCCCTGGGCACAAGACACCACACTGCAGCAGAGTCTCATGAGTGAATGGTGAGGCAGCATGGCTACAGGGTTGATGACAGGAAACCTCTAAAGGGCAGAGTATTTTAACAGTCTACCCCACCATCATTTTGGCAAAATATCAAATATTTACCATGGTGATAATAGTTACAAAAATCCTGTCACTAGCAACTATTAATAAAATATAATGTAATATAATGTAATTGTTGTCTGTATTGTCCCCACTGGTCTTCCATCATACTTTCATATGTTAAAATACTCTGCTTTGAATAATACATTGTGACTTATGTGGGGGGGGGGGGGGGGTTCTACAAAAAAGTTCTGTTCACCACTTTTAAAATCTTGAAGGACAGGTTCACAGTTTTCAAGTGTGTCTTGAAGCATCAGTCAGGTGTCCATATGAACAGTAAAGAGGTTTTCATTCCTCCTGTTCATACTGACTATTAAAAGATCTCCTTCAAATGTGTCATTTAAAAGTAGATGATCAGCTTCTATTGAGCTTCATCAGTGTGAGTTAGTCATATCAAGTGATATCTGACACATTTACAGTCTTTTTACCATCAGATTCCCTCTTAGTGTTTCCTGTTGAGCTGTGGTGGAAGTATAGTAACAGAAAGAGAATAGAAGTCTTGCTTTGTGTGATGGGGGTAATGGAGCTTTCTGAAACAAAGGCTGATAAAGAGCTTACACTACTGTATATTCAAATCCAGCATGACACCTCTGATACAAATGTGTCAAGGTCTTGTTTGGTCTTGTCATCTGAGTTTTGGCATGAAGAGAGACATCAAAACATCTTTCTGTAATACTTTAGCTCAGTAACCCTGTACAGTGCTGATCATTCACAGCGTTTTCTCTCCTCTGTTGTTTCAGGTCTGTCAGTCTGTCGTCTCTCTACAGTCTACTTAAAGCCAGACTGTGTCCATACTTCTACGTCTGCTCCTATCAGGTACATTTCACTATTTAGAGGTTTTTGTTTTCACTAAAATGAAATAATCCAAGTTTTTAATAATAATGTGTTGTGTCAGTTTACAGTGCTGTTCAAGGCAGCAGGTCTCGGCTCAAACAGCATCGTTGCCTTGATTTCTCCCACAACTAGAGGGCTCAGAGTGGCAATGAAGGCTGAGGGTGAGTGTTTAATGTACATTTGTGTACAACTTAAATTCAAGACATTGTCACTTCAATACATTTTCTTGCTTCATTTGGAACTTCCTGTTTGATTTTGTCATTTCACAGTGACCATAGTTTTGTCTTTGGTTTTATCTTATATTCCATCATCATCATCACCAATAAAAAACATATCTTAGCCAGGCCATAGCCAGGGTTCTCACACATCCTGGAAAACCTGGAAAATGATTGAGCAATTTTCCAGTCATAGAAAACACATGGACATTGAGAGAAAAAGTCAAATATCCTGGACAATTATTTCTCCACCATAAAAATCATAAACTGGACCTTTTTTTTAAAAATGTATTCATCATGGTTACACTGTCATCTTTAATTCATGTTTAATGTGATCAAATGTGTGACTGCATCATTAGTTGTCTTAATGTTTTCTGCCTCTGTCCATTTGTTCAGGGATAGAGTTCAGTCTCCCTCTAGTGGAGGAGAGGAGGAAGAGCAGGGAGCAACAGAACCCGATAGGGAAGCAGGGAGAGGAGGAGGAGGAGGAGGAGGAGAAAGAAGAGGGGTAAGTTACATGTATTTCTGTTCTCTCTTTTTAGTGATTGACTTTGGTATTTTCATTTTAATATAATTAGATATATTTCTTTCTTATAAATACTTAAGATTATTACCAATGTTTTTCCTTCAGTACACAGTAAACCTGACGAGTACGGTTTAGACCTGCTCTATGTGTAAAGAGCCTTGAGATGACTTTTGTTGTGATTTGGCGCTATATAAATAAAGATTGATTGATTGAGAAATAAATGATTCATAGTTAGACTTTAGCTAACACCCACACTAAACTCCTGTAACAGCCTACAGTACATGTCAGGTCTCCAGAGCGGCCCCTTCTGTTTCTCAGTGAATGAGTGATGTCACATTTGTTGTTGCATAATGTGTACATAGGGCTGGGCAATATATATATATATATATCGATATCGTAATATGAGACTAGATATCGTCTTAGATTTCGGGTATCGTAATATCGTGATATGTCAGAGTTGTCTCTTCCTGCTTTTAAATGTTGCATTACTGTAAAAACGTGTACTTTTCTGAACTTACCAGACTCTTCTAGCTGTTCTGTTATTTACTTTTTACTCACTTTGTCATTATAACCACATTACCGATGATTATTTATCAAACATTTCATCATGGAAATATTTAGTGAAAGCATCAAGAGTCATCTCTACATTATCGTTGCAATAACGATATCGAGGTATTTGGTCAAATATATCGTGATACTTGATTTTGTCCATATCGCCCAGCCCTATGTGTACATGAAAGAAGCATTAGTGATGATACACAGAAAAAACACATTTATTTTAAAAAAACCCTCCATTACCAGCAGAGTTCTAGTTTACTTCACTTTTAGAAAAGAAAGTTTCCCAGTCTGTCATGATGATAACCTGCATAACTCTGTCTGCTATGATGCAGTGATTGAACTGAAGATGTAAGGGGACTCAGGATCTTCTTCACGGATGATATGATTCATCATGGTGTAGGAAGCAGCCACCAACACATTTATAAAAACTAAATATTTCTGTTACTGAAATGGACTCAGTGACCCTGCATCATATCAGTGAGCAGACACATGTTGATGCTGTGGACTTCATTATTGCGGCCTGACTGATACTGGCCTTTTGGGACAGATGCCGATACCGATATTAGGGACTAAAATCCAATATCAGTATATTGGCCAATAATCTTATACAGTATAAACAGAATATGTATAAAACCCACATTTTTTGCTATGTGGTTGTCAAACCCTTGTGATAAAGATATGTAATGCAGTTTAACTGTAAACACAGTGCACTGAAACTATAAACTTCACTGGGAATTGAATCATTATATATTCTTACAGATAATAAAACACATACAACAACATATGTACGTTTATTAAACTTGAATTAAGACAAAGGATTAAATATACATAGAAGCTTTTTGCTAAATGTATTTTATAGGTTCTCCTTTTAACCTTTTTTAATTTTCTGCTCTGTAGCACTTTGAGATGGCTGAAATGTGCAATACAAATAAAATGTGTTATTATTAAAAATAAATAAATATTGTGATTATTGGACAGCATATATATGCGGATACCAATATATCTGTGATAGCTCAATATGAGCAGATAACATCAGCTGACCAATATATTGGTCTGGCTCAAATCTACATATAATTCTAATGATGTGGTTGATTTTATTTCCAGGTGCTCTGAGCTGAAGGAGGGTGAGGACTGTCAGGCAGGTGATGATGAAGACTTCTCCTGGCTGAAGGAGATGGGAGTCCAGGACAAAATCAAGAAGCCAGACAGCATCACTATACAACTGTATCCTCTT
The DNA here is from genome assembly GCF_027409825.1 of Scomber japonicus. NCBI lineage: Eukaryota > Metazoa > Chordata > Actinopteri > Scombriformes > Scombridae > Scomber > Scomber japonicus. The sequence goes on from NC_070601.1 coordinate 18,013,560, forward strand.
CACTGTCATGTTTATATATCATGTCATATTTCAGTAAGAAGCAGTCTAAACTCCTTAACTGCTTGTACAGTCGCAAGGAGGCTCACGCAGTGTCTATGGACCATAAACCTGAGTCTGTGGTGTGTGTGGAGGGATCACACACTTTCACCCTCATCAACTTCCTCATCAACTGTAAGAGTCTGGTGGCAGCGGCTGGTTCCCAGGCCGGGTTACCTCCTACTCTGCTGGCTCCCATCGCTTTCAGAGGAGCTACAATGCATACACTGAAGGTATAGACACACACACACACACACACACACACACACACACACACACACAGCTGTTAGTTTGTGAGCATCTGTCTGTATCTGTGTGTTTTTCAGGCCCGCAGTGTGAATGTAAAGAGCCAGGTTGGTTCTACCTACCAGAACATCGGCAGTCTGGAGGTTGCAGGTAAACAGCTGCACCAAACTCTAATAGTAATCTAACTACCAATCTTTTTCAAAGTGAGCAGTTTATGTTTTCTGTTTGTATTCTTTCACCTAACCAAGACATTTTCCTCCAGGACCCATCCTCCCCTCCTCTCTCCATGACATCACAAACCTCCTGCGGACTGCACAGAAAGGAAACTTTTCTGCCTCTCTTTACTCTCACACACCTACAACTGTCATGAACATACACAACAACAAGGACCAGCAACAGGTAAGACAGATAAAGTATCATCATTTAACAGTTAAGAAAGCAGAATTCATGCAGGTGTCAGATGTCACATGTACAATAAAAAACAAAGTGTCACTGTCAGTCAAGCATAGGGCCCTATAAAATCCATTTCATTTTTTCCTTCCTTTTTTTTTTTTTACCTTTTACTCTTATTTTACTAACAAAAACAGTTTGTCTTTGCAAAACAACCTGACACATAGAAGTCCTTCAGGAGCTGCTCAGGTCTGTACTGAGGGGTTAGTGTTGAATTTTCACCGTTTTTTCGCCGATGACGACAGAGCCGTAGCCAGCCGCTTCGCAAAGCTTACATTGTTTAGAAGGGGGGTGGGCTCAGTGTGTGGAGGGAGCTTGTTGTGCCACCCAGATTTGCTTCCCTCCGTGCAGTTTTCCCCAGACATATGTTCCTCTTCCACACAAAAACAGCATTTCAGTCAAATTATGTCAAATTCCGCCCGATATTCCGCATTAAAAATAAATTCCGTTTTAAATTGGCCAAGTCTGCGATTCCGTGGTCGCGGAAATCATAGGGCTCTACAAGCACGACAGAATCAGAGGTTTCATGTGTGTCGTTTGAATACTGGTAGAAATGATGTGTCTTGTGTATGTCTGCAGTGTACAGGTGGCTCAGTGGACCTGTCTGCTTGCGGTCTCCATCCTGCCTCCATCCAGCAGCTGCAGAAGCCTTCCAGCCTGGGAAAGACTGCTCTGACACACATCACTATGACCAACTCCAGCTACACCTGGAAGAACTGACAGAGGAAGAGTTAACTACAAAGTGTGTTTTACTGAGTGTGTGTTTTCTTTTACAATGCCTTTAAAAACAGACCTGATGGTACTTATTTTGAATCTCTTTAAAGCTGTGATCTTTTACTGTTTGAATTGATTCCTTCTAGTTTAGATAGCTTATTTAAAATGTGTTTTAACTGCTTTTAATTTGTATTATGTTGTCATACATTGTGTGTAACCCCCCCCCCCCCACATATGTAATTTTATCCATGAAATGTATCCCATTAAATTACTGGTACACTGTTACATGTTATGAGTGTTCTTACTATCTACTAATGGGAACAGAACTCATCTGCCCAAAGGAAGGATTACTTAATATAACAGTAAGATTCCTGGAATTCCCTTCAGTGTTACCATGAATGAATCAGAGAGTGAGGAATAGCTCAGTTAAAAGTGTGACATTGACAAAGGGAAGTAAAGCAAAAGTAGAGTGAAACATCCTGGAAGAGTTTGAGGAAAAAGTTCTTCTAAAGCAGCTGTAGTTTAGATTTCTAAAATCTAGTGTAAGAGAACTCACGCCTAAACCTGTGCTGTGTTTCAAGGAGTTTGGACATGTGGCCAGAGTGTGTAAAGGAAAGAAAAGATGTGCACCTGAAAATATATTTGATTTGATATTATCATCTGTTAACATTCTGTACAGTGTTTTCAGTTATATGCAGTTATTTTGGTTAAGCATGTGTAATTATACTTGACAGCAGGGGGCAGAGTGAAACTGTTTAAAAATACTGCCAACTAATTAACAGCAGAAGTTTTCTGGATTGTTGTGAGACGGAGCTCAGGTACTGAGACGTTATGTGTTTTCCAATCCTACTGGTGAGCAATAAAAGTGAACTCTTCCCACACCATACTGTCTTTTATCAAGCGGTGTAATACATGAGTATGGTATATGTGGAGGAAGTGAGGCCAAAGTGCTGCAACTGTAGAGGTAATCATGCTGCTTACTGAGGATGTGAAGTATTGAGACAAGAGGTGGAGATGAAATCAAGCTGAAATGATCAAGGTTATTGTGAAAGCTGTAGTGTATCATCTGGATATGACAGAGTTCAAATAGAAAGAAGTAAAGGTTGAATTTAGTGTGCAGTCAAGCCTAGAGTTAACATATATTGATTTATAATATTAACCCTCCTGTTGTCCACAAGTCAAGGAAGGATGGAAGGGAGGAAGCAAAGGAGGGAGGGAGGGAGGAAGGAAGGGATGAGGGAAGTAGGAAAGGAAAGAAAGAAGGGAGGGAGGAAGGGGAGAATGAAGGGACAAAGGAAGGGAGGAAAGAAGGAACAGTCAAAACAGACGAGGACGACACAAAGGTTAATCACTCCATTCTTCAGTGGAATAAGAGAAGCCTGATTACACATGGACGAGGTTTAAAACAGTAGAAGAAGAAGACAGTCAAGAATCCTGGCTAATGCCTAACATTTTGTCATAGGACAGAATGTGGCAGTTAAGCTAGACAGGAGGAAAGACAGTGTTGGTGGATGGTGTGTCATGTTTGTGAGGCAGGGGCATTCCTACAGGGCACAAGGGTCAGGGAGTGAACACAAATATGTGATAGTAGAAGTTTGGGGTGAGAGGAAGAAGTTAGAAGTCAAACACTCATTCATCCCTCTGTAAAAGACTAGAGCTAAACAAGCTTGAAGAAATAGAGGGACAGAATAGAAATAATGTATAGTGTGGGGATAATTATCAAGTGTTGTTGGATGATACTGTAGTTATTAACACCAGATATGAATCTGTGCTTGGACCTCACACTGGTCTCCAACAATATGGCACCAATGTGTGATTGGAATGTGTATCAATAGTATAGATAGAGACCATTACCCAGCCTTTAGTCAACATTTCTACATCACTGGATACAGGAGGCATGGGAGGGAAGACTAAGTGGAGACATTTCAGGAAGACGGTGTTATAAACCTGAGTCAGATTGAGTGTGGTGTATGGGTCAGCAGTGAAATCTGTGCTTATGAAGCTGGATGTAATACAGTCTCAGGCCTTGGCAGTGTTTTTAGGGACAGAGAGAACATGACCAGTGTGTGTGCTTCAAGTCCAGGGAGGAGATATGAAACTGAGTTTGTATCAAAGACGGTTGCTTTTAAACCATTGGGAAATCTAAAAGGGCATGGAGAGAGTCATCCAACCAAAAGAGTGTTACAGGTCAGTAGGGAAAGGAGGAGAATGTAAAAATGAAATTTTGCATGGACAGCAAGAGACTTAGGAGTGCACAAGAAGGAGTTTTATCCAACTATAATATGGCCTGTAATCTCTGTGTGGATGTGAAAACTTTTGGTGGTAGATCTGAAGTTACTTCAAGCCAAAGAAAAAAATAAAAGCACACATTTGGTGAGTGAGAGTTAAAGGTATGAACAATCTAAGTATGAAGACAATGTGCAGGTTTCTCCAGATGGATGAAAGAATGCAATAACAGGAGCTATAAAGGTGAGATATGTAGACAGACCTCAAACCACCTGAGTGTTGAATTATACATGATCTTAAAGGCTTTAAAATGAGGTGAACAATACAAACCAAACAAAGTCCTAGTATGTAGTGATCCAGTCTCAGGTAAGCTACGACCAGTAACTGTCAGGATTTACTTCATGAAATAATGCTGAGATACACAAGAATAAGAAAACACAGAAATGAGGTCATATTCTTTGAGTTAGACACACATATTAGTCTCTCATTATCAGAAGGACAGAGTATTGTATGGGAAGAAAGCACTGGAATCAGGAGACATTTACATTCCATTCAAAATAGAGTTGGTATTAATATTATGAGAAGCTGGGAAGGAAAAAGAAAAGAGACAATCATGAGCAGGTTAAGGATGGGACTCAATAATCTGAATTGTATACAGTACATTATAGGACAGCTTTGTGATCATTCCCATGTATCAGAAACTGTAGAACATGTTCTGGTTTATTATAATATTATAATATGAGTAGTAAGTAGCAGAGAGAAAAGACATGATAGAAGAAATGAGAAGAGTTGAGCTCTCAGGAGCAGGAGTAAATACTGTGGTGTGGTGATGGAAAGGCAGGATAGAAAGCTTCGTAATGACTAGAACAGAGTCAATGAAGGGAATCTAACATATTAAACGCTTAAAAACTAACTAACTCCAGAGGACATCATTAGTGCCACTGCACTGCTACATTTAAGATGCAAGCTACCGCTAAAACCCAACAACGAAGAAGAAGGAACGCACCTACAGAAAACAGTTCCTACCCGGACCTCCAATTAGGCGCACACGTAAACATGGCAGCGAACATAGAGCAAATATTCCAAGATTTTATATTGAATAAGATCAGAGAAATTGAAGACCAGAATGAAGATAAAGCGTATGTTAACGTTGTGTTTCACTTTGATGTTAGCGACGTTTAAATGACAGAAAGAAGCTAGCGGCTGAATGTGTGTGAACACGCACAGTTTACAGCTGTACTGACCGGTTGACGCTTTGTTATCAAATGTTACCACACAAGCTAACATTAGCTCTGGATTTAGAGTTCGGAGACAGCTGTTTATGTGTTATAGTGTAGCTGACTGGGTGTAAATAAAGCTCCTTTTACAGTAGCTGGGGAGGAGTTAGTGTGAAAGCAGGAGACAGTGTAGCATTCATGTTTATCTATGTATCATCTAGTCTTTATCTCTATACCTGCTGACACACTCACATTGTTCTATGCGTCTTATATTCACACTAATAGAGACTAAACGTGTGTTTTACTTCCTACAAGCTGGAAAGTATTTTCCATTTGCAACAAGTCTGCAGTTATTGAGTCATAACAAATAATAAACCTGAAATGTAATAATGTAATATTAATGTTCATATGATGTTAGCACAGCATCATTTCCCTCCAGGCTTCAACTCCCCTGCAGTTAAAGTTAAATGTGTTATGAGATTTGAATGCATGTTCAGGGTTCTATTACGCACATTTATGCACATAAGTTGTTTTCTTTAGTGATCAGTCTGTCTGTTTTTAAAAAATTATTATTTTTAGATGAATCAATTAGATATTTGGTCCAGAAAGTGGTGAAATATGTCTCTTATGTCTTGTTTTTAAGATCAGTTTACTGTTTACTTTAAAGAAACTGAAGAAGAAAAATCTTGAAAAAAAGACTCAGATCGATTAATCAATTATCAAAATAGTTGGTGAATAATTGAATTGTTGACAGGAATCAGTTAATCATCTTATCATTTCAGCTCTAAACATCTTGAAGATGATCTTTGAATCATTTTTATTCATCTATAAGCACATGTTTTCTGTCACAAACGCTGTGTGTAGCTGTGATAACTAATGTATTTCCTTGTGTTGTCCATCATCAGTGCTGTTGAAGGAGTGTCTGCTCACAGTGAGACGGCCGGAGCAGAGAAAACTCCATCAGAGAGAAACAAACAGGAAGAGTTCAGGTGCAGCGGCTCACAGAAGAAACATAAAAAACACAAAAAACACAAAAGCAAGAAGAAGAGGAGGAACCAGGAGAAGGAGAGCAGCTCAGAGTCTGCAGCAGAACTGGATGCAAGAAGTAAACATCAGAGCAGGTGACACATTACCATACATATAAATATATATATATATGTACTCTACACAACTCCATCATAACATTAGAATGAGAAATGAGTGGAATGCATGGGGTTACTCACTGATACTGTTGTTAAAAGATAAGGTTGGTGATTGTCTAGATTTTAAATGTCAGACTGGGCAGTGGTGGCCTAAAGGTTAGTGAAACGAGTTTATGGCTGGAGGGTCGCTGGTTCATTTCCCCGAACCGGCAGGATGAATCTGGGTGGGGGAAGTGAAGAACTAGCACTTGCCCCTCCCTCATTACCATCACTGAGGTGCCGTTGAGCAAGGCCCTAAACCCCACCTGCTCCAGGGGATCAGACTTTGGTTGTACTGGGTGGCTTCCAGGTGTCAGTGTGTGTAACTGTCAAGGTTATTATAGTTTTGAAATTTTCTTTAGTTTTTATTTTTATTTAGTTTTTCAGTTTGCTTTTTTATTTCAGTTTAGTTTTAGTTAGTTCAACAAGTGATTTAGTAGTTTTAGTTTAGTTTTTATTTAGTTTTGGTCTTAGTTTAAGTTTTTCAGGTATTAAGAGAAAGCCTTGACTTGTAGAAGCTGAAAAAGATGAAAGAATGTGTGACACCAAATATGCATGTAGCATAGTGGCTGCTGCAGGACAGGCAGTAATCCAGGGAGAAAACAAAACGACATTACATTGTTTATTGTAGTTTTTATTTAGTTTTCGTTTAGTTTTTATTTTAATTTCAGTTAACCAATTGATTTTTTCATAGCTAGTTTTAGTTTTAGTCTTAGTTTTGGTTACCTATAATAACCGTGGTAACTGTGTGAGTGTGATCAGGGCATTCCTAGAAAAAGAAAGCACTGCTCTCTCTGAATAAATAGCTGACACTATGTTGCTGTGATATTGGTTACTGGCTTCAACATTTGGATTCTTTCTTGGCTCCAGCCATCAACACAGTCTGAAGGGAGAAAGTGACATTTGGTTGAGAGTGTGATCACAGCCAGGTGCTGCTGTATGACAGCTGGAGTGTAGAAACTAATCTAATGAAGCTGTTTGCTGTATTTAATGTGTGGATTCTGTCTGATTCTAGTTGTTGTATAGTTACACACAGGAGCTCTGCAGTGTGAGATGACGTCTCTATTTAGTTTTATTTCATTTATAATTCAAGTAACTTTGTGTTTGAGTCTGCTCTGTCAGTTCTTTGTGTTGAACAGCCTGTAAATCAAGTCAGTACTTTTGGTTTTATTATGGGAAAGTGTTCACTGTATGTGATCAATTCAACATTAATTGACTATTCATTATTAATGTGGCTGACTATCAGTTGAAATTGCTCAAAAATTTAATTGAGAAATAATTCAATCAATCAATCTTTATTGTATAGCGCCAAATCACAACAGAGTTATCTCAAGGCTCTTTACACATAGAGCAGGTTCTAAACCGAACTCTTCAGGTTTTAACTTTAAAGAGACCCAACATTCCCACATGAGAAAAAACTCCCTTTTAACTAACAAGAAGGTCCGGGACTGGAATCTGTCATCCGGAAGTCTACAGGCCCAGATTACCTGTGAGACCAGAAAGCACAGACAACTCCGGGGAAGAAGTTTAGGTTATTGAATGCATTAATAGTACATGAATGTTAATGGATATAGATGGATGGATAGAGAGAGAGAGTGGGAGGAGGGGAGAGGAGCTCAGTGCATCATGGGGGTCCCCCGGCAGTCTAAGCCTATAGCAGCATAAGCTAACAGCTCAAAGAGCCCTAACTATAAGCTTTATCAAAAAGGAAAGTTTTAAGCCTACTCTTAAATGTAGGGAGGGTGTCTGCCCCCCCCCCCCCGACCAAATAATTGTATATATTTTAACCTGAGGCAGGTGTCTCATCTTGTGCTTTTGGGTATTTTTGCCTTTATTTGAAGGTAGATAGCATAGAGGATTACAAGAAACAGGGAGATAGAGAAATGACATGCAGCAAAGGTCTCTAGCTGGAGTTGAAACAGGGATGTTGTGGTTATGTTGCATGTATGTTAACCACTCAGTCTTATCTTAAAGGAGAACTATGTAACAGTGACAGAGCTTAGAAAGGGTACTGAATGTATCTCAGTTGATCCAGTTTGTTTGTTTGCTTCATGTCTGCAGCACTTTGTGTTTCATATGTTACACCCTGGGGTGTCACAACGGGCGTCAACCTCATCTCACAGAAATATGCAAAATGACCACGACCTCTTAACACTACATTACATGATAATTATAATGTAATATTAAAGACAAAGGTATTTATTTTAGGTATTAAAAGTATTTCGCCTCATAATAATGCATATCTGGGAGATCTTAACTAGTGCTAGCTAATGATCTTCTATTGCTTTCCTTCCTTCTAATAGATTAGATTTTCAACTGGAAGTAAGTTAGTGGTGTTATAATGATATAATGCTGTCATATTTCATTATCACACACTGACTGCTGCACAATCACTCTCTCACAAAGCTCTAACAGAGCACAGTATCTCACATCTGTCATTTTAAGAGCAAACATCTGCATTTAAATGTTAGTGAGTGGATTGGTCCTGATCCAGAAACATTTATGGGATATTATGATATTCAGATTAGTTTGGATTGCTGTAATCCTCACATCCAGTGTCCAATCAGAGTGTGAGGGCTTTACTTATGATTTGCCGTGTGTGTGTGTGTGTGTGTGTGTGTGTGTGTGGCTGTACTAGGCGTCACTGGGTAATGAGCTGCTGACTACAAGCATTTTTCTTAGTAAATCTGACCCGCTGTTTCTTAATGTTCATCAACTTATTCTTATTCTTATTCTTCAATCATATATCTGCAGTAAGATAACACTGGCTGATAAGTTGGCCTTGCTAGTTGTGCTTTTTGTTAAGTTGTAAGTATTTACCTTTACTTAACCAGGAAGTCACATTGAGATGAACCTCTTTTGCAAGTGAGAGCTGGCCAAGACAGGATCAGTTAACAGCATCACACAGCTGCATGTAACAACAACAACAGAGTAACAATATATGAAAGTGTAAAATACAAATCAGAACAACAGGCAGCAATAAATAGGCTCATGTTATTGTTTAAAATCATTTAAAGTCCCTGTAAAGTAAGAATAAATATGTGTTCTGAGTTTGACATACCACAGAAAAGTGTGTTGTTAACCACCCTGCCAAATTTGAATGATTAAAAAAATCACCAAATATATGAAATTAGGCTTCAAAGTCATGTAAAACTCAGTCTCTTTCTCTGCTCCCAAGCGCTGTGGGAGTGCCCTGCCGAGTTCGCTGAAATCCCGCCCCCTACCAAGTGTCACCTGTCAATCAAAGTCACCACCTCTACCAGAAACATGGACGCTACGTCTGAGAGCTTTCTGTTTCTAACTCAGCTGCTAGCTCAGCTAACTGGCTAACTGTAGACTGTAGTAGTAGTAGTGTGTGCTGAATGTATTTATACCTCTACAGCAGCAGAGGGGAGGTTATGCTATTCATTTTCAGACCCGCCCACTAAATCACAGAAATGTTGAAACACAGTTTGTGAAGCCTAGCTCCACAATTCAAATCTAAATGGTTGAAATGCTTTTTACACCTTTTTTAGAAATACATTGATGACCTATTTAATGTGTTTAGAAGAAAATGTCTGAATTCACTTTACACAGTCTTTAAGGGAAGACACACACTGGACAGATGTATGAACAGTTCAGTGCTCTGCTCTATCACTGCCTGGTGGATCCTATAGCACACTACCTATACACAGCTGTAAAGTAGTGTCAGTGGTTGGGTTTATTTTGGAAATATGTGGACAAAAAAGTTGGTTTCCAACCATTTAACTATTAATACCTGCTTTTCAAATGTGCCTAACTCAGGTTTTATCTTTGCTTCATAGAAGAGGAACACCAACAGCGGCGAATAAGGAGCAAAGTAAGTGTTTGTCTTTCTTCACAGCATTCCTCTATAGAATATAATAACATGCTCATTAGCAAAGGTGACTACTCAAATCCCCAAATGATATAATGATCTATACATTATCTCTAGGTATAACTTTTATATTACTGTATACAATATGTATGACATGCTGTAATAGCAAAGAGCTGCTGAAATGTTTGTCCAGGTGAAGATAACAGCTGTAAATCCAGATGCCACAAACGGTCAACAGGAAAGAGGAAGAAAAAGAAGAGGAAGCGGAAAAGTGAAGGGAGGGGAAACTCATCAGATTCGGACTCAGAATGCGTATCAAAGCAGAAGGATAGTAAACGTGGTCAAAGCTCATCGCCACGGCGCCGAGAAGACCTGCCAGATATCATCCCAAAACAGGTAAAAACATACAAAAAAAGAATGAAAACACACACGTTCTGGTTTGATCATGTTTACAGGACATAGTTCTAATGACATCTCATGTTCTGAGGCCTGTGACTGTCTTTTCCGGCCAGGTTCTTCTTTTGCATTACACAGTTCAGTTGTGCTATGCATGCTAGGATGACTGTGTGTCTCTGTGTCCCTGTCCTGCTCTTTAAATCTACAGACCTCATCAAAGTGATCAAGTTATCATTTTAGGAATTAGAACCATGTATACATTGAAAAAAAAAGAAATGATTTGATTGACAGGTGACTTGGTAGGGGGCAGGGTTTCAGCGAACTCGGTGGACACTCCCACAGCGTTTGGGAGCAGAGAAAGAGGCTGATTTTTACACAACTTTGAAGCCTAATTTCATATATTTGGTGACTTTTTTAATCATTCAAATTTGGCAGGGTGGTTAACAACACACTTTTCTGTGGTATGTCAAACTCAGAACACATATTTATTCTTACTTTACACAGACTTTAACTTTAAATATAAACACTGCATGCTTATCCCTAAGAAACAAAACTTATTCTCATACTTGTGAGGTCCATCTTTGGTGTGAGGTGACTTAATGAACAGCATCTAACCATTTTCACACATACTGGACATCAATGACGGGGAAAGACAAAAGCAACAAGTGTCTTTATTGCTTCCTAACAGGACAGCTCCAATAAAGAAAGAGGAGATGAGGAAAGCTATGACAGGAGGAGTCGTCATTCCCGTTCCCGTTCCCGTTCCAAGTCACATTCCAATTGTCATTCCCATTCCTGCTCAGTGAGGAGGAACTCTCACTCTCGGTCTGGACATCACCATCGAAAATCTAGAAGTCGTTCCCGGTCTGGTTCACAGCAGCACAGGGTCTGGTCCAGGTATGAAGACAAATCCTTCACTTACCGTCACCGTTATATTATTATTACAGTTTTGCTGCCATGAAATGTGAACATGCACATATTTGACTGGCCAATGCAGTCAGAGATTCCCCCCAAGAACCTGGCTCTGAATTAGAAGCAGTTATAAATAAGTAAGAACCTGGAGGATTTATATGGCTCTTTCTTTTATCAGTACATGAAAGAAAGATCATGAAATACAGTTTTATTATTAAAGCGCATGCAGACATTTCACCTCTATTCTCTGTGTCGTTGCCTGTGTTTGCACAAGGGCAGTGCTGAGCTTCTCCACCTCACACACACACACACACACACACACACACACACAGAGAGCAGACAGCAGATAGTCTATGAGTTTATGACATCACTCATTACTATAACTGTCAGTGATTTAAAACCTTCAGGAGCAAAAAGTCAGTGAGAGATATTTACCAAAAGTCCTGTTTAACAAGCATAAAGTCATATTCATCTACTGCTGGTATATAGTAGTGCACTGACAATAAATAGTTATGAACAACCTAAAAAAAACAGCCTTACTGTTTGTAGGGTTAGTATTCAGACTAGCTGTCATGTGCAGTATATTCAAATGTGGTAAGTTGTTACTGGCATGCAGGAGGCAGCCTCTCTCTCTCTATACCAGCAGCAGTCTGTCCATACTACCACTGTAGAGAACAAGATGAATTAGTGGTAGTGACCGTCATTGAGTTTATGTTCTGGCTTTACTGTTGTAAACATTACAGCTGCTACTGTAGAAACAAAGTGATACTCTGAAATGATCTGAATAAATGCTCTGAATTTATTCATTTTATGGTAATAAAAAAAGACCTAAAAGAGTGTTGATAAGAGTAATAGAATCAGTAAAACTCTAACCATACTAATACCTAGTCAGGGTTCTTCACACATCCTCAGCTTTGGGTCTAATAGCTTAAAGAAAGCTGTGGTATAATAAGGTAATGGTTTGATTATAGTTTGTAGATTGACACCTACATAATAAATACTGTGAGAAAAGCAGCAGTATTGCTCCTTACATGGTACATGTTCTCATTGTGATGTTTCTTTGTACTACCATGATGTGGCTGCTGTTAGCTCCTCAGAGAAGAAGGAAACTTTGGATCAATCCTCACAGTCCAGCCAGGTTCATTCAAAGGACCTCGAGCTGTCACAGCTGCTCTCCAGCCAGACAGGAATAAACATCAGAGCAGAGGTGCACACAGAGCTGTGCACTGAGCTGCAGAGCTCTGACCAGAGTGGCAAGTCTGCAGAGACAAAACAAGAGCAAGCAGAGGACACAACAGAAAGACAAGGTAGGGCCTGTTTGATGACATCATCCTGTCCCATGTTGGCATAACCCAGTTTATTGACCTCAGTGTAGTTTACAGTAAAGGGAGGGATTCCTTTAAATTGGTGTTGAGTGACAGCACATAAACAAGTAGAGGCATAAAATACACAGAGATGGACGGAGTGGAGGGAGTAGAGGAAAAATCAGCTTATACCAAAATATGTATACTTAAACAGGGGAGAACAAGACCAATGATATAACATGTAAGCCAGTTATAATACTTGATCATAGTGTGTGTGTGTGTGTGTGTGTGTGTGTGTGTGTGTGTGTGTGTGTGTGTGTGTGTGTGTGTGTGTGTGTGTGTGTGTGTGTGTGTGTGTGTGTGTGTGTGTGTGTGTGTGTGTGCACATGCGTGTGTGTGTGAGGACATAAGTGAACAGTGTTGTATTGGACTCACTCGAGTGCTGTAACTCAGAGAAATGAGTCAAATGAGCAGGAACATTTTCTAAGCTCTCACAGTTTGCCAATCTTTCTTGAGGCTACAGACAAAAACTGTGTGTTTTATCATTACAATATTAGATTCAAGTTTATTATCACATGCATAGTAAAAAACATGGTGGTTCAAGACAATGCAATGAAATTCTTACTTTGCTGTTCTCCCTAACACACAACAATAATGCATGACAAAAAAGATACACACAACAATAATAGGTTAGAATAACAAAGAAGAGAAATGAGTTCATTTATAAAGTGACTGTGCTGTTGTTATCACTTTCAGTTGTAACTGTTGGCCATAAATTCCATATTGTTGCATATCTAGCTTAGACCATGATGCTGCTCTCTCTACACCAGAAGTCATAAGTTTGTAATGTCATTCATGGTCTAATGCTAAACCTACAGGTTCTACTATATCCCAGTCTATGCTGAACCAGTCTACATCTACTGAACCTTACCAGACCACTGAGCCCAGCCCCCCTCAGTGTAAAGCATCAGAGTGCCCCAGGTCAACCTCTGTGGCAGAGGTGGCCAATGTTAAATCACCAGCAAAGAAGAAGAGGAAACCATCCAAATCCCCTCAGAGGAACAAAGAAGTGAAGTCATCAAAGAAGCAGAAAAGAAACAAGTCACCATCTAAGAGCCACAAGAGGGGATCCAGATCCAGCAGCCCTTCAAGAAAGAGAAGATCACGGTCAAGGTAGAGTAACTGCTTTCTCTCTTCTCTAACATCTCCTTTATCCTGTTGGTCTCAAATAAGGACAAACAGAATGTGATAGACAATATTCATGTAAGATCAAAATAAACACACAATATACATACAAACCTAAAATCACCTCAAGTAGACTGAGAGAAATAGATTTTAGTGGAAACTTTGGATTTTTGAACATTTGTGAGAAAAGTCAACCAGCATAAACACACAGCCTCTACAATGTAAGGTTCAGTGTGGAGTAGAGAGATCAAAAATGACTTGGTGAAACCATTAATCATCTCCTCCATCACCTCAGCACATTAACAAACACACTGATAGATAGGTGGTAAGGTGCTGGAACTCAACTTCACCAAGTGTATTTCAAGAACTTTAAAAGCAACAAAGGCAGAACCATGACACTCAAAAAGGACTGTGTCAGATGTTCTGAAATAATCCATCTGCTTAAAATGGAATATTCAAAATATGCATGTTGGTATACTACGCTGTCTTAGTTAAATGTACTTCATTGAGAACAGTCTGCTGGTAATAGCATATTTAATTGTTCATTTATATGTATTGATTATGTTGGAGTAGTTTGTTAGTATATGATTTCAAACACAACTTTAGCCTATATATTCAATGAGTTTGACAGGTCTAACACTCAAAACCTTACAAATATACACATCAGAATCAGAATTCTTCTATCGGAGAAGTCTAATCTGATTGGTTCTCCCTATCCCACTGTGACATCACATCCAGTGCTATTAACAGGGGAAATGGACACTGGACACACAATGCAACAGTGATGGAAGAAGTATTCATATCCTTTACTCCCTTTTTTGGATTCCATTTCCTCCCAGTAACTGCTGAGTCCTTTTTCTTATTAGTGAATTCCTTTCTGCCCAGTAACCTGTGAGTGGGTCTCACTATTAGGGGATTCCATTTTGGCTCAGTAACTGCTGTCTTTGGCTGCCGTGGTAACAGGAGGTGGGCATGAAATTGACAAAGCTGACTGTGATTGGCCAATTCCAGGATGTTATCAGGTGGTAATGGAGTCTGCTAATAGCAATAGGCTAGTCAGACTCTTTATCTGGTTTGGACAGACACACACAGAGGCATAGAAACTTGTCCATTACCTTTTTTTCTGGTCATTTTTTATATGAAGGCATGTTCCACAAAACCTTATCCATACACAAGCCCAAGAAGCCAATCATTTGTAAATGTTTCCAGATCTGCCAGTACCTTAATGCTAGTCTGATTGTAGCTCACTAGTTAGAGAAACTAGCTTGCTTTGCTTCAATAGCTAGTGAAGCAAAAGTATCATTTTGATGAGAATATTAGCTAGCTGTTAGCCGATGCAGCTCGTAAACATCACCATTTGAAGTGGTACATTGGTAACATTTGAGCAGAAGTTTGCATGTTGGCAAACTAGTTAAAAGGTGAATTATGCTCTTCATATGTTCACATTCTTATCCATTCTGCAATACAGTCAAGGAGGTATCTGATTGATCCCAAATGTATTCTGCATGACAACGAGCCCTATCATACAGCCTGAATCATTAAGAACTATCTTTATTGACAACAACCAGAACATTACTCCATTTGATAACACTTTACTTGAAGGTATCGTCATAAGAGTGACATGACACTGTCATAACTGTTACATGACACAGTCATGAACACGTCATAAACCTTATGTCAATGTCATAAACCTTTATGACTGTTGTCATTAAATATCATTGGGTTTTTGTAATGACAAGTTGACATTGTTTGGGTTGTCTTGATTATGACAAGTTGACTCCTTCATGATATGTTAATGAAAAATCAAAATGCTACCACTTTACTAATTTCTTCATTATACTGTCATAATGGTGTCATGACAGTCAGTTGTGGGTATCCTGTCTGTATCTTGTCAAACATCTATGACCAAGTGCTAGAATTGGTCTGTAAACTTGCACATCTAATTATAATAATCATTATGTCAACTTGCCATAAACACAAAAATAGGTGCATTTTCTGGTAATGTCACTTTGATTAATGTCAAGTTGTCATAATAAGGATATCCCAAACAATGTCAACTTGTCATTACAAAAAGCGAATGACACTTAGTGACAACCGTCATAAAGGTTTAGGACATTGACATAATGTGTAACACACGTTCATGACTGTGTCATGTAACAGTTATGACTGTGTCATGTCACTCTTATGACGATACCTTCAAGTAAAGTGTTACCGTACATTTTCTTTCCCCTTCAGTCAAATGTAAACCCCTTCACACTGGCAAAATAAAGCACTATGACCATTATTAGACTAGGCAGAACAATACAAAATAAAAGTACAGAATCAGTAGTGGAGATGATAGGTATTTTATAATCATGTGTAATCATTTGTTGCCCCTCTGCAAATGATCTGTCAGTAATCAGCCACTTCACATGCTTTTTTATATTCACTTCATTTTAACATTTATTTTCATATCTTTTTCAGGTTAGTTCCTTTAACTGCTGTGCATGCCTAACTTGTGACTGTATAGCCCAGCTGTCCACTCAGCATATTTGACTACCCTATGATTCATGTGGAGCATGCCCCGATTATCATAGTGTATTTTACGCTTTGGCTTTATGTGTACCTGAGACCCTGCAACACTTGAGATTTAACACATTTAAGGATTGGTTAACACATGTTGTAAATAAATGGATGTACATGTCGTCTGTACAGATCAGGGGGCCGGAGGTCACGGAGATCCCGCTCACGGTCGGTGTCACGGGGGCGAAGAAGAGCAACATACAGTCAGAGGGACCGCTGGAAACGAGAGCCGAGTCATTCCCCTGTACTCATCCTCCGCAAAAATAGATCACCCACTCGGAAACACTGCAGTTCCATCAGCAGCCCTCAACGCATCAGTGAACTGGGTCAGATGATATGAAATCATGGACTAACTCTACTGCTGGTCCATGTTTTGACATTATTATTTATAAAGAGGGTATTAGTCATGATGTCAACATATGAAAAAGTTGCCTGAGTGACACATGTTCTTTCATGAGTCCTGATTAGAAGAATAACTGAAAACACTGCTGTAATGATAAAGAACCACACAATATGATGGAAAGAATTCAAAACCATAATAAGCCACATGTTTCTCAGGGACACTATGACATTAACCATCCAAGCACATGAAGCATATTTTACTACTTTTACAAACCTGTTCATCAGCATCTTGAAGGTTTTTGTGATTTTGCTGCTGTAGAGAAGCGGTGGCCATTTATGCCATTTATGCCATTTATGCCTTTAGGCTTTGTTTAGTATATGCTTGATGTTGAGCTATATATTCTGGGTTCATCTCAAAGTCCATAAATACTGACAGTCTGTGACATCATCAGTCATTTCCAATGGAGCTGCTTGTTTGATAGCTCATAGCAGAAACGAGTTGGTATGCTTTAGCCAGTCAAACTCAGTGAGGAGTGTGATATCATATGAAATTCATCATTTATATCCTCTGTACGTACATTTTCAGAATGTTGTTAACCGCGGTTACATTTGAATGAAGTAAGTTTAAGTAAAAAACAACTAACCTTTGAAGCTGCCATTGAACTTCTGATTTAGAAACTTTGACTTTTTGGTGGGGTTTTTTGGGTGTTTTTTCATAGCTAGAGTATGTAGTCTAGCAATTATTAAGTTGGTTTGGTTCATATCTGCTCAGATATCTATTGGAAAATATCTGAACATATTTAGAACCATACATAGTCAGGAAACTTGCTTGAAACAGCTATCACATCAATACATCTATTTCATAGTTTGTATTGATCCTTTTATTCTTTGTGTTTCCTCAGATAAAGACCAGTTGTTGGAAATTGCCAAGGCTAATGCTGCTGCCATGTGTGCCAAAGCAGGTATGCCCATCCCTGCCAGCCTAAGGTCCACGGTGCTTCCCCTGGCCCTGCCAAGTATGGCCATGAATGCTGCTATGGCTAGTATGACTGCTGGTATGACTTTGACTTTTGTCTCCTTCCTGTAAGCTGTTTTCTATAATGACTAATCCAGTTATTGTATATTATATATATTGTATGTCGTCCAAGAACTGACTCTGATAGAACTGAATGAAAAACTGTTAATCATGATTAAATTATGATTTATGTAATTTAACCTTCATAATGGTAATAATCATTTTCAGTTTTTGTTAAAATAGTTTTGGAGGTTAGTTTGTGCTCCTGTTTTATTGTATTCCATTATATATGAAGGAGTTTCTAATATGAAGTCTAATGAAACTGATGTCATTGGGTGGACATCTTGACAGTTAGCTTGATTTGATGTCACTACAGATTTGTTATGAAAGTCCTCTTCTGAGACAAACTATTGACAAGCTTTAATCTAACTTTTAGCTTACTTTGTTTTTTCCTAGCCACCATGACAGCAGCCTTGTCTAACATAGGCACTCTGTCTTCACTGCTCCCACTGCCCTCCATCACCAACAAACCACCTCCTGTCCCCGCTCAACCCAACAATGCTGCTTTGGAGGAAGTGAAGCGGAAAGTAGCAAAGCAGGCCAACAGCATCAGCATTAAGGAGTTCACTGATGTAAGATTACCCTTATAACTTGTCTGTTGTATCCAGTGTAGTTATATACAGGTTGAAAGTGCCAAGTCTCTTGCACTTCAGATCCAGCAACACACAGTAAAGTGGATTACAGGGTTTATAGCACAATGAGAAACTTCCAAACTGTTGGTTGGTGAAAAGGTTTTTACAACTCTACCAGACAGTACTTCATTTGCTGTGTGTCTATGTGTGTTTATAGAAATGCAAGATGATTGTGGACAGTAAAGGAGAGCTTCCTGTGGCAATGCCTCATGTGTCAGATGAAGAGGATGATGGGAAACCCTTTGGAGGATCAGCTCTTCGAGAGCAAAAAGCCATCAGCTTCAGTATCAATGTAACTTCTACACACACACACACTCACTATACACTGTGTCTTACAGAAATGAGTTTCCTTTGTTGTGATGTATGTGGATGTGTGGTAAATAAAGTCAAGTATATGATAGCACTTTATGTTACAGCTGAGAAATAACAAGAAAACATGGAAGTAGTAATAATAGCTCACTATCTATGAGAGTTAGGCTTGCCTGCCTTTAGCTTTGGTTTTTATTTGATGTGCCTCATACAAACGGTCCAAAGTCTGGTATCATTTCCCATTGAAATGAATGGGAAAGTTCTCTCAGACTTTTGGACACTACTGTGGTTCCAAATGTAAGAATACTTGCTAACTGTTTTTACTAATGTGTGAATGTAGATGCTCATCAGTTGTCTTTTTCTGTAATGTTTCCAGAACACCACAGTTCGTCCAGCAGTGCGTAGTGATGCAGGCATGGCCAAAGAGTTTCCAGTGTCTTCAGGATGTCAGCATCGGAAGAAGGTAAACGGACTGTAATACATGTACATGTAGTTCAGATCTTGTAAGACTGTGTCCATGTTGAGTTATATGTATGCATTTTATACAGACAGCCTGTCACTCACATTCTTGGATAGGTGTGTGTTTGCTCCAGACTGTAATGGCTTAGTTCAACATTCAGAATGTGGATAATGCCAAAACACAAAGAAAAGAGACGTGTTAAGTTGTGGAGGCCAGCTTAAAGGGAAATCTCCTTGAGACTGTTTTATAAGTTTGGATAAAACAGTTTTATTACTGATATTTAACTTCTTTGTTTCAAGGACTTTTAAAGTGTGGTTTACTTTGACTTGAGATGGCAAATCATTTTCTATACTGGGGAATTAAGTTTTGAACTCAAATTCAAATTTCTGTCACTATCTGTGTATTTCATGTACAATATATTCTGTTCAGGATTATGCATTCATTTGAGTCCATCAAACATTAACTTTCATATTGATTCAACATCTACACTTAAATGAAAGTTTTAATAATGTTACAACAATGACATAGTTACCATATACATTTATTAACTCTTAACATTGGGAAATGTGACTACAGAGCACAATGTAGCGGAAATTATAATAAAATATAGAATGAAATATCTCCTCAAGAAATAATCACACAGCTATTAAAGTTCTACCATTCTTCCTGTATTTACATGACAGATAACTTTACATCACATTTTCAGGCAGACTTCAGGAATGTGAGTTAGAGTTTATGTTGGTTATGTTCAGATAATAGAAGAGGATTTGTGTTTAGTGTTGAGTTTAGTCCTTTTCCTTGGTTCAGATAACCCTTCCTCACTTCCATGGTCACCTCTTTGTCCCTCACATTGACAGACTACTCCTCTTCACTCTCAACTTTGACCACCTCTTTATTAGTATCCATGGTAATGTATTTATACCTCTACAGCAGCAGGGACGGGTTTATGATTGTCAGACCTGCCCACTAAATCCTGAACACAGAAATGTTGAAACACAGTTTGTGAAGCCTAGCTCCACAATTCAAATCTAAATGGTTGAAATGCTTTTTACACCTTTTTTAGAAATACATTTATGAACTATTTAATGTGTTTAGAAGAAAATGTCTGCATTCACTTTACACTGTCTTTAAGCACAGAGCCTGAAGAATGAAATGTATATGTATCCAAATACATACAGTAAGTGCATTTGTGTTAGGGTTATAAATGTGACAAATGATATATGTGAATGCCATCATAAGATCATTAAATATCCTTGTGAGTAATGTAATGTGTTATACTGTCCAGGAGGGCGAGACACTGGGTGCATATGGAGAATGGGTTCCAGTTGACAAATCTGCAGATGAAGCTGCTGCTGCCTCCAGAAAGACCCTGACCGCTGCCCCCACAGTGACACCCACTGCTTCATCAGGTGAAAGTGTAGCAGCTGCAGTGTTACCAGTGGTGGTGGAACAGCCAGTGTTTGTGGCAGAAAGTGACAGCGTGTTTCCTGACCCACCACTGCAGGTGAGAAGTATACTTTAGTCTTAATATTGTAAGTTTGTACCTTTTAACTCAGCTTTGTATGTCTGTAAGTGTGCAGACATTTACAGTTTGTACAGTTTGAAGTGTTTAATTCATCTTCATGTGTTGTCTGTCTCTGCAGCCTGTAGATATCTCTCAGGCTGTAACTGAGAGGATCAAAGCTCAAAGGCGATTGGCAGAGAATCCTTATGATGTCAGCGCTATCTGCATGCTCAGCCGGGCACAGGAGCAGGTATAATCCACATATCTTAACCATTATTATTAACACATATATGGAAGTATTTCTGTGCCATCTGAGTTTGAATACGAATTTCTAAGATTTAAAATTTTCAGTATCAAAATCAGACTTTGAATTTTAAAAACCATCACATTTTTTGAGATGTTGAATTTTTTTTACACTGGATTTTTTGGGGTGTTGAAATTCTTTACATGTTGAATTTTGAAAAACTGAATATTTTGACACAGATATTTTTTTACACACCTTTACAAACCTTGAAAAAAATTCAGAGGCAAAAAAAAATTCAGTGCTAGAAATTTGATGGTTTTTAAAATTCAAAGTCTGATTTTGATACTGAGAGCTAGTTTACTCTGGTCGTCACATGACCAATGGAACGTAACATGATTGGTTAGACATTGGCTGAATTGAGACATTGAATTTTTTTCAATGTTGAAAAAAATTCAGTGGCAAAAAAAATTTCAGTGAAATTTGATGATTTTAACATTTAAAGTCTGATTTTAATACTGAAAATTTTCAATCTTAGAAATTCATATTCAAACTCAGATGGCACAGAAATACATCCATACACATACACTCACAATAATGAAATCAATATTGAGATAATGAACAGTTTGTCATGCTGTTGGCTCTGTCTAGCTTTGCACAGGAATATGACATATGACATAAATATTAGAAATGATGACATTATTAGATTAGATACTGATACAGGATTGTTAAGGCTGATGCTGATTTCAATATTTCAAACTTTAACCTTTACATACTGTTGACCCATTTTGACATTTGAAAGCAATTTAAAACCACATAAAATACATTTTTTAAGTCTGAAATTGTATGTCTTTCCTATAGTGTCCTAAAAATGTTTTGTTTAAATTTTATGATCATTTATTTTTGTGCAGCTGGTATACATTTTTGCACATTTTTAAAGATTATCATGAAGCTTACCATTCAAGTGCTGTTGCATTCTTCACTTTTAATAAATTGAATGTTATATGTTATAAACTGACTAATTATAACATATAATTATATGTTATTATATTATAACACTGATAATATATAATATGAACAGTATGTAAGGGTTAAAACATCTTCTAATGATATGCTGATCATTTCATTCTGTTCATTTTGAACAGAAACACAGAATTTAAAGAAACACTTTTTCTATAGTTGACTGTCAGTCACAACCAAAGGGGAAGGTCAGCTGGAGTTTCCCAGTTTGAATCTGTGATACAACATCCAGAAGGGCTTCAAACCTAGCATGTGAACCAGAAAGAAACCACATTGAAGCACATTTTAAAACATTTCTATGTCAAAACGTCTTCCATAATCTACACATTGAAAATGTTCCTGTTTTGTAGTTTCCTGTACCTTTAGTGTACAGTTCTATTTTTACATTTTAAGGTTAAAGTGAGTTGCAGAGAGAGGAGTAAACCTGCAGATACTTCATCACATATGAATGAGATAGTTTAGTTGTGATTAGAGGTGGGTGCTTTGACCTCGTCATACTTGACTCTAAGTCTAATTACTATTGTTGTCATTTATTCTAGACTGATAAGAAATGTTATAAATAAAAACCAATCACACAGTAAGCATTGGGGGTCATCAGCCAATGTACATACGTTTATTTCTAGTATTTGTACATATAATAATCCCTCTATGTTTCCCATTTCCAACCAGCTGTTTTGGAACGTGATGATTGGACTTCAACTAATGATTATTATCAATAATTATTTTCATTATTTTCTCAGTTAATTGATTAGTAGTTTAGTCTTTAAAATGTTAGGTTAAATTGGTGATGAAAATTCCCCAGACCCCAAGATGTGTAAATGTCCAACCAACAGTCTCAATATGATGAATTGATTTTCAAAATAGTTATATGTAATGCAATGATCAGATCAATTAATCAACTAATCATTGCAGCTCTAGAAATGTTCAGCTACTATATTAATATTTCCAAAAAGGCAGTATGCCTCAGTTATAATATCAGCTCTGCTTCATGTTTCTCTGCTCAGTTACACCATCAGCTACATGTGATCACGTCTTTGATTGTGTGATGTAATGGGTTTTTATTTTATAGGTTGATGCATGGGCCCAATCCAACACTGTCCCTGGTCTTTTCACTGGTTCTACAGGAGCTCAGGTCCTCAGCTCAGAGGAGTTGTCCAACAGTGGACCACAAGCATGGCTGAAGAAGGTAACTTACTATGAGCTTTTAATACATTCTATTTTATTTATAGGGAACATTTTTCCCCATTTTCTTTCTGGAAGTTTCCTGTGCATTTCAGTACGTGTTACTGCATGAGTAGACACAGAGGTTACCATGGATGTTTTATTAGAGCTAGCTCTGTCTTCAAGATGATGGACATTCATTGTAATAAAAACTGCCTGTCCTAAAGACTTTCAATTGAGATGATGTCACACACATATAATCTAAGCTGTGGGAGGCTCAGCATTGAAGACAGACACTGGCAATAATATATGTAGAGAAAAGAATTAGGAGCTCTGCCAGTTTCACACCTATGCAGCAGCTGCACATGGATGGAGACTGTTGTAGTCCAGGTGGAGAACTGGGCTTCCTACGGAGTGACACAGATGTTTTACAGGAGGAATCTAGAGGAGCAAGCTTCTTGCTGCCATGTTTACTGAGAACAATAGTTTATAATAGACAAGTGCTGTAGTTGGTGGCCTGCTGATGAACATGTCACTATTAAAACCCCTGACTTACATTCACTGAGTTGGGTCTAGATCAAAGGTCAAAGGTCTGTTTATTAGTCAGTCAAGCCACAACAAACTTACCAACTTAACAATATAGTGGTGTCTAGTAGAAAAATACGAATGACTCAACTATATTTAATTTTTAATTTTAACCCTTTCATAAAAAAAAATAATAATAATATACTAAAAAATGTCCTTCTCATAAAAACAACAAAAATCAAATAAATACTCAAAAAAAACTTATTTTTCGTTTTAACATAAATTCAAATAAATAAAACAAAATTCACAACTCCTGCAAATCATCCAAAACAAATCTCAACACTTGTCTTTAAAAATACAGAATACAGACACAAAGACTCAAGAAAGGAGTAAAGAACTGTAGAGCTGTGCATCAAAATGTGGGTCACACTGCAACTGCGCTTGCCCAACAAGTCACAGCCTATCAGCGCATTGTTGCCATGGAGACCAAAATACACTCGGTGAAGGACTGGAGTCACACATCCATACCAGAGATGAAACGGGTCATTCAGACTCACGCCAACACTCACATTTAATAATAATAATATTTCATGTAAGAGTTTTCTTTTTTTAAGATTAGACCAAGGTGTCCCACGGTCCGGGTGCGGACCAGAATCCACCCTTTGAGGATCCCTGGTCTAGATGTTTGATTTGCTATTGAGTATTTTCAAACTTTTCAAACTTTAAAAATGTATTTCAAACTTTCTCCTCTTCTGGGTTATATGACTCTATCCTTATTTCCTTTATATGTAAACACTGTGGTAAGGGTTACTTATTATGTAAATGTTTGTGTCAAGTGATCTGCAGTTGACCATTGGTTATCTAGAGTCACAACAATCTGACTTGTTATTGTGCATGATTATGTTTATTATGTTATTATGATGATGTCACATTATGATTGTCTAGACATCCCACATTACTGTCATCATCAAGCTTAGAATAGATTTCTTCTTCTTACTTTCTACCTGTATGAGATATCAGGATGTAATGGAGTTTTCACTGTGCTTTGCTCAGGACCAGTTCCTCAGAGCAGCTCCGGTCTCCGGGGGTGTCGGGGAGTTCCTGATGAGAAAGATGGGCTGGAGGACAGGAGAGGGCCTCGGGAGGAACCGCGAGGGCACTGTAGAGCCCATCATTATCGACTTCAAGGTCGACCGCAAAGGTCTGAAGCCAGTCTAAAGTCATACAGCTTTTATCAGCAGTGTTTTAAATAAATGATCTGCAGATATAATTGTGTGTGAAGAATAACTTGTCAAACAGCTTCACCTCTGGATCCTGAGCTGCTTACATACTAGTGTCCATATGACTGTCATAGCTCCTCCAGACCTCACATCACTACTTCCCTCTGTACCTGCTGGAAGGAGAGACTATCATCCTTTGAACTAGAAATGCTGGAGTTTCATTTGCGTAAATGAAATTCAGGTGGTGGCCATTACTGAAGAGATTTGGCACCAGTAAACCCAGAAGTGACATATCACACATTAAAGTTCAATCATTTCCTGTCAGAGCTGTGAAAAGTACTGCTGTCACTTTGCTGTCATTGTACACATTCCACCTGATCATACACACTGCTCTTTAGGGACAATGTTTTATATTGATGATGAGAATAATGCCACTAATACTAATGGTGGTGGTGGTGGTGATGATGATGATGATGATTTTTGTGTGTTTCAGGACTAGTAGCTGAAGGAGAGAAGCCACAGAAACAGACAGGAGGACTGGTGGTAACCAAGGATCTAATGGGTAACAGACACACAGCAGACACAATCACACTCAATATTGTAGTAGTTATACATTTTAGCTCTCAATGTACTTCAGTCTTCAATCTGCAATGCATAAATAATAACATAAACCAGCAAATGATGTGACACATAAAATGAAAGAGAGAATCTAAAAAATGTTTAATAAATAGATAAATAAATACAGATGTGGTTATAATAAGAGCAGCAGTTCAAACTTAATTGAGAGATTAAGTCACTGGCATCAAGTGGGATCAGTGTTTGAAAAGTCAAACTAGATGAAGATATAGAACAATGATAGCTTCTGTTTGGTTAGATCACTTTTTCCAACTGGTGAATTTATGAATGAATGAATGAATGCCTTTATTGTCATTGCATGTTCACATACACATTTGCTGTCTCTCATAAAAGAAAAAGGTTTCCATTCACTGCTCAAACACACACTCACACACACACACACACACACACACACACACACACACACACACACACACACACACACACACACACACACCTAAAATAGAACAGTTAAATAAGGTAAAATATGACAATAAAGTGCTGCAGAAAAAGAGGATTAAAGGTCCAGTGTGTGAGATTTAGTGTCAATTTGCTCTCTGAGATGTTTCTGGTCCCTTTATGTCATCATTCCCTTTCCTCTGTGTACAGGCAAACACCCAGTGTCTGCTCTCATTGAGTTGTGCAATAAGAGACGGATAATGCAGCCAGACTTCGTCATGGTTCATCACAGTGGTCCTGACCACCGCAAGAATTTCCTCTTCAAGGTGGGCCATGTTCATTCTGTTCATTCTGTGCTCCTCCTCTTTTTCATTTTGATTTTAAAAGTGTGAGCACACTGTTCCATCTTTTCATCTCTCTACTTCATCTGAGCTCTGATGTATCACATGTGAAGAGATTCTCAAGCTTTTATTTAGTTTTTCTTTCTTTCTTCAACTGGCAAAAATATTTCTGATGACTGAAAGACACAGTCATTACATCTGTTACCTGACTCTGCTCCAGGGCTTCAACAGCATCACATGTTTTTAGAATAAGACGTAGAACATTTGTATTGTTGGAAAATAAGAGCTAAGTGCTGTTGTTCTACTCAGAATGAGTCAGTCGTGCTCTTTGATACACTGGAGGATCAGACCATTTAATACAGGACTGATCAAACACTGATATATTTTCAGTTTTTTCTGTTTCAGAATGTCCTTGTGCTGTGACCTCTGATTCACAGTGTTCATGTTTTGTGCAACTATTAACTATCTAAGTCTATTTGATCAGATTCAGATCAGGCCAGAAATGGTCCAAAAAGCAACAAGCTATACTTCCAGGCTGTTTTTACTGTGCCATAAATCACCCTCACTGTATGTAACAGGGAACTCAACCCAGCTCAGTATCAGTGATCATTCACATGCTGCTTTTATTTATTCTATCCTGTAATGCTTCAATTGTGACACCTGATCATCCATCCATGTTTGTTGTGTCCAGGTCACAGTGAATGGTGTGGACTACCAACCACAGACAGCTAGTCCCAATAAGAAACATGCCAAGGCCATGGCAGCTACAGTCGCCCTGCAGGCTCTGGGAGAGGTAATCTTTTCTAATAACTAGAAAACCTGATTCCATTTAACCTTCTTTGACTCTGTGTGGACATTCTCCTTACAGTCAGGTGCATAAGATCAATCATAAAATCAAAGGATCTGCTACTCTTAAAAACATTTCATTAGGTTCCATCAGAAAAGGTCTTACAATCTTACATTTTATTCACACCAGTCTTGAATATTTGTTCTTGTTTCCTGTAAACAGAACATTCAGTCAGTCAATCTCAACTTTTTCACTACTCTGTACTTGTTCTGTGTGTTTGCTAGCTGTCAGGACACACAGACTGGTGTGACAGTGGCTTGTGCTGCAGGAGCTGTTTAATCATTTCTTGGAAACATTTTTCCTCCTGCTAGCAGCAGTAGTTAAGAGACTCATCTATTCATAACTGACAATGATGAAACATCTCTATATTGATGGGAGGGGTCTCTTCTAGAATAATGCCTCCTTCCATAAAGCACAAGAGATCACTGAATGGTTTGATGAGTATGAGAATGATGTGAATCATATGCTGTGGTCTTTACTGTCGCCACATCTCAACACAGCTGAACACCTTTGGGAGATTTTGAACTGACGTGTTAGACAGCACTCTGCATCCCATCATCAAAACTCTCAAATCAGAGTTCAGAGACGTTTTCATCAGTCTGTATACACAGCTGGAATGTAATTTAAATATAAATGAATTCATGCACTTAATAAATAATTGAAGCCTTATTGCCCTGACATCATGCTTTCATGTATGCATAAACTAATGCAGAGGAAGATTGTCCAGGCTTGCTAGCAGCTCTGGAGGCTTAATGCTCAATGTAAAGAAAAGCTGCTCCTTCTGAACTTTCTTCCATTTTCCTCATTACTGTTTGTCCTCATGGGTCTAAACACAGAGGCTGTTTAATACTTTACAGATTGTAAAGGCCCTCAAGCATGTGTGATATTAGGCTGTATAAATAGAAATTGTATGGATTTGTAAGATGTTGAGGTCATTGGATGGATTGCGATGATTGGTTCAGGTATGAATAACTTTGATGACCCCTCACTTTTCTTGTAGCGCCATCACCAGTTCAGAATTCACTTTGTAATGTAACACTAATGAGCAAATCTGCTGAACATGTTAGGTTGACAGGCTGGACAGAGGAGGAGTGAGGACACACAGATGTCTGCATCAACAACAACTAAAATAAATATATGACTTAATCATGAAAGCACTCCTGTAAACTTCACTTATCTTGTGCTTTTTACTTTAATGGAAAAAAGCACTTTTCAATTTGTCTCTAAATCACACACACACACTGATGCCATGCAAGGCGCTGTCACTGTCTTGCTCAAGGACTTTTTGAAGAGGCGGAGATGAAAGCACCAATGCTGCTCTAACTTTATTACAAACTTTATAACTTTGTTACAGAAAACAATACTATTTTTTCTTTATGAGCCAGAAGGCTTTTCTTCCTTTTTCATTTCATGTCTTTCATTCCAAGTGCATCTGGGAGCATTAGTTGAACTCATTATGAGCATGTTAGCATGCTGACAGTAGCCTTCAGCTTCACAGAGCTGCTAGCATGGCTGTAGACTCCTCCTGTTATATTTACTATGTCAATACATTGTATCAACTGATGACATACAGTTATGAATTCTAAAAGCTAATAATATTTGAACTGTGATAACAAATAATACCTGTGCAACCTGTAGGAAGTAAAAGAAAAAACAGGCTGAAAAAGCTCTGAAGGTCTTAAAAAGTCTTTAGTCCTATTATAAGTCTAACTGTATCATCATGTAAATGACCAGACTGTTTGAGCTTCATGTCCACACAGAGTTCATGTCTTCCCATACTGTTACTTAACATAGACTTCATGCTGCTTATGATTTAAAAACCTGGCCTTCATTTGTACTACTGTAGAAGTTTGATAACAATCCAGGCATTATTAGTGGGGTCATTTACGAGATACACTGCTGGTCCCGTCAGCACCTATACTAAGCCATTCGGCTGATAGCTCTAACTCCACTATTTTCCGACCAAATGAAAATGAATGGCTGAGGTGGTGTTTAGAGAGACCTCATGGTGCATATGAAGCTAGGTCGAAATTACACCAAACCATCGCTTTAAAGTCCGTGTAAAGTAAGAATAAATATGTGTTCTGAGTTTGACATACCACAGAAAAGTGTGTTGTTAACCACCCTGCCAAATTTGAATGATTAAAGAAATCGCCAAATATATGAAATTAGGCTTCAAAGTTGTGTAAAACCAGGCGAGTTCCGGTCCTCTGAAATGAGGCCAACGTGGAAGTAGCTTGGAACTGCATTCAACAACAAGGGTTAGTGTGATTTTCGCGCAATTGGTGGCTGACTAAATACTTCTTTGCCCCACTGTACATGAAAGGGTTAATGTGTTTAGAAGAAAATGTCTGAATTCACTTTACACAGTCTTTAAAAAATATCATAAGATCATCAATTATCTGATGAATTCTATGCTCCTTTATATTCACCTGTTTTCTTTTGTTGCTAGGTTCCTGTTGATGGACCAGGACTCTACACTGGCCCTGTCTTCACTGCTGCTTCTACTGGTCCCCTGTTCTCTACATAGACACACACACACACAATAATGGACCTGACAGACTCTGCATGGTTAACCTGTTTCACAAGATTCTCACTTCACTTGTGGGACACTGACTGATTGACAGGCTGTTTTGTCCCATTAAAGGAGCAGTATGTAAGATTTAGTGGCATGTAGTGGAGCAGACACGGCAGAAGTTGGAATATAAATATTCATGGGTATGTTTTAAGTGTATACTCATCTCAAAATAAGAATAGTTGTACTTTCATTACCTCAGAATGAGCCCTTTATATCTACAGAGGGAGCAGGTTCTCTTCCATGAAGCCCTCCATGTTGCACCGCCATATTTCTACAGAAGTCCAGAATGGACAAACCAGACTCTTTAGAGAGTGCTTTGCACATTTTTCACGAGCTTCGCTGCCACAGTAGGTTCTCCTATACACTTGGAAGAGAAGGTGCATTCATTTGGTTTGCAGTCTTCAACCTCACCACTAGATGCCACTAAATCCTACCCATTGGTCCTTTAAATAACAGGTCCATCATTCCACTCTGGTGGCTTAGTTATGCACTAAGAAATGAACACCAGTGAGAACCATGAAGACCAGCCTGGCTTCAGATGATGCAGAATATCTTTGTATGGAAAATCCAGATTTTCTACCTGAAAAAATCACACTTCATGTTACAGTATTCATGACAAGGTTGCAGATATATTTTTGCCAGGTTATTACAACTGCAAAAGTCTCTCCATCATATCAGAAGTGGATGGCGTGTATGTATGTATGTATGCATGTATGATGATGTGTATGATATAGTAGCATTTCAGCCTGATATATTAGCTGACCAATACTGTAGTGGAACCATAGACTAGTCAAGTTTGTCTGAACTGGATTAGTCTCATTGGTCACAGCAAGGCAGAGCTGAGTTGGGCTGTTAAATGAAGAGTTGTACTGTATTTGTAAATCACTGTGTATTGTCGGTCAACAACTTTTCTGTTGGTCCTTATATTACATTTGTGGCCTCAAACAAAATGTTTCTCTTTCAAGAGGCTGTTAAACATTATAGAACTAACCTTCAAAAAATGTGTAAACAGAAATAAAGATTATATTTATGTCATGTAGTAGAGGAAGCCATGTTCTATTTCCTTTTAGAAATTCCTGTTACATGTGGTTTAAGCTTCTTAAGAGTGTCCTCAAGTTCCCTCCCTTTATAAGAGCAGGAGGGAGCTAATAACCATTTCTGTCAGCTGTCCATATGAACACAATGTAAATGATGGCTGCCAAATCCTGTGTCCACTCAACCTTTTTTTTTTTTTGCAAACATGCATTTAAAAGGGAAGTTTATCTGAGGTGTCAGCATCAGAGCATCAAATTCCCTCTTAGTGTTTCCTGTTGAGCTGCGGTGGAAGTATAGTAACAAAAAGACTTTGCTACTACAACCAGCAGGAGTCGCAAGTGCAGCAACATGATCCTGTCCACAGCTTGCCTGAATTCACCACTCACTATTCTATGTTGATGAAAAAGCTGATACATTCCCACACATATATTTTCTACCTCAAAGAAATGAGAAAAGTAAATACTGCAAGTCATTTTGTGAGAAGCTATCCCAAATGGATAAAACACTGGCTCTGATTCTGTTTGAAATCAGTATTTGCTCGATGTTTTCTATTCTGATCATATTACTATTAGGCAAGTGTGGAGATTATTCCCAATCTGAACACTCTGAACTTGTTTACCAGCACAACATTTCTACTGAAGTTTATCTTTGAGGATAAAATTCTATATTTTTCTCATTGTCAACAAATCCCATGAAAAGAACGAGGCTGATACTGATGTCTTTGCCACAGGGCTCCTAAATCTTTTAAAAACACACGAGCCACACTGTTGCACTGGCTGACATGTTTCTTCACTACCATAAACACATTGTCATTTTCTGTTGTCTTTTTTATATGCAGATTTTCAAACTTTGTCCATCAATTCGGAACACTGAGATTTTTCCATGAGCAAAACTGCAATGGAGCTTTTATGTATTCATGAATAGTACTGAAACTTGAAATTTCAAGTTCCTTTAATATTCTTTTTTGTTTTTTCTCTGCTTTGTATTTTGTTATGTGGGCCAACAAAGAAAAATTGCATTAGTGACTGTGCACCATTATCATGGTTTGGACAACACATATCTGAACAAATACAACTCTGAGGTATCAAAGGAAGCTACTGAGATGCTGAAGTTAACTGACAGCTGAACCAGCTGAGACTGTTGCCATTGGAAACTGACTTCACTACAGTTGACGGCTGAGAGGAAAACATGTCTCACTTCATTAAAACATGTATTCTATTCTAACATTAAATCTCTCCCTGGCATCGTATGTGGGTGTAAGATACGAGGAAACAAAAGAAGTGGCACCCCAAATGTGTATATTTATGAAGCTTTTTTTTTTACAATTCACATCTTTAGTAGGTACCGCTGAACATGAAGACACAAATGTTATCCATCCTCATTAGAAGCCTGACCTTTGTGTCTTGACAAACCTTAAAGTACATTTGATTTTTTACATTGAGGACTGGTGGTGCAGATTATATACATACAAACAGCATGTGATGCTAAATGTGTTTAGTGTAGCTCTATTTTCCAATTTTGCAATAATCATGTAATAATAATAATAATCAATCATGCAAATGACGTTACACCACTGCGCCACCCCAAATTTGTGGGGGCCCCTTTAAGGACCCAGAAATCGAGAGCGACAGGTGTATTGACAGCAACATGGATACAGTCTTATATCACACTATTCTGGTTTATAAAACTAAAGGCCAGTATCCTGCAAATATTTCCAAAGCAGAGAAAAATGAAGTTCGACGAAAGGCCTCAAAGTTTGTCGTCGAAGGTGAGTTAAGGATTTCTGTTTTAAATATAGACTTCACGCGTTTATGTTTTTTTACTCATGTACATGCCGACACTGTAATGTTTAATGTATTTGCTGTATAATATATTTGATGTTAATGGACGTTTCAATTTATCTCCTAGATGGAGCACTGTATTATTTGAAAGGTCCTGGTAAGGTCACCAAAACTAAAGTGGTAAGAGGCACGGAGGAGGCCAACGCCATTTTTAGGGACTTCCACGACAGCCCCACAGGTGCTCACACCGGTCAAAAGAAGACCAGAGATGCTATTTCCAAAAGGTTTTTCTGGCCTGGTATGTCTGCTGACATAGATAAATGGGTAAGTAAGCACTGCAATTGAGGAACAATTGAGCACTTTGCTTTTTAATGAGTTTCAGTAGATTACATAATTACTTGCATGGAGGAATATGTATATTTTCATTTAATTATAGAAACTTTAAAATGTGTTTGTACATGGTTGAATTTAATATGAAGTGACAGACAAATGCCAGCAGATAGTTAACTTCCTCATGTATATGTGTTTTAAACAGGTGTCAGAATGTGCAGTGTGCCAGTCAGCTGCTCATGTAATAAAACAGGAGGTGGAGTATACCCCCATAAAGGTAACTGTTGACACATTCTCATAATCAGTGTCTGTTTTTTTCACAAAACATATTTACCTTACTGATATAAATGTTTACATAATTTTAACATATCAAACATTTTATCCAGAATGAAATGTATATATTTATTTTGTGCTGCTTTTTCAGGTAAAACATCCATTCGAACTTATCGGTATGGACCTGATTGGCAAACTAAAACCCACCAAAACAGGCCATCAGTACGTCTGTGTCATGGTGGACTACCTGACAAAGTGGCCACAGGCCTATTCTCTCCATAATAAAACCGCAGCTGAGGTGACTGGATGCATAGTAAAGTTCTTCCATCAGTTTGAGGCTCCAAAAAGGATACTTACTGATCAAGGAAGAGAGTTTGTGAATGAGGTCATTTTGAAAATACATTTAAAAAATGTTGCTGAAATATTTTTATTGTGTTTTGATCTATAAACAATAAGTTCTTTATTTTAACAGATAAACAAGAACGTATGTGCAAAGTTGGGGATAAAAAGGAGTCTTTGTTCTCCTTACCACCCTCAAACAAACGGGCTGGTAGAGAGGATGAATGGCACCATACAAAGGTGAGGCAATTGGTTAATTTATAAAAAATCATGATATACTTTATGTACATTATCATCATGTGTACCATAGAGTCTTCAACTTACAGCAGCAATGCCAGTTGGACCATAAATATATTGTTTTTGGGAGATGCCTATTGTCAGTTAAAGTTCTGTTATTATTTTAGAGCTCTCAGCAAACTGGTGGCCAAAAAACCAGAAAACTGGGACGAGTATTTGGATGCAGTAATGTTTGGGTTGAGGACAAAAACACAGATAACCATTTCGTGTGATGTTGTTGAGTGTTTTCAACATGTTGGTTTTATGACAATAAATCTGTAAATGCTCTCAATTAATGAGTTTGTATACACATATCCCAAAAGAAGAGTTGAGGTGAACAACTTACACTAACCTATTACAAGATAGTTTCTGGTGGTCCCAGCATCAATTACTTTTGAGAGTATAGTCACAGGACAGGTGTTGATAAGTGGAGTAAGTTTCATGGATGTGACACTTTCCTGGTGGGAGATAGCAGGGGGTGCATTTCCTGGCAGACTGACCTGCCAGGAAATGCACCCCCCCCCCCTCCCCCCTCCCAAAAAAGCCCTTTCTGGTGGTCCCAGCATCCAATACTTTTGAGAGCATAGTCATAGGACAGGTGTTGATAAGTGGAGTGAGTAAGTATCCTGGATATAAATATATATATATGTATACACACACACACTCACATAAACACATACTTAGGAGTTTATATTCAATGATAAGTAGACCAAGACACACAACACACTGACACTTCAATATATATATATACTCACACAAACACATACTTAGGAATATTTATATATTTATAAATATATAAATAAATAATATATTTACAAATATTATGGAAGCCAACACAGTAAGCAGGCTATTAATTAATGACATCAATAACCATTTACCTGATTTTTGTTATCTGTGACTGTGATTGTGGGAAAGTATGACTATTGTGGAATCCATGAGCGCATTTAAACATGAATCATTAACACAAAACTGGACGCTAAACAGAACGTGACATGGAATGAGAATATCATTTTTGTCATTGTGTGTACGTTGTCATTTGTAGTAAATTAAACATGAGCATTTAGTCCTTTTTGACATTTACTCGTGAATAAGAGATCTGTGGGTAATATATGTCCGTTTGGTAGTAGTTTAACGCGTCTGTCTTCACATGCGCGTTCCCGCGACGAGGGGGTGCTTTTCACGGCAGGGGTGCTTAATACGGCACAACACCGGTAAAGCCTCGAGTGTCTTCGGCAGGCTCCGGGTAGACTCTCAGCCCTCTGGCTCTAGCACCTCGCAGTAATCCCCACAAACAGTTATAAAAATGGAAATACTTTTTTTTTAAAAAGCCAAATTGTGTGAATCTGGTTCGCAATCAAACAATTTCTAGTGCTGTGTTTTTTTTTCTCAATGGCCCCTCCACGGCTCCGTAGTACACAAACGAAAAAGAAGAAGAGAGTAGTACACAAACATAAAAAACAAGAGAAGAAGAGATTATTTACATTTTTGATCACATCATACAATTCAAAAAACAATACAATTATTTACTCGATATATTGTGTGTTGTCTGTTTGAACTGCTGTAGCTGCAATAGACTGCATAACCTACTCCTGCAAACATGTCAGAAGAACGGGCGAATAAGAAAATATAACACCAAACAAAATTGAACTTCATAAAGAAAAATGCTACATCGATTTCAACAACTTTATCGGAGCCTGGATCTTCATCTCAGCCAACAGAAGAACCCCAAAGCAGCAGCTCTGTTCCCGCTGAGACTACTGCCGGAGTTGGCGATGAACCCAGCCAGGCTGGTTCAGACTGCGTGGGGGATTGTTGCCGAGATATTGAGACGGGTAAAGCTGTACAGCTAATCATCAGTAAAAAGGAGACCGCTAGATCATTTGGTCAAAGAGAGCGGTACTTCAATGCAGACTGGTACAAAAACAGAGAGTGGTTAGTCCTGTGTAAAACCACCAAGTGAGCCTTCTGCGAAATATGCAGATTTGCTGCTATCAAACAGCTTGTCACTTTACCCAAATGTGGAGAAGACAGCTTTGTGACGAAGCTTTATGCTCACTGGGAAATATGCATCACACGAGACCATCAATGAACTTATAAATGTGATGTACCGGGAGTCTCTCACCACTCTCTTAATGGAAATAAAATCCAATGCAAAACACTGTGGGATTATCGTGGATGAAACTCACGATGTTGCTGGGCGTGAACAGCTCTCTGTCTGTCCGATGGGTATCTGCTGACTATGTTGTCCATGAGGACTTCATAGGAATGTATGACTGTCCTAAAACTGACGCAGAATCAATAACCCAAACGATAAAGGACATATTACTTAGATGCGGCCTTGACATGAGAGGGCAAACCTATAATGGAGCATCCGTTCTTCAGGGACAAATGTCAGGTGTGGCTAAACGGATACAAGACATAAATCCAAAAGCACTCTCAATGCACTGCACTAATCACAGTTTAAACCTCATACTACAAGAAGCTGCTTCAAAGTGCAACATTGTGCGTGGTGTCTTCAGTTTAGTTCATGACATACATGAAATAATAAATAACTCACAGAAACGACTTGCCATCTTTAACACTATCAGTGCCGCATCTAATGTCACACCCACTAGCCTCAAACCGCTCTGCCCCACTCGCTGGACAGCCAGAGCCAGTGCAGTAAAATCCTTGCTGGATAATTATGAAGTGGTGTTCGACACTTTGGAGGAAATGATCTGGATGGTGGGAAACACAGAGGCCTGCAAAAAAGCACCATGGCTACAGGCACTGATGACACAATTCAGCATTTTTCTGGGCTTGAAAGTGTCTCTAAAACTGTTGTCTTCTGCAGAGGAGGTGGCTCGGGTGCTTCAGTCCACAGACGTCTGTCCAGAGACAGTTCAGTCATCAGTGCAGATGCTTCAAACACACTACAAAAACCTCCGGTCAACCAAGGCATTCAACAGCATCTTTGAAGATGCCCAAAAAACGGTCACTGTTGACCTGGTTCAGGAACCGGCTCCGCCCCCACGGCGACGCGCACCTCCTCGCCACTATGATGACGGAGACGCACCGCACCAGTGGGAAAATCCAGAGGACTACTACAGGAGCCAGTTCTTTCAAGTAGTCGACCTGCTCACCTCTGAGCTGACTCGCAGGTTCAACCAGCCCACTCTGCATCTGTTGATGAGCATGGAAGAAATACTCCTCACAGCAGTTAACAACAGTTCCCCCGGATTCAGTAGCATCAGCATCCCCCAAAATGTGGTCGACATGTACACAGGCGATGTGGACGCACCCAGCTGTCAATGCTTCCAGCTGTTTTGCAGTCACATAATAGTTCTGCTGAAAGTCCCATCAGTCGGGTGACGAAGATGGCCACACTTGCAGACATGCTGGCCACAGGTACGAGGTACGCAATCCTTCTTCAGTGAAGTCGACAGGCTTCTCCGGCTGTATTTGACGCTGCCCATGTCCAACGCAACGGCTGAGCGGAGCTTCTCCTCCCTCCGTCGGTTGAAAACTTTTCTTCGCTCGACAATGACTGAGCGACACCTGAATCACCTCCTCTTCCTCCACATCCACAAACACCTGACCGATGGCCTGGACCTCCGAAAGGTGCTCCGCAGCTTTTGCTTTGCCAGTGAGCGAAGAGAAATTTACTTCGGCAAAGTCTGAGGGGACATTAATTATGCCTTAATTAGGCTAGATCAAACCGTTCACAGTTCACAGTTCAATAAGCACTTTTAGTTTTATAGTTTGCCAAAGTCTAATAAATTCATAGTTTTGTAAATGTTTTGTAAAGTTTTATAAATGCCTTTATGTTAGGCTATTTTTTCATGTGTTGTTGTGTTCATTTAGTAATGTAGGCCTAGTCCCAATCATCCGGCGTGCCTGGAGCACAGTATAGGTGAGTACAGGTGTTTTTAAACCAATCAACAAATCAATTCTAGCAGCAGAGCCATGGTAGCATTACACCACATCCTGACATACAGCGACGCAAGCGAGCGAGAAAAAGTGATTCAAATGCATGAGATCAGTCTTTCCTGACACGCCGCGAGTGACATCGCCCTGTCCAGCGAAGAGGCCCACCCCTCAAAAAATCACTCGCTCTGTCTCTATTTGGATGAACTTTCATGGCCGTGTCCCTCCTCTAAACACTTCTTATTGGTTGAAATGTATACGCTGCTTCCTGTTGACAAGCTAGCTAGAAGAGAGAACAGAGATCAAATTATTGAGGGGCGTAAACAAACTTCTGGTGCTATTTTTCGATTCCTGACATTTCCTGGTTGCTGTGTTTGACATGTGTAACAGGTAATGATCAGCAATACAGACAGATGGAAACTGATGTCTTCTATACTACTGTATATCCTGCTTTATAAGTCTGGATGCTTCTATTATCAGCTGCTCTCAATCTACTCTGATCTACTTACTACTATTTACACAGAATAAACATAACCTGTATGTAACTCTCCAACTCTCCTGTGATTGGTCCCTCCTGTAAACCCTGGGGACTCTCATGGCTGAACACTATGGAGGAGACCAAGCACAGAACAGGTCAGTGTTTATATTGAATGTGATATACATGTGTTTATTTGTCAGGGACAGTCCATGTTAAAAACATTTCTGTAAATATGCCAGAATTAGCCCAAAGTCTAGTTTCATCTGTTGTCCCTGCCAGGTGTGAGTGGACAACCTAAAATCAACTCAATTAAAACATTATAATCCCTAAATATTATATCACAATATTGTGGCACTTAGATGTTAATGCACAAAACTCAACAGAACTTATTTTGTAACCATTGTTTGTCAATTATGAAGAAACATATTCACAAACAGAATCTAACTCTCCTCTCTTTCGGGTGGAGCTGAGTACCCAACACAATGAATCATGCACTGTTTAATATTCAATAAATACTTGACACAAAATGCCCAAAGTTTAATTAATGTGCATATATCACCCCAAAAGTGTCATTACAAAGTGCATAGTGTAGTTATTTGTTTAAACATGTCATTTACACAGAGATCCAGTTGTGCAATATTTACAAGGCCAAAGCCATCAGTCACTAGTGATAAAGAGCCATTCATTACAACCCTCTCCCTCTCTCCATATTCAAAAACACATCATTAATCATTATAGAAACCATCCAGTGCAACCACATTTCCTGGATAACTTCTCCAGTGTCTTGGATGATCCACCTAAAAACAACCTTAAACCCCTCATTTACTTTTAGTTGAATTAATAATCCCTCCTTCTTCATCATATCATAAACCAGGGATCATCAACCTGTTGATCTTTGCTAATAGATCATAGATCTGTAACACATCAAATGTTCAGTTTATGATCTGAGATGAAATCATTGATTAGATGAGCTTTGTTAGTAATAGACTGAATATTAGATAAAGCAGGTTTTGAACCAATCATTTATGTAACTAATTCAGATAAAGCACTCTGTGTTTGAGTGGCTATGCATCATATGTGGTCTGTTACTAATTCTAGCAGACAGGGGGCAAGAGGCAGGTTACAGTCATGGCTGACACATCGAGACAAACACACATTCACTCTCACATACACACACACACATGGGTTTACAATTTAGAGTTGAGTGCAGATGAGAAGTTGTTGTATACATTTACATGAATGTTCAAATCACAGAAAGAAAAGAGGAAAAACAGGCCTTGTATATTTTAGATTTTGGTATACAAGAAGCAGTAAGCAATGAGAAGGGGAGGAGAGAGAGAGAGAGAGAGAGAGAGAGAGAGAGAGAGAGAGAGAGAGAGAGAGAGAGAGAGAGAGAGAGAGAGAGAGAGAGAGAGAGAGAGAGAGAGAGAGAGTCCATCCTAAATTTGCATCATTGTGCTTGAAGAATTCAGTAGAACAACATCAAATAAACAGACATGGTAAGTATGTTTTGCTAATTTCACAGACTACAGACTGTCTACCAAACCCTGGTGGGATTATTGACAAGCATAACATGTTTATATAACACTGCCAATAATTAAGAATGTGTGGTCCAATGCTTTTGGATTGTATTTTGGAGGTTTAGTTAGGAACAAAGGAATGCATTGGTGCAGTCAGTTTGTAGTTGTGTGTGATGAGATGAGGTACAGACATGAAATGAATGAATGAATTCTCTCCACTAAAAATAGCTGGATACCTTACTCTACAGCCAGGTTTGAATTTTCAGCCACAGCTATTAGGTTTGAGTTAGTTTGTTAGTTTTTTGCTACCATCCAAATGAATCAACATTTCTTGGAGTAAATATATTTGTTTTTTTTCTTTTGGGAAAGAAAAATAGTCGTTTATTTGAAATGTGATTTTTCAAAAGTCGGTTTCTTGACTGCAGTCAGAGTTTTCAAAGACTTTGCATTTCTGTTGTATAATACATTGATCATACTGTCACACTTGCTTGGTGATTTTGATGCACTTGATAATGAGCCATCATCAAGTGAAGTAAAGCATGTCAGTCACTGATAGATGGTGCCTCCCTAGTGTATCCATGTAAATCACTTGCTTTTATTTGCTTGGGTTTTATCTGTTTCGGATATTTCAGAAAAGTATCTCTGGAAACTTCACTGAGCAGTGACAGCTGATACGAATCTTTCCAAACTTTTCTGGGTAATAAATCCCATGGAGTGGAATGTACCATGATGGATATCTTTTAAATTACTGTCTCAGTAATTTTTCTCAGTATCTCAGACAGTTTTCAATAAAAGCCTTTGTAATACTGCTGGTCTTGCTTGAGTCTCTTCTCTAAGCACTTCAGATTGCACACGCACTGTTGTCTCATACAGTCAACATCTATCTATCTGTGTTGTACATATGTAATGCTTCCCTGCTGCCATTTAAGCAGAGGATTGAATCTTGTGCTTTACAAACAATGGAGACTCTTACTTGATTGGCATTGCCATAAATAATTGTTTAATTATAACAAACTATAAAACCTGAATGACTCTTCTGAGCAAAAGGCTGACTCATATCAGGACTGGGTGGTATGGCCAATAAATGTTTAATCTTAGGATCAAGTCGCAATTTTAATTGATTATCTTCCCAGACAAGATGACAAATTAAAGCACCTCATTTTTAAGGAAATGATGTGCAAGACAGATAAGCAAGAATAATAAAAGCAAGTTTAACATTGTCAAACATAACATATACCCCCTGTATGGACTGTCAGTACCATATGCTTCAACTGAGTAGCAAAACCAATTTAATAAACCGTTTCAGCACAGACAGAAGACATGTCCATTCAGTAATGAATCTGTTGCTGTTTGCAGAGGTAAGTAGAGTAGCCACAAATTGTACTCAAGTAAAAGTACTGTTACTTCAGAATAATATGACTCAAGTAAAAGTAAAAAGTAGTCATCCAAATAATGACTTGAGTAAGAGTAAAAAGTTCTTGGTGAAAAAACTACTCAAGTACTGAGTAACTGTTGAGTAACATCTGATTTATTTGTTAACACCAGCATTCAGTCAGACAGACAACAATACTAAATAATCATCTTCAGTTCATCCAATCAATAAAATAATAAAATGCATGTATGTATGTATGTATGTACAGTATGTATGTATGTACAGTATGTATGTATGTATGTATGTATGTATGTACAGTATATATGTACAGTATGTATGTATGTATGTATGTATGTACAGTATATATGTACAGTATGTATGTATGTATGTATGTATGTACAGTGTAAATAATGAATGTACTCCCTGACACTGTTTATAAAGTCCTTACATGTAAACTCATAAGGAACCTGATTTGATTCAGTGAAGGTCCTGTATGTGTTTCATAATGACTGAGCTTTTACAGTAATAAAGTTGTTTTTACAAATGAAGGTGACACAAATGAAATAACATGATGTCATTGAATTGATTTGTGTCCTTGGCAGTACGGGTTCATCAACAGCTGCCTGCAGTCACTTGTGATAGAGAGGTTTGGCCAGGAGACCTGGAACAAACTGAGGTTTGGGCACACATGCACTCACTCACTGTACATTATTATGAATGACAATGCCTGTTGAGATGATACTTGCTATCACTTTTTGTCCAGCTCTCTACCAGGAGTCCAGGACACCTTCATGACATACACAGTTTACGACGATATCCTAACCCTAAGCCTGGTGCAGGAGGCCTGTTCACTGCTGAGTAAGAGTTGTATTACCTCTACATCCTGGTAGGAGCCCCCTATTTTTGAGAGTAAACCTTGCACTGCAATCAAAAAATATCCAACTCCAATCAAAAAGCTGCTTTGTGATAAAATAATAATCAATTGAGGCTAGAATGACAAATTGAAAGTAAATTATATGTTTTGCAAGAAAAAGTTTTGAAGGTCAGATATACTGTATAGTGGGAATGTGTGTGTCTGTGTGGTGTTCTTGTGTCTTGGAGAGTGTGTGTGTACTTAAATCAATTTCTTTCAATGCCTACAACCTTGAAAAGGAGCAAATGAGCTGAACAAGGGAAAATCAGATAATAGTTATTGTGCTGTAGAATACATATATAACGACTTGGTTGGGCTTCTGTTAGTTCTTTCAAGTACATACTGAGAGACGGTATAGTCAGGTTGTGTCATTCGTATCATGGTGTAGGACTCCACCAACATTAAAGACCGTGTGAAGTGAATTCAGAAATGTTCTTCTTCTTTCAGACCCACCCACTAAATCCTGAACACAGAAATGTTGAAACACAGTTTGTGAAGCCTAGCTCCACAATTCAAATCTAAATGGTTGAAATGCTTTTTACACCTTTTTTAGAAATACATTTATGACCTATTTAATGTGTTTAGAAGAAAATGTCTGAATTCACTTTACATGGTCTTTAAGGTGTATAAAAAGCTTCAAAGTATCTCCTAAGATCCAACCTATGTAATTTCAGCCATATACAATAACTAATAAATAATGATAAGTGTCTATGTTCAAAGCGATGTGATGTCTATATAGTGCAGATATAGTGGTGATGGGCATCCTGCATTAAAATTAGATGATAATACATGAAACATTTAGACATGTGTGATGTAAATCCTTCCAACACACTCCTACTTAAGACCATCCTAACCAATGCAGAGCAGAAGCCAGTGTTGGAAGTTACCAGTGGAGTAAAGCAGATGGCAGGTGTGACTGATGCATGCTGTAGCCAGTTTGAACCAGTTTGGTCTTTGCACAGAACAGGAGTTACTGTTAGTTATTTGTAAAGGATCACTATGAGACTTATTAAATCAGTATTTTAGTGATAATTTTGTTTATTTTTTCATCATGTTAGCACAAAAGAAACACTGTATAGCCAGAGTATCTATGGTGTACTACGTATAAAGGGTGACTAGTTTAAATTTGAGTTAAGCTGCTGCAGAAAGCTTTGTAAATGACAAATTGTGTATAGCTATATATACATGGCTCATCTTTGGCAGATCCATGGACAGATGATGAAACAGTGGGCCGCTGGGAACAGATGTATAAAACTTAACAAGAATTGTTTATTCAGGGCATGTCAACGGGGTACTGAGCTCTTCCCAAGAGTCTCATTATCCAGACTGGACATACTTTTGGGAGTAGGCTGTAATTGAATATCTGTTTGCTGCCTGAGGTATAATGAGACACGCAGGTGTAAACTGGGAGGCCATTCTACAAAATGATATGTGATGTATATTTAAAAATATAATATCTATAAATGTCTGTGACAGTGTCTTGTATGTGTTTTGATATCTCAGATGTCCCTGCTGATGTGTTACTGAAGCTTTTTGGAGAACATTTCTTCATTTTCTGTAAGCAAGCAGGCTATGACACCATGCTGAGGACACTTGGGGGAAATCTCATTGAATTCATAGGCAATTTAGATGCTCTCCATAGTTACCTGGCCCTGTCCTATCAGGTATGCTTGTGTATGTTATTATTTCTGTTAGCATTGTAACAGCCAAAAACCTCTCAAACCTAAAAGAAAACAAAGCAAAGCAAAAATAAATAAATTAAAAAAAATCTATGTAATTCTGATTTTCTACTTAAGGACTCGGACTATGATGATTAAGATGATTATGATGTCAGTGTTAAAGAAGGAGATAGAATCATTTGTTTCATGCAAGTGCCCAAAAACATATATACTTTACAGTTATTGTTAACCTGCAAAATGTGGCCAGTGGCCAATATATTATTATATGATGACATCATAAGATTATTAATAGTGAAGCATCAGTGTTAGTTACACTACTTTATATACAGTTAGCTAGTTTATACTACTTTATATACAGTTAGGTAGTTTAGCCCCTCCAAAGGGTCACCAGATGAATCTTGATATTGTTAAATATATGTATATTATGTGAGTGGCAGTATAAAGTAGCATCAAAAGGAAATACTCAAGTTAAGTACAAATATCTCAAAAGTGTACTTTAGCACAGTACTTGAGTAAATGTACTTACATTCCACCACTGGAGCTTTGCCTTATAAAGGTAATTGGTGTGTGTCTCTTCAATTATATTCTTGTTTTTTCCTACACTGAATCTAACTCAACCCTTCCTGTTTTTAAGGAAATGAATGCACCATCTTTCAGAGTAGAGATGACAGATGATGGAAACATGCTACTTCACTACTATTCTGACAGGAAGGGCCTGTACCATATTGTACCTGGTGAGTGTGCATTGTCAGTTTTGTTTATCTTGGATTCTCCTGTCCTAATTTGTTAGGAAAGAGTTCAGGAAATAATTTCTTGCACTTTATTT
Source organism: Scomber japonicus (assembly GCF_027409825.1). Taxonomy (NCBI): domain Eukaryota; kingdom Metazoa; phylum Chordata; class Actinopteri; order Scombriformes; family Scombridae; genus Scomber; species Scomber japonicus. The sequence goes on from NC_070601.1 coordinate 18,057,821, forward strand.
TCATTGAATTATTAACCGTCTTGTTAGATTTGCTTTGTGTTGTTGGCCTTTGCCCATCTCGCACCCCAAAGTTAAACCCAATATCTTATCACATTAAGTTAACTAGGTCACCTATGTAGTAGAAATGACATTCATTTTTGAAATAGGTGCACTAGAGAAAGCAGAGGAAAAGGCTTTAGATTTCACTATTGGATGGATGAAAATCCTACATTAACCAGAATGCATTGCAAGCATTCCTATCCAAGGAAAACATATCCCAAATTAATTAATTTCTCATGAACTTCTCTTTTGTGTTAGGAGTCTTGATGTAATGGGTTGTAGAAATGTAGATATACACACAGGAAAGACACACTTTTTGACAGTCTCTCATTGGAAGCATGGTGTTGTCCATGTGACCAAATACTTGTGTTAAGAATGGAAAGAGAGAGCCGGAAAGAAAAAAATTAAACACTGCCAATTTGACACCTCCACATAACTGGACATTGTAAAGTGGACATGATTGTCAGATTGTTAGTTACAATGGGTTTGGGGAAAAAACAACTATAAATGTGTGAGTGGAGGGGGTTTCAAATGCTGTTTGGGGATCTGACAAAAAATTTGAACTTTTACTTTAACCTTTATTTAAAAATAAAACTGAACTGAATAATTTGACTGGATTCAGGCTGAGATTGTAATGTTTTGTTGAGTAATTTGTCCTAACCTAGCTGCACAATGCATCACTTGCTACAATATCAGATTATGTCTACATTAAAGGATAATTACCGTTTTTTTACAACCTGGACCTTATTTCTAGCATAAAATACGATCATTTACTCACCCAGACAACTTTGGTGTCATTTGGAGTCGTTCGGACGAAATTAGCTCCAGTGGAGCGCCGCGTATATCCGTATAATGAGAGTACACGGGGCACCGAAGCACAGCCTATATATAACGCATTATCTGCCATGAAACTGGTTCATTTAACCAATATTTAGTTATGATACGTTAGTGCTATTATCCTCCGAGCCCGTGGTGGCATGTGAGGTACGCGTCTGGATGTGTCAATAAACGTCTGTATCACAACACTGGAGGATTTACGCTCAATGATAAACCGGGCTGTGGTAGAGACGTTCGGAAATGACATCATCCAGATCAGAGGTTAGTTGGTCAACCTACAAACCCCGGATGTTGATAACATGCCACCACGTATAGCACTAACGTGTCATAACTAAATATTGGTTAAATGAACTAGTTTTGTGGCAGATAATGTGTTATATAGAGGCTGCGCTTCGGTGCCCCGTGCACTCGCATTATATGGATATACGTAGCGCAAAACAAGCTAATTTCGTCCGAACAACTCCAAATGACACCAAAGTTGTCTGGGTGAGTAAATGATCGTATTTTATGCTAGAAATAAGGTCCAAATTGTAAGAAACAGTAATTATCCTTTAAGCTGGCAAATTCTAGCAAAAATGACATGCATCCACAGCAGGAGTTCCCAAGCTGGTTCTTGCAAATACCTTTGTCCACAATAAAATGCCAGAGCAGGTAATCCTCCTCCTACTGGGTATGTGTGGCTGACAAGACAGACAAGAAACACTACACTATTTGGCATCAGTTTCAGTCAACATGAAAGCTGTGGGTGCTAGGAAGATTTAACAATTTTCATGATGATCAAAGCACCATGCAGAATAATGAGTTATTTCTTAACAAAGACTCACAAATGTCCTGAACAAAATCTGTGCATGTTTGCTTGTGTGCAGAGAAATGTTCCAGGTAGCTATTGAATCGTTGACCACACACTGATTTCTTGCTACCTCCCATCTTCTATCCTTGTAGCTTTTCCTTCTTTGCTCCCTCTTGCTGCAGGTATCATAGAAGCAGTTGCCAGAGATTTTTTTGACAGTGAAGTGAACATGGTGGTTGTCAGTCAATCAGAAGAAGATGAACGGACAGGGAAGAAGGAGCATGTTGTGTTTCTGGTCAAACAGACTATCCAAGCTAATGAGACCAGACACCAGGACCATTCTAGTCATAGTGAAGTGAGTGTCTGTCATTGTATGTGCATGGTCTGTTTTCATATGTATACATCCTGTGTGTTTCTGACTCTTGGCTCTCATGTGTTCTCTGTGATTTTCCCCAAAAGGCATTTTTCAGAAGAATGAGGGGCAGGTGTGTGTCCCTGGCTGGAGAAAAGAAAGGCTGGGACCTGATCAGGGCTGTGGTTCTTTCTGATAAAGGTTAACCGACTCCATATCTGCATTTAACACAGAAATGTGATTGATGTCAATTTTCTCATTTAGGTCTTTGAACGATAGCAGATCAGTGTATGAACTATTCATGCATTATAATGAATTTGCAGCTGTACCTTCTGACAACTGTAGCCATATTTCATTTTACTACATACTTTTTTATTAGCTTTGTGATATACCGTATCAGCCATTCAGCATTGCTGCCACCCTGTCTTAAGTATTTCCACTGCTGTGTAGTTCAGATCCGGCTGCATCTAGTTCAAGCTCCATCATTTGCCATAGCCTTTCCAAGCAAGGAAAAGTGAGAACGGGAGGGCAGCAGGTTTTTTTCTGGCTACTAACTGTCTTCTTTTGTTGGCCAATATCACAGCAAACATCTGTATCTGCAGGGTCAGTATTAATGGTTCTGAAATGGCAGTAGGAGAGTGAGCAATATAGAATATGTGTTGCTGATGCACAGGAATGGCAGACTCCCAATAAAAACTACTATACAAAGGAAAAGATGCAGACCATAATTAGTATCAATTATGGCATTTGATTTAATGAAAAACTTAAGGATTATAAGTGTAATTTAGATGTGAGGCTAATCTATTGAAACTATTCAGGACAATAAAATAAAAGACAACATTGGAACATTACAGTACCGTAATTTCCGGACTATTAAGCGCACGTAAATATAAGCCGCACCCACTGAATTTTTAAAAAACATTTATTTTGAACATAAATACGCCGCACATGTCTATAAGCCACAGGTGCCTACATTGAAACAAAGGAACTTTACACAGGCTTTAAAGAGATGGTCCGGCGTAATTTTGACCTAGCGTCATATGCACCATGAGGTCTATCTAATATAAAATAATGGAGTTAGAGCCATCAGCCGAATGGCTTAGTACAGGCGCTAACGGGACCACCAGTGTATCTGGTAAATGACCCCACTAATAATGCCTGGATTGTTATCAAACTTCTACAGTAGTACAAATAAGGTCTTTACTCATAAATCCATGCATTGGAAAGTTTGTAAGTACACCAGGAGTTTATTAAAATAAACACTTACCTGATGGTTTTTACTCTGCTGCTACTGCTCAATTTGTAAACATCGTCGAAATATCGCGTGATCACTGAAATACCGTGTGGTCACGCGATATTTCAACGATGTTTACAATTTAAGCAGTCCATAAAAATCCATAAATTAGCCACGTCATTGTTTAAGCGGCGAGGTTCAAAGCGTGGGAACAAAGTAGCGGCTTATAGTCTGGAAATTACGGTAATTAAAGAGTAAGGTACAGCCACAAAGCATCTATTAGCACATATACATATAAATGAGCTGCAAATGTGTATTTATGCTTGTAAAACAAGAAAAATGAAACTACAGAATACTGGAAATGTGTCTGGTGAAACACAGAAACATTTCCTGAAGACACTGGAACACAACACAACCAGATCCTGTACATTTCTAGGTTAGTAAACTATGTTTTAAGAATAGCTCATTCATCACTGATGGAGTTGATTTATTTCCCAGGCAACTTCCAGTGTATCTGCAGTCCATGTTACCCTGACAAGCTATGGATGGAAGAGAAAACTTTCTGCAACGCTTTTCCTTTCCATATTATCTTTGATGAAAATGTAAGGCTACACTCATCTGTGTGCTTTTATAGCCTTGTGAGATTGTTTTTACTCAAAAACACTTCAAATGTTTTGGTTTGGCTCAAACTCATACTGTTGAATCATGATACCACATATTTTTGTGTTTCTCTGTTTCTTGTCCACACGGTTTCTGTGCTGGATGGTCTATCAGCTGAAGGTAAAGCAAACAGGGGTGAATATACAGAAGTTCATTCCAGGTCTCCAGGCCAGAGATGCTTCAGTGGATCACTATTTCACCATTATACACCCACAGGTAAACCACAGTCATAGAGCCAAGAGTTCCAGAGCAAAGTAATAGAGTTGTGAGATTTTGTGAAATGCAGAATAAAATCTATCAGGAGTGAAAAGAAGATTGCAGCTGATATAATTACAGCTATCAACTCTGAGCTTCTAGGGCAACTATGAGTCTTAAACCCACAGGAGGTACTTGTCGAAAATAATAAGTTCACTTTCCTTTGCACATCTTAATACAGATGTATGTATACAGAAAATATGCATGCATGGACATGACAAGTACTTTGTCAAAGTCACTATATTAACATTTTAGCTAAGACTTGCAAACCAAAACATTTTTGGAAACTACATAGAACAATCAATCAGAAAATACATAGCAAGTATGCCGCTGTATGTGATGGCAAGAGGTTCAATAGTGTGAACTGTTTTCCAAGACTGCACTTTCCACCATAGAAATGCACAGTTTGTGCCTGTGTACAGCACAATTTCAAATATTTGTACAGAGGTTTTAGTAATGTCCTTGATTTATAAGTGGAAGTAATTTTCCAGTTTTTCATTGAACTCCAATAGTGGAGTTCTCAGAACAAGAGTGTTTTTCAATATATGTCTTCAACAATGTACAGCTGCTGCCCTAAAGTTGTCAGATCCTCTTTGCATGATTTTCTCACGTAGAATCTGACTACCTTTCCAGCAGAGTTCTTTCAGCATCCTGGAGCTGATAGTTGTATGTTGTTTCTTATATATAGTAATCTTCTTTAGATATTTCTTGTTTAGCTTAATTATAACTGTACACCATTTCATTGGATTGTTGAATCCACTCATGTTTAAATAACACCATTTTAAGATAGTTAAAGACCGTGTAAAGTGAATTCAGACATTTTCTTCTAAACACATTAAATAGGTCATAAATGACTATAAAACTGTGTTTCAACATTCCTGTGTTCAGGATTTAGTGGGCGGGTCTGAAAATCACAGTTGGCATAAACCCGCCCACTACTACTACAGTCTACAGTTAGCCAGTTAGCTGAGCTAACCACCGAGTTAGCTGCTGAGTTAGCCGCAGAGTTAGCAGCAGAAAGCTCGCAGACCTAGCGTCCATGTTTCTGGTAGAGGTGGTGACTTTGATTAACAGGTGACACTTGGTAGGGGGCGGTTTTTAAGCGAGCTCGGTGGGCACTCCCACAGCATTTGGGAGCAGAGAAAGAGGCAGATTTTTACACAACTTTGAAGCCTAATTTCATATATTTGGCGATTTTTTTTAATCATTCAAATTTGGCAGGGTGGTTAACAACACACTTTTCTTTAGTATAGCAAACTCAGAACACATATTTATTCTTACTTTACACAGACTTTAAAGCAATGGTTTGGCGTAATTTCGACCTAGTTTCATATGCACCATGAGGTCTATCTAATATAAAATAGTGTTGTTAGAGGCATCAGCCGAATGGCTTAGTGCAGGCGCTAATGGGACCTCCAGTGTATCTCTTAAATGACCCCACTAATAATGCCTGGATGCCTTAATCATTCAAATTTGGCAGGGTGGTTAATAACACAATTTTCTGTGGTATGTCAAACTCAGAACACATATTTATTCTTACTTTACATGGACTTTAAGTTGCATCCTGATGTCAATGTGAACTTGCGGCATTAGAACATGCTGGTTTTGTATTAGCAGCTACTTAATAGTGCTTTGGTATGGTTGTAGGAGATGACAAACTTAATCAATTGGGTTTGATTACAATGGATTACAATTTTAATAGAGAATTGTGTAATGCAGTTAAACAGAGGTGAGCAGTAGTAGATATTTAACAGGTATTGTACAGCCTCTATTTCTGTCTTCCAGGTGACTTTTACCATTGAAAGCATCAGGAAATTCATCAACAGTCAGTTTGTCTTGAAGAGCTCCAAAGAGAAAAACACCACGCTCAAGCTAAGAGGTGTGTTCTGACAAACAACACATTTTACATCCCATCACCCTATCTCTTTATCTTCTACAGTAGAAGCACTGTTCGGAAAGGCCCACCCACACACCCAGGGTCACACCCAGGTTCCACATATCTGAGTCTCCACTCCACCACTACATAACTGTCATGGCGATGGACAAATGTCAGTGTGGGCATCCCTTCCCATTAAGAGACAAAATGAAATTCTTATCCAGGTTGACCCTCAAGCGGTACCTTGACATGCACTTGAGATTTTGGAGTTTTACACCCATTTAGTTGTGGGCAAAGCAGGCAAAAGAGAGTGGAGAACTTATGAACTTACAGTGGGACACATTAGTCAAAGCCTGTCAGTGCATTTTCCCAACTCTGCAACATCTACAAATATATAGTTAACCTGTATGCTATTTATGTATCTGTAGGTCAGATGTTGTGGATGGAGTCTCTTGGCTGTATGTTGTACCTGTGTTCTCCGAAGCTACGAAGCCTCCAGGAACTTCAAAATGTTGGCCTCCACCTGGCTGACCTGGCCCAGCATGATGTCACCAGAGACCTGGTTCTCCTCAACCAGCAACGCCTAGCTGAGATGGAGCTGACCAATCAGCTGGAGAGGAAAAAAGTAGGAAAGCAATAGTAGTCTTTTGTGAGTTCTGGCAAAAAAATGCTACCAAAAGTAAATGCCAAAAAATTGCCATGATTTTTTGTGGCATCCTTTTTGGCGATATATCCATTTTTGGGCTCACATAACATTGTAATCGATATTTGTACAGGTTTTCATTGCTTTGTGTTGAAGTCCACATATCTTAGGGCGCACTCATACTAGGCAATTGTACCGTGTCCAAGCACATTTGCCCCCTAAAATCCGGATTATTTGGCTAGTGTGAGTGCTTGAGTACGGTACACTTCCCTGGCACAGTACGCTTGGAAGAGGTGTGCTTGAGCACGGTACACTTGGTCACGCATGCGCACTAGGGATTAATATTTTTCCCAAAAATAAGACATTTTAAATCCCGGGAAAAGAAGCCAATTTTCCAGGGAATCCTGGGAAATCAACGATTTTTAAAAGGCAACACTAGCTGAGCCCTGGTCATTTCAAGCAACACTTATGCATATGGGTTTCCAATCCGACCATTTATTGTGTATTATTGTATCATTATTAAGGCAAAATAACTCAATTTATGTCCATGGACATTATAATGAATAGGCTATAGGCTTAATATTAGTTTGCATCCAGCGTGCTGCGTGGACTTCATTACATCTGCTGCACCGCTGCTACCACAATTATCAAATGCTAAGTTTATTGTTTGTGACTGTGACCTGTAACCTCATAAAAGTTTTGTTTCATTTGGCGACTTCTAAGTCATTAAACTAAGTCTTGCTTTTACTGGAGTAAAGAGTTGAATCAGTACGTCTGCTTTTACTAGAGTCTTTTTTACACAAGTATCTAGTACTGCATACTACACAGGCATGACTCAGAAGAACAAGCTTGAACTTTTTAATCATAGTGCGTTGTGTTAATTGATCAGCTGTATTGTGTTTTACCAGCGCACAGCAAACACAAACCTGAGCATGTTTTATGAGAATAAACTGTCTATATGTTTTTGCACAACGTATGTGTCGGAGGCAACCGTGCTTGAGTACACTTGGGTTTGAGGTAATGTGAGTGCAGGCCAGCGGGGGACAGGGGAGGGGGGGACATTCGTGCTTCAGCACAGTACAGAACAACTGGCCCTAGTGTGAGTGCGCCCTAAGTCCACAACTGCATTTTTTGTGACACATTTGATTTAACACAGGATTGGGATGTGTGTGCATGTATGTGTGTGTGTATGTGCGTAGATCTATTTCTATATCTGTATCGATCTATAGATATATAGATAGAGATACAAACTATCTAAACTAACTATTTACTAAATATGAGGTTTGTATGGCAACTATAGATTATTTTCAAACATAGAGGAATACATATTGCGTATGTCTGTCCGTAGGAGGAATTGAGAATTCTTTCACGCCACCTAGAGGCTGAAAAGGAGAAATCAGAAACTCTACTGTATGCCATGCTGCCACGCCACATAGCCAATCAGCTTAAAGATGGGAAAAGCGTAGAGGCAGGTCAGTCTGTCTATCTAATCAACCCACTAGTCTATTTCATCATATCCTTCTGTTGCTCTGTCACAGTGTCTGTCTTTTTTTAGGGGAATTTGAGGTGTGCACTATTTTGTTCAGTGACGTGGTGACCTTCACGAACATCTGTGCTGCCTGTGAGCCCATTCATATTGTTCACATGCTAAACTCCATGTACTCCAGATTCGACCGACTCACCAATATACACAACATCTACAAGGTATTATTTATAGTAAAGTGTGTCTCCTGTGTATGAAAGGTGTTAAATGCCTACATGAAAAGAAATCAAACTAAGAAATATTTCTTTGTGTTGATGTAGACATTTACTGCATCATGTTAAAATGTAAAACATAACTTAAAGAGAAGCAGAGGAGAGAGACGGAAACAACAATGTAACCTGGTCCCTACACCATGAGTCCCAATGTCACACACTGAGCGTCCTTATTAGCTTACACACCCACTGCTCAAAGACTGCCGCACACAAGTGACAAACACAGCAAACTAATAAGAAAATACAAAGTCTCTGCAGATAAATGAATTGCCACACACTTGTAGTGATGATCATTTGGAGTTTTTGTCTTTAATAACTGAATGAATTGTTTTTGAATTTCCCATGCCTCATTGAAATCAAATCACAACACAGTATTGCATTTCAGTGTTGTCCAGCAGAGAGCAGCATATACCTTCCAATACTAAATACAAAACATGTCATTAGTTTTCATGACGAGGTGCAAAGGAGCTTTTTTCGTCAAGTGATGACACATCCTCAATACCAAAATGAAAAACAATCAAATGTCCAATCAAAGCTTCGGGGGAAGGATCATGGACATTGTTTATCAGTGCTGGCATCAGAGTGATTAATGCAGAGTGGTGACGTCTCCATTGACTCTATGTCTATGTTTTTTTCTATAATGGTGGACCATGGAGATATAGAATAGTTCCAAACACTGGGAGTGAATAGCCAGTAGGATGCATTGCTTTCAACACATTTTTTCCAAAGTGAGAAGTTGAAATCAGGCATGATTGTGACTTCTATCATAGTTTTTGACTTAGTAATAACTATCACAGGATATTTACATTGTTTTACAGCATCTAAGCATCCACCCATCTAGCAAATTCTAACTGATAGTGTAGTTTGTACACATGATTATTTACTATACTGTGAGCTGTTCTGTTATTAGCAGCTCTGAGACTCTGAAAAAAGGGAAGTACTGAACCCACCAGGTACTGCTAAAGACTGTGATCTGACTACACACAGAGCTGCCATCAGCCCCATATTAGTGTTTTAATGAACTTATACTTTTATTTTGATTAAAATGCATGAAATCGTGGAGTTTGAATTAAATCACAAACTAGCAAGTCATTCCCGCTGGGTTTAATTAGCTCAAAGTTACCCCACACAGTACTGTGGAGGTCGGAGAAGAAACAGTGTTATTTTTTCACAAAGCCTGCATCCTAATTAATTTCATACTATTGTTAGAGACTGAATAACTTTCATATTCACAAAAAACACCTTCATCTGTTGGAGGGGGTGACTGCTGAAACATCTCTGCTTTGTGTTCAGTTCCACTGCAGTGATGGTGGTGGTGGTGGTGGTGGTGGTGCAGGAGAAATCATATCAGCTGGCTTATTTTTTTGTATCTGCTGACTGGCATAAGCTGATGGCAGCTGTGACCGTCTTTCACATGGACATTTCCTGTGTGGGCCAGCCCACTGAAGGCACACTACTATTTACTGTACATTTAGTCATATTTGCGATTGTCTGCTGTTAATGGATTGTGCTGTAGGAAGTTGTTCAAATTGACACCTAGAGGATCTTCTCGGCCAAATTATTGGTGTTGTCTGCTAAACTAATTAGTGTAACGTAGCTAGCGATAGAGTAAAACAGCTGGTTTAATGGAGGGGAATTAGCTAATGCTAACAGATGTCTCCAAGATAGATAGCTAGGAATGCGTTAATGTAAGACCACAGGATGGATGGACTTTGAGGTGTATAATGTTAATTACAACTGATGAAAGCAGCTCAGCCAAGTCTGGTGTTTGTTGTGCTGTCACTATTCACTATTATAGAGGTACAGTCCATTTACCATTTACCATGATGTTGTTATTGGTTAGAGAAGCTTTACAATGTGGCATCAACTGTAGCCTACATTTGCACATCCTGCAAAAATCAGAACCTTAAGAAGTTCCCTGACGTACAGGTTGATAGAGACATGTGGAGGGCATCAGCCTTGATTCTGCTATGATGTAGACTACAGAGTGGATCTTGAAATGCAAATGATATCTTCAGCATTCAAAGCTGAATATATTGTATAGTAATTTAACAAGATGGCTGATGTCTGATTAACAATAATCATGTTAGCTTGTTGGAAACTGTTGATACTACACAGCCCACAGACAGATGGAACATAATGTTAAATGTGTCATTGTTATTAAAACAAAACCAGGATTGGTGAATTTGTATAAGCAACATTATGTGTGCCTGTCTGTTTACCAAAATGCTTCATGTATGAAAGTCCAGATTCTCTTCCTGTGCCATGGTTGGTATTCCTATACTGTGGGACACTGTAGAGTTCAAAGTTTTGACAGGACATATCCTTTTTGCACTGTTGTTGCTGATTATTCATCTTTATCTGAAAAGAAAACGATTTAACTTCAAATGTTATTTCAGCACAAACAGAAAGAAAGCCCCAAAACTTCATGAGGCTTCACCCACCCATTCATACTTTTTTTGTCTTATATAAAGCTCTTTGAATTGTCTTGGTGTTGAAAAGCGTTTCTGGGGAGGGAGATGTATTTGAAAATGTATAAATATCACAGATCTTTTAATGTTGTAATGAAAGAGTAGCTACAAGGACTACCTGCACTATGAATCTCACTCTATCAACTCTTTTAACGTTTCAACCACGTTTTTACTCAGACATTAAACCCTTCTTGTAGGTTATCCAGTATTAGGGCCTATACTGTACATTTGTTTCCAGTGCCTCTAACCTTATACACCTACCGAGGTGTATATTTATATACTGTATATGAACATCTTCCTCCTGTACTATTTCTTCTAGGACTTTCTATGAATACTTGGCATGTGATATAATGGACCGGTGGTCTCCAACCCTGCTCCATCATATTTCTAATTGTTTCAACACATGTGAATGTGATTGGTCATTTATAGTGTATGTTCAGTTCCCTCCTGTGGGTGTTTGCCAGAGGAAGACTTGAACAAAATGTTGCAAATAGAGAAACGGATTTTAGTGTGTGGGTGGTACTCGATATATCTAGCTGATATTTGGTACCCAGCACCTCAGTGGGGTAACCACTGAGGTTTTGTGGATGTGAACAAAACTGTTTTGTTTGGGCAGCTGTGGCTCAGGAGGTAAGGCAGGTCATCCACTAATCGGAAGATTGGTGATTCGATTCTCGGCTCCTCCAGTCCACATGTTGATGTGTTCTTGGGCAAGATACTTAACCCCAAATCGTCCGGTGTAATGGTGAATGAATGTGTGAGTGAATGGTTAGTTTCAGTGTATGAATGTGTGTAAATGGGAGAATGTGACATGTAGTGTAAAAGTGCTTTGAATAGAATAGAAAGCTTTATTGTTATTATATTTAATATATAATAAGATTACAGGTGCCACTCCATTTGTACTTTTGAGACAATAAAACAACAACCAGATAACAAGACACACACGCAGCTAAAAAAAAAGATGGCATAGTACTGTAGGAGGGTATTGCACTTTATAAGATCAATAGAATGAAATAGAATAAATAAAAAAATTTAGAAGCAGCGGTCAAGAGTATTGCACAACATCATTGTTTGTTTAAAGTTCTTATGGCCCAGGGAAAGAAACTGTTTGTGAGTCTGGAGGTGCAGGCTTTCATTGAGCTGTAACACCTGCCAGAGGGCAGCAGGTGGAACAGATGATGTGCTGGGTGGGAGGAGTCTTTGAGAATTGATCTGGACCCTAACTCTAACCCTAATCCTCTGCAGAGTCTTCCTGTCTGTAGCCGAGCTCCCAGCGTACCACGCTGTGATGCGCTCTCAATCGAGGAACGATAGAAGGTCACCAGCAACTTCTGTTCTACATCATTTTTTCTGAGAATTCTCAGAAACTGAGAAGAAGTACTAAAAGTGCACTTCCTAGTACTGGAAAATTTAAAATGCTGAAATGACTCAATACATTTAAAAGTTCAAACCTGGATATAGTCTGACAATACAAACACTATAACTTCACAAAACTAATGCCAGTTACAATAAGCTCTTCCTGTGCTCTTGTCCCCAAAGCTGTGATTGATTTTTTTTCTTCTTTTTTCTCACTTTGGCATTGATGATGCATCTCCATTAGTTAAAGAAAAAGCTCCCTTGCACCTCTTCATGAAAAGTAATGCTACTCTGTGCTGGACAACACACTAATTTATTTTCTGTGTTGTGATTTAGATGTGGAAAGGAAAATTCATGCCATAATGAAAAATTATTTATTCAGTTATAAATGATAAAAATCTAAATATTGTCATTTAATTGTTTTTTCATTTAATTATGACACAATAAATGCATACATCAAAAAGAAATGCAAATAACAACATGTATTGTATGTATTGTCATTTAGGCATTTAAAATCCTCTTTGGCATGTCACATGGACAATTGTTATCTCCCCACAAGGTTTAGGCTGTGGTTAGGGTTAGGGTAACCCTTTTTTTAAACTTACAACAATACTGTTGTGTTTGAAATGAATATTTGAGATAAGATTATGAAAGAATATTCATGTTCAAAAGGAAGGTTTTTGTGTGGAATATAATGAAATACACTGTTGTACTGGATGAGTTTCCTGACAATATTGTAGTCATGAGAAAGCATAAAAACTACTTAAGTACATAATAATGTAGCGTCTATCTGAAAATGAAATGAATATAGTGTCACATCACAGGAAATTCTGGTATTTTATCAACCTGTAATCCAGTTCAAGATGGAATTAGCTATCAAACCCATGTATTAATTAACAGTGTTTGGTATTATCTGGTATATGGTTATTTGTGCAATTGAAAAACACTTCACTTAATCACATATTGGTTGAATTCCCTTGGTTTCTAAAGGTTGAGACGATTGGTGATGCATACATGGTGGTGGGAGGTGTTCCAGTCCCTACAATAACCCATGCTCACAGAGTTGCAAACTTTGCTTTGGGTATGAGGATAGCTGCCAGAGAGGTCATCAACCCTGTAACGGGCAAACCCATACAGGTAAGGATTTTGCATTCTTACCAATACTAATTCATATCTTGGACCGTGGCTTAGGAAGTACAACAGGTGAATGAGAGGCTATGGCTATGAGTACCTGCTGGTACAAAGTCCATTTTGTTTGAGAAGCCAGGGATTGAGGGAGAGAGGGCATTGTTGTTAGTCCACCACTCTTCCAGAACTAGTGTCAGTTGTCAAAGGACCTGGTTGTTTCTCCATGTGTAGTGTCCTGAGGCTGATCTAGGCTGGTGAGTATGTGTTGTAGGGTTGTCATCCCCAAGCTACTGGTTTAGGTTGTTGGGACTTGAAAGAGCACTGTAGATCACTCTGATGAGGAAATCTGCATCTTTTCAGGCAAGCCTCCAGTGTTCAAGGTTTTCCTATCTTGTATTGGCTTGTTTTGCCTTTTCACATCATTAAAGGGAAAGGTCTAGACCTGCTCTATGATAAAAGTGCCTTGAGATAACTTTTGTTGTGATTAAGCATTATATAAATACCATTGAACTGAATCATTCTGCCTCTTCCTGCTGCCATGTCTCTTTTACCAGCAGCCCTCTCTTCTGGGTAGGTGGGCCTACCTTTTATATGGCGCACTTGGCACGCAATATATCCATGCATGAGAGTGGATTTCGCCTGCTGCACTGCCTCAGATGAGTTCCACTTTCTGCCCACTGAATTTACAGTTTGCTTTTTTTCCCCCTCTGCACTGTGTCCTACAAACTTGACATATACGTACCACAGGCTGACTGATCAAACAAGCTGACCTTTTCATCTTTGTCAGTCATGTATTAAATGTAACCAATGTCACTTCCTCCATTCTCAGCCAATTAAAAATCAGATTTTCCAGGGTTAACATGATTAAAATGAATACTTCTGTAAATGAATATTTGTTGTGGAAATTTAAAGATGAATTCACAAAGAGTAGAGAATAGAATAGAATAGATCTTTATTGTCATTGTCACCAGGTACAACGAAATTAAAAGTGCTCTCCAGTCAGTGCATCATATATAAAATAAAATAACTAAAAAATAATAAATAAAATAAAATAAATATATATCTAGACATATTCACCCCTCCACCTTCATCAACATACAATCATTTTTGTTATTGCACATTAGCTCCTGTTTTTGTTGAGAGTGGTTATTGCTAGAGTATCTTTTGCAGTTTTATTGCATTAGTTAGTTAGTTGCAAGTAGTTTTGCAAACTACTCCACTTGGGTGAAGAGATACTCTATAAAGTTCAGTATCAGTTGTAAGGCAAGGCAAGGCAGTTTTATTTATATAGCGCATTTCATACTCAATGGCAACTCAATGTGCTTTACATAAAACAGAAAAACATGTAATTTGAATTAAAACATACAATTGGGCGCGCAGGTGGGTGAGTGGTTAGAGTGCATGCCATATACGCAGCCGACCCCGGTTCAAATCCCGATCGGAGGTCCTTTGCTGCATGTCACCAACCCCCTCTCTTTCCCAGGTTTCCTGTCGATGTACTGATGAATAAAGGCGCCTATGCCAATAAAGTCTTTTAAGAAAACTGGGGGAGACTCCTCCTGTTGGGTTGTTAGGGCTGGGGGAGACTCCTTGTGTTGGGGTAAGGATAATGACGTTAAATCCTCTCTCTGGGTGTGCTGACATTCGTGGTCAGTCCTTATCTCAGGCGGTAGCAATTCTTCTCCAGAACGCTGTCTCATCTGTTGTTTTGGATTGTCTCGCCTCTTGTCCTTGGCAGGGACTGCTGGTGACTGACGCACAAAAATGTTGTAGCTTAACAGCTGTACTCCTGACTTGTTAAGGCAAAATGTGACAAATGATTGTCTTGGTATTTCTAAAGAGATGATGCTTTCTGAATGGGCAGCTGGCATTACACTTTAAGGTTATTCTGCACTGGCCTCAGCTTCAGTCTATTACAGTTACTGTTTGTTTTTGGAGTATAGATTGGTTGCTCCATGTTGTCACACCAGGACAACATGACCATCATACCAGACCACATATCCCTTCACACCAGAGTTTATGGTGAACACACTTGACAGTGCATTCCAGGTCAGTCCCTGCTCACTGTATTGAGGCTATATATATGCAGGTATATAGTGTAAAACTAAAGTAGAAGAGCCAGGCAGTTGAATAGCTCACTCAGGTGAAATGTATACCCTGATGTGCCTCTACATTCATCCTGTCTCAGAGAACAGACATACTTTATACCAGGCGGGGAGTTCCGGTCCTCTGAAATGAGGCCAACACGGAAGTAACTTAGAACTGCATTCTATCAAAAGGCCACCAGGGGGTGACTGTTTTGGTGTCAAAAGGACTTCCATCTCTACACTACAGTCAATGGAGAATTCACCAACTTCTCACTTGATTTCTAACCTCAGTACACGTTTTCAAAATGTGTTTATGATCTCAATCACTAGTTTAAAGCCTTCTTCAATGCAGTATGATGTTCATTTGTGAAATTTTGGCCTGATTTTATATTTGACGATAAAGCAGGGTATGCATTAGGGCGTGGCTACGTCGTGATTGACAGGTTGATTGCCCTATGTCCTTGAGATCCATCCCTCACAACCTCCCGCTCCGCCCATGACCCCACCTCATGCCCATATAAGTAGAATCCGTTTTTTTTTTTTCTTGGCATGCACCTGAAATTTTCAAGATGGTGCTGCCCAGATCCGAAACCAATGGGTGACATCATGGATGTTACGTTCATGTCTTTTATACAGTCTATGCTTTATACTCAGGTTTATGTCTCAATTTAGACAACTGTCGTGGTCATGTTTTCTGGCTAGCATATATGTGCTGACATGGTGTGTATGTTTCAGATCCGTGTTGGCCTCCATACCGGCCCAGTGTTAGCTGGGGTGGTGGGGGAGAAGATGCCTCGCTACTGCCTGTTTGGAGACACAGTTAACACTGCCTCCAGGATGGAGAGTCATGGAGTCCCTGATCACATTCACCTCAGCACTTCCACATATAGGTGTGTGTGTGCATGCGTGCGTATGTTTCAGTCCCCACCAACTGTGACTTTGTCTACTAGCTTGAAGGCTTTTGTGTGGAGCAGCATATCAATGTGGTACAGATACTTTGTGGCTACATTACACTGTACTACAGCATGTATTCTTTTTTTAACACTTAAATTTTTATTGAGTTTTCACATATAGGCAGAAAAGTAAACAGTACAACAAACAAGGTACAAATTATGGTAACAATAATAACACTAACACTAATACTGTCTGGAGATGCTGCTGTTCAGTCCATTGTTCCATTTAGCGTTTGTTCAGTTGGTGTCACGTCTCATGTAAATGTTCCATTTTTCCCAGTTCCTTTCCTTTAAGTCTCAACAGGAATGTCAATTTTTCCATAACATGGATTTCCTGGACAATTTCCAACCACTACTACAGCATGTATTCTAATCTATATTTTGTAGATTTTGTACAGTGGGGGGGGGCTCAACACTTTACTTAATACACTTCTGTGTCACTCTGTCCTCCCACCCAATCCCCTCTTAAGCGAGTTGAAGGATGCAGGATTTGACATAAAAGAGCGCGGGCACATTGAGGTGAAGGGTAAAGGCCTGATGACCACTTACTTCCTACTCGGTAACCTGCTGATGTCAGAAGATTGCATCATGGGAAAAGCAGTTGGACAGACCTGTCTTTATAGAGAGGACCTTCATGACCAGACCAAGAAAGGTAAGAGCAAATGTGATGGTTAAGCAACAGTAGTATATCAAAGTATAATATGCAATTTGTAAAGGTAGATCAGTAGGATTGAAAACAACTACTAGATTAGCTAACTACATTTTATCTAAAAAAACAACTAAGTGAATAAAGGGATATACCTTGACAGTGATTTATGCCTTGATCTAACTTCAACTAACTTGATGGTTAGGTGAGATGGGTGATGAGCAGTTGGGTAAGTGTATAGAGCTTCTGCTTTGGAAACAAACTATCCAGTTGTCTTCACACCTAATCAACTATTAGAAGCTGCATAGCAGAAGCACAGTCAGAGCAACCCCAAAAAAGGGAGGTGGTCATGTTAGAAGCTATTTGTAAAGGAATACATGAACTTGACCCCTTGTTTTGAGACAGATTACTATACATCCAGACATCATTAGTTGCTGTATTTGGTGAGTGTGTTATTA
Organism: Scomber japonicus; assembly: GCF_027409825.1. NCBI lineage: Eukaryota > Metazoa > Chordata > Actinopteri > Scombriformes > Scombridae > Scomber > Scomber japonicus. The sequence goes on from NC_070601.1 coordinate 18,075,361, forward strand.
GACAATGGAACTTGTGACATCAAGGAGTAGCAGATGAGAGAATTTCAAGTGTGGGTACAGTGGTTCATTAAATCATAAACATTCTCTTTCATTTAGAGCCTGACACACACACTGATGGAAAAACTGAAATTGACTGGAAAGATACATCCTCAGATGGAGTCATTGCCCCAGGTCCCAGTCACTTAGACAGAATCACTCCATTTGCCTGGGACATCACCAAGCCATATGAGACCAATGAGGACAGCAACAGCATACCTGCCAACCATTCCAACAGCAGACTATGTGTCTTACTCTGAGTGAGAACCCTCTCAGTGTCTTACAGTTTAGAGATGTATGAGCTCAACCCACAGACAAAATATGCTGAGTTTGTTACAATTACAATTACAGCAGCACACAAGACAACAGTGAGGCTACTTTAGTTAGATTAGTTATCTTTTTAACAGTCGATGCTCAACCCCAAACCACACACACATTATTTCACAAAGTTGCTGTCACAGATACTGTAAGTGATATCCTAAACCACAAAGTCACTCTGTCCAAATATGCTATAATAACAGAATATACACATAGGTCCAGTCTTGCACCTACACAGCTCAGTATAGGAGCAAACCTGTTACCCACAATTATCTCTAAATCAATTCCAGACTCAATCCAAGCAATTACTGATGGTCAACCTCCTTAACTTTACTCTTACCTGTCATCCAAAATACTGCACACCATGGCTCAAACAAATAAATAAATGCTGTGTGTATGTTGAAAGAGATGAAAAGCTCTGTGGGGCCATGACTTCTTCTGATCCAGAAGAAGGCAAGATAGGTATATAGATTCCCTATATACAGTTGGTTCAAATAGCATACCAAACCAGACAAAAATATATATTGAATATAGCAAAGTAGACATTTTTGCAAAGTCAAACACAAATCATTTGAACACAGAGATGAAGGCAAAGCATTTGGAAAATATATCTTGTGTCAACTATTACAAACTATTATTTTGACTGCATCTATTAAAGAAGACAAAGCGGCATTCATTACAACTATGTACATTTTTTAACTCATAAACATTCATGATTACAGTGTACGGTCCCTGAATTGCACTGCAAGACCAGACAAACCTTACTGTAAATTCAGCTTTAAATAATAAATCTAATAGATCCCCATTGATAGGGCTTTTATTTTTGAACCAAACTTTACCTTCATCTGTGTGGTACTCACTCTCACTTCCTCTCAAGAATGGCTAAAAATAAATATTACCTCAGCCATAATACAGATGATGTATAGTCATCTCTCTCCGTCATCATTAGCGTTAATGTGAAAGTTTCATTCAAATTGGAGGAGTGGAAGAGAGCCTGGCAATTGGTACAAACCTGTCCAGGACAATTGTTAAAAACGTAACCCCATTTACCCGTGTCAATTTAAATGTGCCAATAGATAATTATAATTATATAGCACCAAATCACAACAAAAGTCATCTCAAGGCCCTTTTCACATAGAGCAGGTACTCTTTAATTTAATTTAAAGAGACCCAACATCCCCACATGAGCAGCACTTGGTGACAGCAGCAAGGAAAAACTTTTAACAGGAGGAAACCTCATGCAGAACTGGGTTCTGGGTGGGTGGCCATATGCCTTGGCTGGTTTGGGTTGAAGGAGAGAAAGGGAAAGGGAGAGAAAGAGAAGAGAGAGAAATAAAGAGGAGAGGGAGAGAGGAGAGTGTGGCACAGTGTCATATGCAGATATAATCCAGATATGATTAAATTATGATTCACACTGTTCCATATATATGAATAAATGAATGAATGAATGAAGTTTGTATTACTGTGTCATGTATACAATTGCATGCCCAGCGCACATGGGCTTACAAGACACCATACATTCAAATAAGACAGCACCACAGCACAGCATATACACTGTCAAGCAGTAAAGGAAGAAAATAAAGAAACAACTAAAGCATCTTTCATTTTCAGATCTGAGTAGCATAGAACTTGTTATTTTCTGACAGCAGCTTACTTTGTATTACTGAAAAATCTAAATAAATACTAATTAAACGATCTACCTGGCCTTCTTTTCCAGGCTTTTGAGATAAAGGTAACAGACAAAATTAAACTGCCATACCAGTTTTTGCTCATCTCAGTCTCTGATTTCATGGATGAGTAACTCTCTTCTGCCATAAATTGTACAGTGCAAAAGAAAAAAGGGACTCACTTTCCACTTCATCCAAGTTCACTCAACTCATCCAAGTTCATCCAACTCACACAGGCTACTTTCCTCTGGAATATCTTTGAATGGACCAACTTCAATGGCCAGATATCAGCTCTCAACTATGCAACTACAGGAGACAAGATGGGGCATACAATTCAGAGCCACAGTTCTGTTTTATATGCACATATGTCCATAATTTAGGATTTGAACATTTTCAGTTAAAGCTTATTTTTATAATGCTGTCAACATTATAGCACAGATTATTCCTGTAGATATACAGCATATCCGCCTCCTTGAAAATTGAGTAAAGCTCCTTTGCCCATGGAGAACTGTGATTTGTTCCACATAAATACTTTCTTATTTATTTTGTCCTCTGCCATTTTGATTAGATGGTTACACAGTTGGATCATTTCATATTTTCATTCTATGGACTGTGGTACCCAGGCCATGTCTCCCTGAATTGCTGGGATCAGAGTCAATCTATGAACCACAAGACAACATCTTATAGCTCTGTTCTGTATGGTGTCTATATGTTTAGATTCTTTTAAACCCTACACCCCTGCAGCATAATTCAGTGTGGGGGAAGAGACATGCATTGTAAAGTTGGGATGTAGAACAGCAAGATTACATAGTTTTAGTTTTTTTTCAATAACTGATCCCAAAGCTCTTCCAGCAGTCAGCAAGGGCCCCAGTGCCAACCTCATAGATCATCAATTCCTTAAGAAAGAAACCAAAGTATTTATATACACTAACACATTCTAAAGTTACTGAATCAAAACGTGTACTTCTTTTCATACCTTTTTTAAGATTTACTGTGTTTTGCTCAAATTGCTAATCTCCATTTACACCACAAACTAACCACATTTAACATTCTGTAGATAAGGCCCAGCCAGAGAAACTATATAATGTGTATAATAACACTTAAGTCTGGTTCACACCGGATGCGGAAGCGCCGCGCCCCGAAATTCTCGCTCGAGCCTCAACCCTTCAGTTCACACCAGACGCACATTTCTCCGCTCCGGTCGGCAGGCTGCTCTGCTCCTCAGCTGTTCTGTATTTACACTTTGAGCTGTTTTTTCACCATGGGTAAGTAAACAATTATAATGCCATGTTTTCCTAACAACTGTAAATGTATTTCCACTTCATAGAGTATTTTTCTGCAGATAGTTATCTATAGTACACACACACACACACACATACGCGTAGATTACGGGGGGGACGGGTGGGATATGTCCCCACCACTATTTATAATTTGAATTTTGTCCCCACCACTTTTAAAATGTGCAAACCAATTGCGACCGAAAAAAACGTGTGCTGTCTGTACACGGCGTTATAATGGAGAAGTGGCTTAAATCATTTTCAAGACAAACAGACAAAATTGACATTTTTATTCAGAAAATAGCCGGTCCTTTTGCTTCCTGTAAAAAGCATGCTTGTGACCCTGGATAACGATATGGATACATCATCTAGCCTGCATGTGGACTGCCACATAAGGTAAGAAATTGGTTTACGTAATTTTGCTGCTGGTTTTGTTTGCTCGTGATGACCTGGCCAAAGGTAACCCATGGTCCTAAGCTACGATTGTGATCTGATTCTGGCTGGTGGTCAGCTAACAAGCTACACACAGTGGGATTGCTATACCAATGTGGTTATAGTTGTTTTGTCTGATTGAGATATGTGACGTTAGACTTGAAGCCTGGTAGGCCTATCAATATGTTCTCGCATAACCTATGTGATTATCCTAAACTGTAGGATTTTATTTGCGGGCAATTTGCTTATGATGTAACGAGTGAAGTCTACATTGGTCCTTCGCAAGTGTTTACTGGTGGTCAGGATTTGACAGATGCAATTCTCGTGGGTGCTTTTTTCTTCTGTTTTTTTTAATGCAGTATAACATAAGCTGCCAGCAGCCCTGGCTCTCAGAAGGCTGATGCTCAGTACCTCGTTTCATTTCGTACCCCCTTTACAGTCTGGCATTGTTTGTCTGGTAAACTTTGTTGATGTCAAGAGAAGTGTTAAATTGCCAACACTGTTCTTTGTCCTATGTGTATTAGTATTACATATCCCGAGCCAATACACTGGTGTTTCCAACGCCGTTTTGCAAAACAAGCCAAAACACAATCTGTGGTTTTCAACTTTTATTGTTCGAATACAATTTTCAACACCTGACAATACACTGTAGAGCAGGGATTCCCAAACTGTGGTAGGCCTACGCGTACTCCCGGTGGTACGCGAGCTGCTTCTAGGGGGTGGGTACGCGAGATGAAAAGGGCTATGGCGGACAGGTGTTAAAATTAACTTTTTAAATCTTTTGTAATTAATTCATGAATAAATACATAATTTCGAATCGGATCATAACGATATGGAAACATGAAATTAAAGGATATCACTTATAAACTGTGTAGGTGTTCATCAAAAAAAGGGCAGCTTATTAAACATGACGCTGGAACAGCTACATCAATAGAATGCGTTACTTTTGTGTCGGATGGTGGGTGGTCGTGGGGCAACAGTTTTGGAACCGCTGCACTAATTCAAGACTCATTGTGGATATAACAAGTTGTTTTTTTTAAAACAACAAAAACGGAAAGGAGGGGGGGGGGGGGGGGGCGTTACGTTTTTTGTCCCCACCACTTCTAAAACCAAACTGACGCCCTTGCACACACACACACACACACACACACACACACACACACAAAAGAGTGGAGTGCACTCTCCGGGTCAGGGATGAGATCCTGCCTCAAGTGGAGGAGTTCAAGTACCTCGGGGTCTTGTTCACAGTGAGGGAAGGATGGAGCTTGAGATCGACAGGCGGATCGGTGCGGCGTCTGCAGTAATGCGGACTCTGCACAGATCCGTCGTGGTGAAGAGAGAGCTGAGCCGAAAGGCGAAGCTCTCGATTTACCAGTCCATCTTGGTTCCTACCCTCACCTCTGGTCATGAGCTTTGGGTCGTGACCCAAAGAACAAGATGGCGGGTACAAGCGGCCGAAATGAGCTTCCTCCGTAGGGTGGCTGGGCTCTCCCTTAGAGATAGGGTGAGAAGCTCAGTTATCCGGAGGGAGCTCGGAGTAGACCCGCTGCTCCTCCACGTCGAGAGGAGCCAGATGAGGTGGTTCGGGCATCTAATCAGGATGCCTCCCGGACGCCTCCCTGGTGAGGTGTTCAGGGCACGTCCCACCGGTAGGAGACCCCGAGGAAGACCCAGGACACGCTGGAGAGACTATGTCTCTCGGCTGGCCTGGGAACGCCTCGGGATCCCCCGGGAAGAGCTGGACGAAGTGGCTGGGGAGAGGGAAGTCTGGGCTTCCCTGCTCAACTGCTGCCCCCGCGACCCGACCCCAGATAAGCGGAAGAGGATGGATGGATGGATAACAGTAGCCCCGTTTCCACTAAGGAAGTTCCTGGTAAAATTTAAGAGGCGGGACCTTTACAGGAAAGTCCTCTCACTCTGTCCTCTCAGCTGTTGTGTCTCCATAGCAGAGTAGGACCCAGATAGGACCCACCGTGACATCACAGAGGCGACTCGCCAAAAACATAAAGAAAATGACGAGGAGATAAACATGGAGGAGGTGAACATGGAAGGAGCTGAGGTGGTTGCCATGTTTCTGGTTTGTGTGTTTGTGTACATGGTGGTGGACGCTATGGACTTATTTTCCAGCGGTGTAGACGCTTTCTACTACTGTTCATCTTCTGCTGGTTTTTAAAAATGCTGCTATTTTAGTGCTTTCTGTTGACACTACATCCCGCTTTGAGTATACCCAATCAGCACCGAGTAAAGCCCCACCCTGGGGTTTTTCGGTGCCGAACAGAGTACCCCAAGGCAGGGACTCGGTTAGCCCCTGTAAAAGTTCTGGGAGATTGTCGTTCGGGGGAGGTTCCTGCTATGGAGACACGCACCAACGGCCCCTGCCCTGTAAAATGCTCTTCACTGGAAACAGGGCTAGTTTCACATATTGCTCACTCTCCTCAGAGGACTGCAAGACTTCAGCAAGAGCCTCCTCCAGTTTCAGGCTTCTCTTCATGGCTGTCTGCTGGAGAAATGACCAGCCAGACAAGGCTGCAAACTTCTTGCAGACTTCAAACATGCACCTGCGTAAACATGCGAGGAGGCTCTCTCTTGATCAAGAAAAGAGCCCATTTGTACGGTGGCCCTGAAGGGCAAACGACACCAACAAAAAGGAAAACACAACGACATTAACAAAAACACAACGACAAAAAGGAAAACACAACATTAACAAAAATACAACGACAAAAAGGAAAATACAACGACAAGAAGGAAAACACAACGACAAGAAGGAAAACACAACGACAAGAAGGAAAACACAACGACAAGAAGGAAAATACAACGACAAGAAGGAAAACACAACGACAAGAAGGAAAACACAACGACAAAAAGGAAAACACAACGACAAGAAGGAAAACACATCGACATTAACAAAAACACAACGACAAAAAGGAAAACACAACGATATTAACAAAAACACAACGACAAAAAGGAAAACACAACAATATTAACAAAAACACAACGACAAAAAGGAAAACACAACGACAAAAAGGAAAACACAACGACATTAACAAAAACACAACGACAAAAAGGAAAACACAACGATATTAACAAAAACACAACGACAAAAAGGAAAACACAACGACATTAACAAAAACACAACGACAAAAAGGAAAACACAACAATATTAACAAAAACACAACGACAAAAAGGAAAACACAACGACAAAAAGGAAAACACAACGATATTAACAAAAACACAACGACAAAAAGGAAAACACAACGATATTAACAAAAACACAACGACATTAACAAAAACACAACGACATTAACAAAAACACAACGACATTAACAAAAACACAACGACATTAACAAAAACACAACGACATTAACTCCTAACAGAAAGGGTAGGTACCTGCTATGACAAGGATAATTGCTGATTGGACAAAAGCACGTCCGTCTTTTTAACAGGTGGGAAAGGCTGCTTTACGCCATACCAGGTAGTTTAGTGAATGCACGTCCATATATATATATATCTGATGATCTCCACCTGCTTAATCCAAGCATGATGCCTCATGTTGTGAAGTACAATTGTGGGATCCGAAACACTGGACACCATATTCTGTATACATGTTCAAATAAAAATAAATAAATAAAAAGTCACCCGACACGGGATTTGAACCAACTGCAAAAAATTCCCAGCCTAATGATTTACCATTAGGCCACGTAGCTATACAACAAGTATTTGTCATAAAGTGATATAATTACTGTTGAATTAAAAATCACGTTTGCATAGCCACGACTGTCAACACACCATGGCCAAATTAACTTGTGACCACTGTTATTGCAATGATAACACTCTAACACCTTACAGGTCCAGCTTGTTGCACCTCTGAAAAACATTTCACGATGATCAAAGATCACGTTTGGTAAAGATGGTCGAGGAAAATCACGCATTTGATGTTTTAGACACGTTTATGTCCATCAGTCCGTGTGTTGTAAATCATGTAGGAGCAACAGTGTGTAAAATAAAACAATTTGAAGTCGAGCGGAGTAACGTGTGGCATATAGGATATCCACACATATTGGCATACTCAGTTATAAAATCATTCATCACATCACTTGTTGATATGAAGAAGTTTAGACTGAATGGATAGTGGGTAGTGGAGCGAGGAAAGCAATATGACCAAATATGAAATTGATTACCTGGTATGGCGTAAAGCAGCCTTTCCCACCTGTTAAAAAGACGGACGTGCTTTTGTCCAATCAGCAATTATCCTTGTCATAGCAGGTACCTACCCTTTCCGTTAGGAGTTAATGTCGTTGTGTTTTTGTTAATGTCGTTGTGTTTTTCTTCTTGTCGTTGTGTTTTTGTTAATGTCGTTGTGTTTTTCTTCTTGTCGTTGTGTTTTTGTTAATGTCGTTGTGTTTTCCTTTTTGTTGGTGTCGTTTGCCCTTCAGGGCCACCGTACATTTGGCCTTTGATGATTTGAATTTCACACACACACACACACACACACACAACATATATCCTCAACCACATTCACACCACTCTTTTATATCAATCCCAATACACCAAGACCATTTTTATGCTGTTCAGCTTTTTTATTGCCATGCATTTTGCAAGTTAAGAGAACCAGGCCTCCATTGAAACTTTACATGATAAAGCTCTGCTGCCCCTGGTGGTTTTGGGGTAGATGCTTAGGTTTATTAGGTATTTGTGGGAAAAGCTTTATAAGATGTCAGGATTACAGTATATCAAAAATATGTGGTTATAATGGGAGTCAATGGGACTAAATCGGGCCCTAGGGTAAAAAGTGGCAGCATTATGCATATCTCCAATTCTCTGCACCTTGTAATAGAGGGCATTGTGGAATTTTAAAAATTATAATAAAAAACAAATCCTGGCCAAGTTTCATAGAATTAGCCTTTAAACTGACATATATTGAGAATCAAAAACATAAAATCAATTAAAATTAATCCAATCAAATGCCTTTTGAAAATCAAAATATGTTAAAATAGTTTCTTTCTCAGACTGTAAACGGGTGGAGGTAGAACCCAGTTGCAGCACAAACACCACAGCTAGACTTTGTAATGATCTTTATTGCAAAATGTGACAAGCATGAAGGTTAACAGGGGGAATGAAGCAAGGTACAGTTCATAAGACAGATATCAGTTTTTAGGGACAGAATGGGAAGCTCACATATGCAATAGTCCAATGGGGGACAATAAGTGAGATGACAGGGAAGCAGAATACCCAACAGCCAAACAGAAAGAAGCCTCCCATGTAGAGCATGAAGAACAAGCTGGCAAAGAGTGAGCCTGCAGTGGGAGTATATGTACTGGCCTGATTGCAGATGAGGAGCACCTGAATGCCCAGGTGAACAGAGTTGATTGATGAGGAGGGTGTGGCTGACTGGCAGAGTGGAGCAGAGGTGGGTTAGGGTTAGGGTGGAGGTGAGTGGAAAAATACCAGAAGAGCAGGTAAAGAGGCAAGATACTGCCCCATTTCTAACTATAATGCCTGAGCCTGGTGTTCATTATACTAGAGTACAATTTGTAAACTGTACTAAGGAGGCTGCTGCCCCTGTAATTGAGAGCTATTCTGGGTTAATTCTTCAATGACTGTGGAACAAGCTTAATAATTGATTTGTATCACACTGATGGGATTATACCATATTCACAGAATGTCTTGAAAAGATAAAAGAGGACCTCTATAAGACTTGTGGAGATTTTAAATCTTCATTTGAGATACCTTCTCTTCCAGATGCCTTTTTCAATTTAGCTTTGTCCATAGTCCTTTTAACTTCTACAGTAATGCTGTGGTTCAGAAATGTAATTGGGCTATATCTGGTATATTCATAGCTACCTTACATTTGATGGTAAAAATATCATTGAAGAACAACCTTGTCAAAACCAGGAGGAATAGGACTTCCCGAAAATAAATCTTTCTGCCGTTTTCCAAGTATCATTTTCCAGTATTATTTCTGATGTCATTTAATGTTATTACCTAGTAAATCTAGTATAATTCCCAATGTAGTATAATTCATGTTCAATGTATAAGAATGTGTCCACTGAATTTACATGAAGTGAGAACACATAATGCCCAAAATGAAAATATTCAAAACTTTTCACAGAATGGAAAAGGTGGAGACAATTCTTCTAGATTGAACAGAATCTAAGTCAATTCAGAGTTTTGGTCAGTGATATTATTTAGAAGCAAACACCTGGGCATGTGCTGACTGACAGTAAGCAGCCCCACACAGCCCCACTCAGTGCAGTCTGTTGTTGCTGACCAAAACTTGTGTTGTTGTGGTGCTTCCAGTTTTGTTGTTGTGTTCACGGTTTTGTTAATGTGTGTAGCAACTCATAATGTAATAACAGCTCATAATGTAATAACAGCTCATAAAGTAATAACTTCAATGTAATAAAAGTTCATAATGTAATAATCGGCTCATGATGAAATAAAATCATGAACACATAATGTAACAGCTTTGCACATAATGTAATAACTTATTACATCATTAGCCTTACTGATGATGCTCATAATAGAGCATATAGATTATATTGTGAAAAAAGTGTTGCATTATCATCATTTACCTCTGAAATAAAGGTACAAATAAAGCAAAAGACATGGGTTTCATGGGACCAGTCAGACCATTGATAAAAAGAATACAGGACGCAGAGAAGCAGAGGTTACATCTTTATAACCCTAACTCTGACCAATATTCAAACCCTGACTCTGACCAATATTCAAACCTTGACTCTGACCACCATTCAGACCATTCATACCCTGACTCTGACCAATTTTCAAACCCAGACTCTGATTATCACTCTGACCCTGACTCTAACCATCACTAGAATGATGACATGGTGTTAGGGTCACCATGTGATCTCCCACATGGTGACCTCAACACAGTCCATCAAACTGGCCCTGATATTGTTCCTTCTGTTCCTGATGATACCCTCTTGGTTGTTAGCCCTAACCTGCCTTTGCTGGTAGTGTCATCCATTATCCAGCATTGTCTGTTGATGGATATCACAATGCTGGGCACCTACAGAGTTTCCAACTTATTCAGAGAGCTAACCCGGCCATTCCTACCAAGAATTTATATACGTGGTTCTTTGGTTGAATGTTTAGATATTGAGATGGATGAAGACTGCTGTATAAATATTAGCAGGTTATATAAAGCAGCTGGACACAATAGTGGCCTTGCAACCAACATCAGACAGCTCTTCAGTCAAAAATGATGTATTATTTATGTGAATTGTTTAATTAAATCACGGCTTGTGTTTTTTTTTTTTACTTGGGTATCCTGACAGGCTGAAGAAGTTATGAGCTCAGTGAGCTGGTTCATGTTGAGTATATAGTTTCACCAGTTTCTAAATAAAGTGAATGTTGAATGAACATGCTGCTTGTATCATGTATTTAATGTAAGTAGCAGGAAAATGTTTAAAAGTGTTTATTGAATTGGCATTAAAGACCAGCAATAAAAAAAACAGCAACATTTTAACTCTAAGGTCGTCATCAGGCTGTGAAGGAAAGAGTGTTTAACTTACTTATTTGAAAAGAACCATCTTAAATGTGTTTTTAAATGTAGAAGTTACTGTTTTCTGCATTTATTGTAGCAATAGAAAATGTTCTTAAACTACATGAACTACAGTCCCCTCCCTCTTCCCTTATCCACCCTATTACTGTAGTGCCACCTATGTACAAATCATAGTCAAACACAGACCTCTGCCTGTAGGTGAATTCGAGTAGTCAATGTGCAGGTGTGGCCATTATGGACTTAATGCTCCACCACGTTTTGCAGAAATTGTATGATTCTGCTTACATACAGACAGACAATCACAAGTCCTTTCACGAACGGCAACGGTAAAGAAATGGTCATAATGCAACACTTTGGTCACAGTATGAGCCAGTGTTACATTATGAGCTGTTATTACATTATGCTATATAGTTGGGCTCATAATGTAATAAATTGTTACATTATTACATTATGCACAAAGGCATCATTACGTTATGCGCTCAAGATTTTATTACATTATGAACTTTTATTATATTTAATTTATTACATTATGAGTTGCTACAAATGTGTTTCCTGAAATGTTGAGTCTTCAGCTTCGTTGTTGTTTTTTTACTGATTCATTCATGTTTTCTGAAAGGTTGCTGTGCTTTTCAGATTTGTTGTGGTATTAGTTTTCAGTTTTATTTTTTGGTTGTGTTTTTGGTTAGTGCATCCCAGGGCCACTGTAAAATATGACACTGGCAATATGCAAGTCAATACCTCAGTTTCCACGTTAACAACAGCAGAAAGGCATGACTAAGCTCTGTGTAACAATGCATTAGTATTGTGTGAGAGATCAGACTTATATTATTTTAGCGTACTGTATAGCAAATGTTGACGCTGGTGAGCCACCTGGTTTAAGAAAGCTGTTTTCAGTGGTTTCAAACTGACAGCAATTGCATCAGTTCTGTTCCACACATACACACTTAACCAGGAGGCCCACCAGCCCTGCTGACAAAGAGGGCTGATAGACAGAACGAGCTGTTTTATTAGGGTGTAATTTTAGAAATGACTTGAAATGGCACATAAGCACATGAGTGATGTAAGTGCTGACACACACACATACGCCGAGACTCTCTTCACTGTAGTGGGTTGTGTAAGAAGATAATGGCTAAGCCAAAATCAGCCCACTTCAGTCCATAATCACACACACGATGTGTGTTTGTGTGTGTGCATGTCAAAGTTGAGGTGAGTAGAGCATAGAATTTCTTATGTAAGCTTGTCTGTTTAAACATACAAACAAACAGACATTTGTACTCCCTCCTGCTAAAACCCAGGTCAACACCTCATCAGAAAGATAAAGAAACATGTTCTACACCTTCAACCATTTATATGAGGTCTGTTTAACTCTCTTTAAGAAGTGGCTAACTGAATTACCTCTTTCTTTTATGTTCTCCTTTAGTCTGTGACTCTTTTCTATGACTTGTTTGAGATTGAGAGTAAATTGACTAAACCACCATTCACAACCTACCAAACTACCTTTACCTGTAATCCCCATAGACATCCACCTAATCATTAGTCATTCATTTAATCTAGCCCACTGATTATCCACCCAAGCCTCTGCTCATCACCCATCTGACCTTAGTTCTTACTGTATCTCACCTAATCATCTACCTCTTATCCTCCTATCTCTAATCCCCTTAGCGAATCTACTTAACCTGATTATAATCACGTATGTCACTTACCTGATTTACCCACCTGTTAACCACCTGACCTAAAGTCTGAAGTCCAGGCTACTAGTACTTCCACAGAACTGTGCTTTGAACTAAATGCTTCTCTCATTATGGCAACATGCTCCAACTGACAATGCTAACATGCTGATGTTGAGCTGCTAATACCATGGTCACCATTTTTAGCTGAGGATGATGGGAATGTCATTAGCTTTGCAGGTATTTGATGACACACCAAAGAAATGGACAACTTTAAAATTTTGACCAGATGATGGTGCCAGAGTAAAAGTTAAGGGATCACCAAAATCTTACATTTCATCTTGAAGAAGACTTGGATTTATGTACCACATTTACAGCAATCCATGAAATATTGGAATTAGATTGATTACAGCAAACCACAAACATCAACCTGCTGCTGGCACTAGAGCAGAGGTGTCACACTCATTTTCATTCAAGGGCCACATACAGACCAATTTGATCTCATGTGGGCCGGATCATTGAAAAGATGGAAGGAAGGAAGGAACGTAGAAAGGAAAAAAGGAAGGTAGGAAGGGAGGACAGATGGAAGGAAGGAAAAGAACAGGAAGAAAAGTGGGCCGGATTGCACCCCTCAGCGGGACGGTTCTGGCCCATAGGCCGCATGTTTGACACCCCTGCACTAGAGGATGAATCAGGGGACCAGCAATGTCTGGAGTATACATGACATCATGTAATACAACAGCAATCCATCCAATATTTTTTTGATATATTTCAATCTGGACCCACATGACAGGCAGACCATGTCCTTCTCCCAGGGTGTCCAGGTTATATGCAATTGCAGAGATTAGAACTTATTCTTTAGTAAAGGCATATAACATATTGTGTGTTTTTCAGTGTTGAAATCTAGACCCATTGTTCAAATGCAATATTGAAAAGCAAGAATAGAGAATGTCTTTGTTTATGGTAAGTATAAATTCCACACTTGCAACAAATGTGTCTGGCAGACAGTGTGCAGTCTCAGCTAAGCTTCGTTAACACAACATCAGGCACAACCAGGGGAATCCTAGAAATGTCTCTGTCTCCCTTGTAATTAGGGACAGTACAAAGTGTACTGGAGAGAAAGTAAGTGTGGGAGTTTGCTTTAGAAATGAGGGAGGGTACAAAAAGTTTTCTTTTTGATTAATGAAGCATAGTCTCACTTGTTTGGTAGAGCAGAAAAGATATGTTATTTGTATGCGTTTACCTCTTAGTCTTATCCCTAATCTGTCCACCTAAACCTCTACCCATTACCCATCTTACCTAACCACTTACTTTACCTCAGTTATCCATCCCATTATTTCAGTTATTACAACCTATTTAACTTCTCTAATCCACTTCTCAAATCAAATTGATCTATCATGCTTATTCTTACTTAAACTATTACTTCCCTAGTCTATCTAAACTCTGCAGATTCAGTGAATAGTGCTTCTGCTTTAACATGCTAACATGACTGTGTGGAGCTGCTGTAAATACTGTTATTATTGTACCATATTTCTGCCCTTATTTTTTGAGTATTTATATATACTGTATATGCACTGATGTTACAGACTCTTATCCCACCTCACCCTGTTTTCCATTCCTCTGCACTTAGTCCTCCTCCTCTCCTAATTGGATTAATTAACATGTTAGCTTTGAAGTGACAGTAACAGTACACAAGAGTCTACTTTGTGTGTGTCTATGTAAATGGCAATATTTCAGCGCAGTGCAGAGTGGAGGCTGAGAGAGAGGGAGTGTGAGATAGAAAGCATCAAGAAGAGTTGAACAAAACAGAAAATGGAAGCCTTCAGGACTTGAAGCAGGTTGTGTAAGTGTTATGCATTGACATGCTGACAGTTTGATTCATCAGCATAATTTAATACTTGAGATAGACAGTGGACGATACAGTATATTGTCAATTTTGTGTACAAAAACTAATGTGATTTAAGCTCATAATTACTATTCTTTCTTAAAGATGGCTATATTTTGTCTTCAAAATGCACTAATATGAACCTTGGTATCATTAGTATTACAAACACTATGATGAGATGAGACAATAAAGGTTTTTTAAAAGGCAGGTAGAGTACAGTGATGCCCTGAAGGCAGCAATGCTCTTTGATTTCCTCATGATTTGCTGGCCCTAAAAGGTATTCACAATGTTTTAATTTTCTATACAAAACTTTCTGTCTCTCACTCACAAAACCAGAGAATAAACGATAAAAAAGAGACTGTCAATAAAAGATTGATACAAATGACTAAGAATAACTGAAATGACTGAATAAGCATAAGTAAGTTTTTGGAGAAGGTGTACTATGGCACCACTGAGTTCCCACTGGCTGCCTTTCAACCCCTGACCATTAAATAAATGTAATATGTTCAAGCCCCGATCCTTAGAGCAAACAAAAGTTTGGAAAAATGTATTTTCTGTAATTTATACAAAACTGCAACCTAAATGTGTGACCTCTTACTGAAAAAGACTAAATAAAGAACAAGTCACTTTTAGAGTGGAAGCATTAGAAGTAGCACTGCAGCGTGCATGCTCTAATTTTTTGTACACACTTGATTTTTGAATCACTTGATATTTGTCTTATTTGTAACCACAGCCATTCAACAATTTTATGGTGTAACAGAATTAATTGCTTTCAACAGATTTTCTCAAAATTGCCTCTCGGCACAATAATTGCAAGTTTAACAAATCCCTGAGAATAAACAAAAATCTGAAAAAAAAGTAAAATCAGGGCTGCAGCAGTGAGACTGCCTCCCTTAGCTCATTTCCGATGTCCAGCTTTGATCTGTATTTGGTCTTGATTGAGGCAACTGCAGAAAAACCTCACACAGGCAGGACTGTGGCAGCTTAATTGTTGAATTAAAGATGACATCAATGAACTGTTGGTCTTCTGCAGCTCTGAAGTCAGCAGCTGGTGTTACACTGGAGGGGCCTCACATCCACTCATATTTTGTAGTGTGAAATGTTTTTGTAGGGCAGAGATATGAGTTTTCACACATGGAATCACTGTGTTCTGTAGATTGTGTTACCTCAATGAATGATTTCAACCTCTCCAATGAGTCTATATTCCCCTGTTTCACTCACTGCTCCCATATCTCAAGGTTTCTTGTGAATTATGTGATTTTATCTGCCAGCTGTGGAAAGTGTGTGTTGGTGCCCTGCATCTGCAGATTTACTTCATTGAGCTTCTGAAACATGTCACAGAGGTATGCAAGTTTCATGAGGAAGTTATTATTGTTAAAGAATAATTCAAACACCCTAGATAAAACCTTCCCACATGACAGCCGTTGGGACTCACTGTGAAACAAAACATCTGTGTGATCAGCTCCCATTTCTGTGCAGTATGGAAAAAATCTGGTCTTTCTGGGGTCTTGGTTATATAGTCTTTGGTTTTCCGGCTGTTGCTTCATCAATCATGATGGAAACCATATCAATTAAAGGAAGTATTAAGTCCTCAGCTATAGTGTGCAGCTTTTAACACTGAACAGGAGGTAAGTTGAGCATTTGTAGGCGCAGATGCTACTTTAGTAAAGCGGCTGTGGCTCAGGAGTTACTTTCAGTCCATGTGTCCTTGGAAAGATACTTAACCCCAAATTGCTCCTGATGGCTGTGCCAATGGTGTGTGAATGTGTGTGACTGTGTATGAATGATGAGTAGGCTGGTACACTGTGTGGCAGTTCCTGTCATCAGTGTATGAATGTGTGAATGGGTGAATGTGACATGTAGTGTAAAAGTGCTTTGAGTTGTCAAAAAGACTAGAAAGCTGCTCTATAAGTACAGTCTATTACAGTCCTTTTATAGCACAACTGTTAAGTAGGTTAACCTGCTCAGCTTCATATCAGAAACTAATATTCTGAGACAAACAACATACTGCACTGTGGTCTCTTGATTGTTGATTGTTGGTGGTTCAGGCAAACCACCAGGAACTATGCTGGGCTGTGAACCAATGTGACATAGTGGCCAAACTGTAATGTTAATGGGCTGCATTTATAGCTGCTTTCTAGTTGCCTAGGAGCGAAAGGAGAGAGAGTGTGAGAGAGGGAGACACACACATAGAGGCACAACAACAACATCGCTAATAGTAATACAATTATGACTAATGATAATAAGAACAGCGCAATGGTCTTCAGGTATTCACACACGCTGATGACAGAGGCTGCCATACAAGGTGCCAACCTGCTCACCAGGAGGTCTAATGTTCATTCATACACACACACCAATGGCCTTTGGGAGTAATTTGGGGTTCAGTATCTTGCCCCAGCATGTAATTACAACTTCCAGATCCATCATGTGATGCACACTGGCCCAACAAGCATTTTTCCCCACACACAATCATTGGAAATTGAGCAGTTGTAAAATGGTGAATACATTTTTCGAACATCACAACATCAATATTCTCATATTATTATCAGAATTTCATCCATTCAGTAATATTTGTTAAGTATCAATAAAGCAGATTAATGATTGATGATTTTATCCCCATTCAAGTAAATGTGTCACACTGAAAGTATGTTTTATTTGTATTCTTACATTCATATCTTTATGTTTTGTGGTGGCTTTTATTTTATATATGTTTTATTTGCATGTGTTTAGTTTGAAATTTGAGCTGCTGGACATGTGAGCCTGATAGACCCACTCCTTTTAAAAGAAACACAGCTGGTGGGAAAAAGAGAGTGACGGAACAGAGAAGGAGAAGGAGGACAGAAAGCACAAGAGGCAGTGTACAAGCTCCAGAGGAGAGCAGCAGAGATGAGGAGCAGCCTTTAGTCCTGGCTGTGGTCCAGATCAGCAGCAGGTGTAGGCAGCTCTAGTCAAGGATGACTTGGTTTCTCTCTCTTCCTCCATGTACCTTTGGGTGCACAGTGGACGGACCTGTGGGGGAAGAGGGAGAAAGAGGGAAGATCCAGAAGTTGGCGGTGTAGACTCATAGAGAAACGATGCAAAAACTAATACAAAGTTTAAAACGCAGCATTGCAGAACCAATCCAAAATCTTAATGGCAACCCTTCATATTAGGGCAGTGACATGCAGTTCAAAAAATGCAAAATTTGGGGGGAGGGCATCATTTGTGGTAAATTGTGTCCTTGACAAAATGTGAAGATGCTCTAGTCTCTAGCATTTGTGTTGGACTGGTAGTTCCTCTGACTGAGGAACACTAATGCTAATGAGCTTGTAGGGGACTTTTAAACTTTTATTTTGAAGGGACATTTTAGGACTCTTGGACATTTTATCTGATGACTATAAACTTGCTCTCAGTCTTACACTCATGCACAAGTTAAGGTCACTTTTATTTGTACCCAGAGGTAGATTTGGTTCACAGTTGAAGTGATTTGGCTTCAACAAACAAACAGGTCAGACATCGTTATGAGACCATGAAAAGGATGATAAAGGGATTATTATTTTAAAGTTTCAAACGTTTTAAAAGTTTAAATGAAAGTAAATGTTTCTCATAACGGAGGGGTTGCTAAGTAGTAGCTATTGGTAAGACTAGTACATTAAAGATCCACTGACTTGAAAATCCCTTAAAATAATCACAGTTTCACTATGCAATAGATCTATGTATGTTTTATGGTTTTATTTTTCATAAAAAATATTCCATATATTTTAAATATTGACTTATTGGTTGAGAGCCAACATCCTACAGGGACATCCTCTTCAAATAGAACATGTCATTGGACATTATAGAATGAGTTAAGCAATGCAGTGAGCTTTATCTGGGTTATGAGTGGTGAAGGATTTATTATTAATCCTTCACCACATATCTTCATTTTTTTTCATTCATGTTTGATATAAGCAGAGCATTATCCATGCTTGTGAGAATACACAGTTTACCACAAGAGTTAAGCACTGAGCATGAGCAGAGTTGCATTCACTGATTTGGAAATACAACAGGAACAAGAGGAGATTGGGTACATTTGCTTTTAAATGTGATTGTTATGTTTGTTGTGTATGTGTTGTATAGTGCTGCTGCTGAGATTCAGTCATTTAGAACTGTCAGTATTGACTTGTGTGTTAATATAAAATGTCATATCTTGTATTAACTAAGATACTTAATGTGTTTTCTGATGCCATGTTAGAAAGTCGAGCATATAGAACTTACACACACTGTATGTGTAAAGTATCTAAAGAAGCCTGTTGATGATGATGATGATGATGATGATGATGATGATGATGATGATGATGATGATAACATATTATGATGCATCCAGCTGACAGCCAGGTATCCTGGATACAGGCACAACTTTCATATTGGAACTATTTTGAACCAATGCACTATATGTTCAACCCATACATTTTCATACACATCATTATTTTTAAGGAACTGTACAGAAGTGTGATGGTGTTGCTGTACATGCTCTGTACATGCACCATCATATTAGAGAGAGGCTGCTAGTTAAGTGAGGAGGACTGCAGTTACATCATTTTTGCACTGAATTTTGTGATTTTATTTTAGAAGAATGTTTTCAAGAAGAAATGAATATGATGGAACAGTAACAGACTACAGTTAGAATATCTGCACTGTAAAGAAATATACACCCCAAACCACCGATTCTGTAATTGGCTGAAGAAAATGACATCACAAGTCCCACCAACACACACACACACACACACACACACACACACACAGACACACACACACAGCCCCCACCCCACCGCCCCATCTCTCTCTCTCTCTCTCTCTCTCTCTCTCTCTCTCTCTCGCTCGCTCGCTCACCCTCAATGAACGGAATCCTCTGTGGAGCGCGCGATAGAGAAACCAGTAGATGCTGTGCACCCAGATTGTTCTTTTCGGAGGATTGGATGAGTAATTAAGAAGTATAAGTGATTAGCTGTTGTTGATCTGTCCTGTATTGTCCTGTATTATTATTATTGTTATTATTATTATTATTATATATTCTCATGACAAACCGCCTTATTATTATAGCATCTATCCCCACAGAGGAAAATTGCAATATACAAATTGGTTAATACCATCTGACAAACCATAACAGAAGCGAGATCAACAACACAGGAGAACTCTGATTCTCCGGTAAACAGGAGAAGAGGGTTAAAAGGGGGGGGGGGGGCGCAGAATTTAAGAAGGACTATAGAAGGAATTTTGGTGCGACAGCTGGCGGAAAACTTGGGAAAAGGAAAAAAGAAGCAAAAGAGAAGAAGCAGAGAGATAAGGTCTCAGGTTGGCTGTAGGAGCTCCGCGCGCCATGCAACATGAGTAACGACAGTAACGGAGTTGGGGCGCTTCAGCCCCTCTGGAACTTAAATGGTGAGTGAAAGGCTTCATTCATTTTCTAAAGTGTTGACTTTGACCACATATTAATGCAGGTAGAGTTAAACAAAGGACAGCCGGTTAACTATGACCCTGAATATAACAGAATAAGCATAAACCTATTCATTGATTTGACAGTTACATAATGTGATATGCGTGAGGATACATTTGAGTCGTTGTAATTTATGCCATCCTAAAAAGTGAGTTGGAATTGGTATCTTGGTAACCTTTCACTACATACATTGTATATATACACACACATATATATATATATATATATATATAATCACCCAACAGCCTAAGAGAATTTAAAAATAAAATAAATATGCATAATAGAAATGCTTAAGAGAATATTAACAAATAAAAACAACATGAAGCAACCAGCAAAATAATATAGATTTTATAAAGCAACCTTGTTAACCAAATAATGGTGAACATGCTCACATCCTCCTCATGTAAACTGACAGGTTGAAGATGTGGGAAAGACAGTGTTGTTTCATTTGTTTTGAATCACAGTTAATTCACAATTAATTACTGTATTCATTTTCATCAGGTAAGTGATCATTTGATATTTGCATCATTTGTCAGCATTGTGTTTGAAAATATGAAATGGATATGGGGTTTTGTGTGTGATGGAGGGGTGTACAATGAGAGCAGCAGCTTCTGTTCAGAGCAGAGGAGGAAAACAATAACATGAGGGAAAAGGCGTGTAGGAAGACTGCAGGTGGTGAAGAAGGTTTTCAGAAATAAATAATAATAAATAATAAATAATAATAAACGTGTCCTTTCCTCCTTCCACTCCACTCCATCCTTCTTGTTTATGCTTTTCATTTTTTCCTCCTTGGTTCATGTATTCACTGGGATGCAAAAGCAACAAGGCATGAAATGCCAGAGAAATATGAGAGACATCAATGTCACTGTTTATTTAGCAGTTTGTATACAGTATGTGCATGTGTGTGTGTGCACTTGTGCATGTTGTAAGTAGGCAGTGCGTGTTTCACATCCCCCTCGGAGCACTTGATTGACATGTTGTGAGGATCCCACTGTGTTTGAGTGTGTGTTGTGAGAGACTCACAGACCGGAAGGGTAAAAGAGTTCTCACTCTAGCTAGAAGGTGGGAGGAGAGAAATATGGGACATTTGGTTTTGTAAAGCATTTAAAGACTCTCAGTGACCAGAGGCTGAAGTTGTTGGTGTTCTCTTTGTTTTGAGTCTGTATTTAATGCTGTTTTTGTATTAGATGGCACTGGGTCACATGATCCTTGTCTATGAACATAGTGGTCACTAATTTGTTGAGAAATGGCTACAAAAAAACAGTAAAAAGATTGCAGCCATCAGGAGAGAGCTTCCTTGTAGGGCACACAGCGCTGTGCATGAGCAGCATCACAGTTCTGATATGTTGACAATAGCAACAATATAACCAGCCAGCCAAATCATTTACATTTGGTCACTTAGTATATATGTTATAGTATAGGAATCATACTTAATGAAACATCTTAAACATGTGAAAATGTACATGTTGTGCCTGACTGTTTATGCTGCCCCAAACTATTTTACAAAATGCATGTAAAACAGAATGATTGACAGCTCTGAGTTCTGGATAAAACATCAGGGGGTTGATGTAACATTCTCCCTTTTCTCCTTTTTTTCTGATTCCTCCCCCTGTCTCCTCCCTTCCATCAGCAACTTGTCTATTCCCCTCGCCTCCCTCTCTTCAGCTCGTATGTCTCCTCTCATTCCTCTGCTATCTTAATTCTATCCTATTTACATTTTTGCACGTACATTATTGTGTTTTTGTATAAATTATTTTAGATGTGGGTGTGTATTACATGAATATATTGTAAAAAGGAAAATGTTTAGTTTGACTGAGCAGCATTGCGTGGAGCTGAAACTGTATGAGGTTTTATTTATCATGATCTTACAATGTTCTATATCATTTCACCTTAATCTAATAATTTATACCTCCACTACTATTGTTTTCACTGCACAACTTCACTCACTATAGACACAACATATTTAACTGGCATTTATATTAATTGTATGGCACAGCATGTTGATTTGTGGAGATTTTCTAATGAGCTCATTTTCCTTGTTACTTGATAACTACTGTGGTCAGTTTTGTATTTTTGTTGTAATAATGTTGTCTTTTCATTAGACATGGTACAATGTGTTTTAATTCCTTGTAGCCACTCAAAAACTCTTATTTTGCAGCAAATTCCATTCAGCCTCTCCTGTTCAGCATTGAAGATCCATGTTGAAGTTAAAGGGGTTCATAGCAAATAATGCATACATGTAACTGATCACAACAAGATTGCCAGGCAACCAGCGGAGACTCCAGGAAGTCATGTTTCCCCCTGGGCTATAAATAGTCTGACCCATAACCCCTTGTAAAACCACAAATTGTCATTTTTACACTATTTGTCTCATCTAATTCTTGGCAAAACAAGAAGTAGGCTAGTTCCCAACATGTTCAAATATTCCTACATGTATAAGTATTTATAAAACATCTCTTTAGTATAAAACAGTCACACATGCTTGAAATGTTGCTGTAAAAAGGTTGTACTCAGCTTTGTCTGGCTGTGGTCACTTTACAATCATGTGGTGAAGTCCACTGAGAGATTAGCTTTTAGGTGTATATGCAGAGGTTTTGGTTATTGGGTCCACCCTAACCCCCATCCCTTTGTACTATGATCCTCTTGGCAATTCTGTCTAGCCAACCTTTGTCCGCATGCTTAGTGCTCATGCTCATCAGTCATTAGTGTTAAGTTGGAAATCCTACAGTTCCTTTAAAGACTGTGTAAAGTGAATTCAGACTTTTTCTTCTAAACACATTAAATAGGTCATAAATGTATTTCTAAAAAAGGTGTAAAAAGCATTTCAACCATTTAGATTTGAATTGTGGAGCTAGGCTTCACAAACTGTGTTTCAAGATTTAACCATAAAATCACCATAATTAGCATAAACCCCCCCCTGCTGCTGTAGAGGTATAAATACATTCAGCACACACTACTACTACTACAGTCTACAGTTAGCCAGTTAGCTGAGTTAGCCTCCGAGTTAGCAGCAGAAAGCTCTCAGACGTAGCGTCCATGTTTCTGGTAGAGGTAGTGACTTTGATTGACAGGTGACACTTGGTAGGGGGCGGGGTTTCAGCGAACTCGGCGGACACTCCCACAGCGTTTGGGAGCAGAGAAAGAGGCTGAGTTTTACACAACTTTGAAGCCTAATTTCATGAATTTGGCGATTTTTTTTAATCATTCAAATTTGGCAGGGTGGTTAACAACACATTTTTCTGTGGTATGTCAAACTCAGAACACATATTTATTCTTACTTTACACGGACATTAAGATAAACACAATAAAATGCAGTCACTGGATCTGCATATCACACATTGCAATAGCGGCTTAAAACAGAGATAAACATCATAGAAATGTTTATTTTGTCATGTTCCTGGCACTGCTCCCTATTAAACTTTATGTCTGAATCTTCTCTCTGAGAGGTTGACATGTTCACTCCCATCTGACTGAGTCTGCAGACAGCTGTCAGAATCCATAGGTCAGCGCTCTGGTCATCTCTGGCAGGTTGTTGTTCTGTACCTTTCACATCATTTAGTAGTGTTAACTGACTGAGGGCTTCCCTGAATTTTTCTATCCATAAATGTTCAGCTTCTTCCTGTAGTGTGAGGAAGATCAGCTGCAAAATATTCCCATTGTTCAGCATGCTGGCAAGAAGCACTTGAAGCACTGCTGTGCCGATGTGATGTAGATCACTGTCATCCATTTGCAGCCTGCTAAATTTTAATTTCTGGCAGAAGGCTCCATATTTAACAAGTCTCTTGTCTCCATCCACATTATTTAAAACAGTGAGATGTGCTTACAAAAGCAATACTGCATATTGTTTCTTTTTCTTTTAAAAAGTACAATGGCACAAATTAATTTGATTTTGTACTAACGGTCACATGAAATAGATGTTTCATAATATGAAATATTATTTCATGGGGAAGGTTATCACTATACATCTATAAACACATATAAATGTATAATATATGCTTTCAACCGCATTTTATATTATAAACAATTTGCTAAATGTGTGTATACTCTGAATTCATGCTTAATGGGGGAATTAAAGTAAAGTCTTACCACATTACTCATTTAACAATGGCATCAGAAAACATGACCTTTTGGTTGATAAGGTGCTTGTTCAGTGATCATTTCCACATCCATACATCTACATATAGATAGTGTTTAAAGTGTCTTCTAGATTATGAAACATTTAGGAGGCTTCTGGTGCTTCTTTGATGGTTCTGAAAGGATTTACAGTCAAGTTGTGACACTGCTGCTGGCAATTATCATTTTTATTTCAGTCACTACTCTATTCCTTTTACCTCTCTTATTCTTCTGGACGATTTCTATTTGATGTATTCATCTGATGGATTCTGATCGTGTGCCTCCATGCTCCTCACTGGCTTTGACATACACCTTTTCTGTTGCTTGCTTCCATTTCCTTGGGTATGTTTTTTATTCATTGAAAACTACATATATGGAATTAATTGAACACCTTAATGAAGCCTTTACTGTGCCATCAGCAACCTTTGCAACCTGTAGTTGTGCCATCATCTTCTTACTCTGTTTCCACCCTGTATTGGCCTAGTTTTTGAGGATACTGTAGTTGCCATGTTGCATGTAGTGTGTGGCTGTGTGTGTGTGTCTGAATGTGTATGTGTCAGCCCCAGATGTTGTTGCTGGCACTTGCCCTGTGAGCTGGCACCAAAATAGGAACAGAGGGATGTAAAGTCGGAGGGAGAGGGTAGGATGCAGAGGGGCGATAGAGGAATTAGGGGGTAGTTGTTTGATGAGAAGCAAATGAGGATTTATGCCAACAGTTCAAAGCTGCAGAGAGAAAACGGATTGTGCTTACATGGCTGAAATTGTATTAATTCATTTAGCCATCATTAATTAAAAAAGACTATGGTGATCCTTAACAGGTCCTACATGTTTACCTGTTGTCTAGATAAACTCATTCCACAACACTGAATGAATCAACCCATCTGATGTGTTAGGTTTTATCTCAGTAACCTTGCAGTGATGAAATTGTAATGGAAAAGAGTAAAGGAAACAGTATTCATACAAGTTATTGCTGGTCATATTATCATTGGTATTATTATTTAGATTCATCATTTGTGATATCCTATATACACCTTATATTTAGATGTTGTGTACGCTTGGATAGTTATGTAAGCATGTTGTTTCACTCACTCCCAAAATTCAGGGTTTCTAATCTAGATCCTGGGGAACATAAGATGGTGCCTAAAAGTTTTCACTGTATAACTCACAGAAATAAAGACAACAGACAACAGACTCACTGTTTCTTCTGTATGAGTTTTTTGAGGACACAGACATAATACCCAGCATCATGCTGATGAAATGCAGATAAGGTCAGTTTCATTGGAAAAGCATCTGTGCAAATCTCGTAAGTGACAAAGAGGGAATTCAGTGCAAGAAATAATGCAACAAATCTAATCTGTCCTATTATAATTTGTACTGATGGAATTGTTAGCACTGATGTTAATCACAAAGCAACACATTAAAAGCATTAAGTGTATCCTGTCAAAATGACTCTGGAGGATGTAGGAACAAAACAGCACATTGTGGAATGTAAAAAATATGAGTGTGATGAACATTCCTAACCTAATGTGATGTAATGTGCATAATTTCTGGTGAATAAGGTGTAGGTCCAAAAGACCGAAAGGCAAGTTTCAGCTGCTAACGTTGTATGAGATGTGGCTTAGCTTTGACAGGTAAAGAAGAAACTTGTATGTAGGCACTGGGTGTTGAGCCTGCGAGGTATACTGCTAGGAGAATGACTCAGTGATAACTGCAGAAATCATGTAGCCTCTGTGTTGACCAGATTACAGTGCAGCAGTTCTGATTAGCATAGTTTAGACGCTTATGACATGCAGATTGTGGAGGGTTAAGACAACATTTACTTTGTCGATTAACAGATAAAAGGTCATCAATAGGAGCAGTGAGAAACGGGCAAAGAAACAAGCATAAGTAAAACCTGAAGACGTTCCTTTCCATTCTCAACACAATAGATTTTATGGATAGTTGGGTGCAGGTTCAAATGCAGTATGGCTAGTTGGGTCCGGTAATAGGTGAACAATCTCTGTCCTGGGTAGAAATGAGTGCTTAGAAAGGTTGTGCCACTTTCTGGTAGAAAGCAGAAGGGCAGAGAAGAGTGGCATGTGCCGTCATCTAGGTGTACTAGTGATGGTAGATGAAGGCAAGATGCATGGAAGAATAGTGGATGGAGTTGTGACATGGAGCTTTGGAAACAAAGGGAGTTTTCCTTTGTAGGAGTAGGAACCCTTTTCTTCTTGAAATTATGTTCATTAACTACTAAATTGCAATTACATTTCTAGCAAATTGTAATGCTGGCTCAATGTAATGAGAAAATGTTTAACATATTTGGAGAGTTGCAAAAATGTTGATACTGAATGTATTAGCAAAATGTTCAGTGATAGTGCAGTTCTTTTTTCTCAAAAATATCTCGTCCAGTTCTGATATGGTTTTGACTCTGAGTTCATCCTTTTTGAATCATCATGACTCTCACAGCAGCTGAGGACATACTCTCCTGGAGTCGGTCCAATACTAGAGATGTTCCGATACCATTTTTCCCTCCCGATACCGATACTTGTACAGTTCTTCGTCGCCTCTCTACAACAGCAGCTGCTGATGGCAGCACAGCGCAACTGTTTTAAGAGTAGCGAAGAAGAAGTGTGTCAGAGCTAACAGAGCTAACCAGTAAATAGAGTCCAATTTCTAATTACGCGGTATCGGATCGGTGCCTGGACTCCAGTACTCGCCGATACCTATGCCAGCATTTTTGGCAGTATCGGAGGCATTTCCACTTTGTAGTCACATTCATATTTATTCTCTATATTTGCACTAAATGTCACCTGATTTATATTGTTTGATGTATGTGCCTTGTTAGGTGACCTTGAGTGCTTTGAAAGGCGCCTTTAAATAAAATACATTATTATTATTATTATTGTTATTATTATTATTACCGATATTGGTATCGGAATCGGAACAACTCTATCCAATACACAGTCTTTCTGATTGGTAGGGTTACCTTATTAGTTTTGCGAGCTGGGCAGCAGTGAATGCAGCATAGGGGCTCCAGCCGAGGCATAGAAGACAAAGATGGCACAACATCGCCATGGAGGAGACCAATCTTATTGAACATTGCCTTTATGCCAACACTAATGGTGTAGGAATGTTCCCTAAGAAATACTCCCAGGAAGGACTGTTCATTTAGGCTCACACCCTTAGTCTGGAAAGAGCAACTGAAGACAATACAATGTTTTCCGGATGTTCTTTGTCATGGGATGGAGAATCTACCATGAATGACTGTCTACCTCTGTCTCTGTCTTGAGCGTCACCAAATATCCAGCATTGACCAATTTCTGTATTTCTGCATTGATTTGGCAGCCTTGTATTGTTGTCAGGATAGGCGTTGCTTGGTACTCCATAACAAGGAGCATAAAAGTACAAACAAGCAAACCACACAAATAGTTTTTTCCCCAGCAGGTGAAGGGCTGTCTGATCCTGTCTGGATCTAGTCATGAGCTTCTCATTGAAGCATGACATTATAGCCATCTGCCATAGTTTCAATTTCTTGGTGGAGCTTGACATTGAGTGGATCTGTCAATGTGAGGATGCAATGCTGATTTGGGCCAAGATGTTTGTCTAGTCTTGAAGGTCCCTGCAGAGTCCATCTGAGCCTTGTTGTAATGACTGCTGGCCCTCCAAGTGGTCTCAAGTTCAGCCGATGGTCTACTCCAATGAGCAGAAAAGGGCATACTCAAAGGATTCTATGGGTAGTTGTTGGGGTTGCTTTTACTGTTTTGGTAACAAGACTGCAAGGTAAGAATGAGGTGTGTCTGCTGAGGAAAACACCACATGCCTCCTCTAGCTTAATGTGATCCATCTGTATTTTATATTTAAACAGTTGTGTTTAAATATCTTTTAGGGGGCAGTAGATTACCCAGCATTATTTCTTTTGTCAGAATTCTGTGCTTGTGGTAGGATGTCTCAACGTGGTTTGCTGCTGGCCTGTGCATACCATGGAATAGTGGAGGTTTAGTCTGGTAGTGAGCAACAGAAAACCCCAAAGTTATTGTTTATTTGAAGGCTCTAAGAAGCAAAGCTGTAGGCCACAAGGCCATGGTGTCACTTAAGGGGTGCAATAATAATTAATCCTGAGGAAGAAAGACAGTCAATGATGGCTGGAGAAAGTTGCCAGCTTGCAATGAAGGTTCACTTCTGCTCTGTTACTGGGATTTTGACACTTGACTCCATTGCCCCTTAAAAAAGATAGTAAAACAAAAGGGCATTTTGGTCAGGCTGACAAAAAGCCATAACCCAAATATCCATGTATTGCTATCAGGGATGCTCGATATTGACTTTTCTGCTGATATCCGATATTCCGATATTGTCCAACTCTTAATTTCCAATACCGATATCCCCAATACTGATATATGACGGCTGTTAGGTAACAACATAACATATCTCCTATTGTTGAATTAACACATTATGCCTAATTTTATTGTGATGCCCCACTGGATGCAAACATAAATGCAACATGGCTTTCCAAATGTAAACATTGTCTGTGCAAAATAAGTGTTTATTATGCTGCTTTGCAGTCATTGCAAATTCCAAATTTACAATGTGTAGGACACACTTGGAAATAGTTCCAAACCACAGACATAAGCCACGTTTCTGGAGGCGGGACCTTTACAGGAGTGTCCTCTCACTCAGTTCTCTCAGCTGTTGTGTCTCCAGCAGAGTAGGACCCAGATAGGACCCAGATAGGACCCAGATAGGACCCATCGGACTCTGACGGTGACGTCACAGAGGCGACTCGTCGAAAACATAACAGAGAAAATGACGATGAGGAGGTAAACCTAATTTCTGTTTGTGTTTGGGATTCTCTTCCCGTGGTGCAATAAAAAGTCAAAATAAATATTATACGTAAAAACTATAGAATACTTTAAGAGCTATTTACACCCACACACACATATTGCATATGTTGTATTGAGGTAGATGTTAGATACTGTTAGTTGCATTGGTTGTGCGATGGTTTACAAGGTGCTGTGGGAGTTAATTGTTCAGGAGCCTGATTGCCCAAGGATAAAAAGTCTTTCTGAGCCAGTTTGTTCAGCTCCTCAAGACCCTGTATCTTCTGCCGGAGGGTTGAAGTTTGAAGAGGCCTTGGCCGGAGTGAGATGGGTCAGACAAGATCTTCCTTGCCCTGTTAAGCCTCCGAGAGTCTGCAATGTCCTCCAGGGAGGGCAGGGGGCAGCCGATGATTTTTTTTGTGCCAACTTAATGACCCCTTGAAGGGTTTTTCTGTCTTTGGCTGTTCGGCAGGATGGTGTTGAACGCCGATCTAAAATCCACAAAAAGTATCTGTCATAATGCCTTGAATTTAGACCCAAAAATGCAGAACACTGACTCAGATAGTTCACACAAACCAGGTTTATTTTTGGGCACAGAGGTCAAAGCAGAGGGAATCCAGAGCCAAGTAGATGAATGGAATATAGTCCAGTACTGGTTCTGAGCTGAGGTTCTGTGGAGGCAACTGAGAGCAGGGGAGATGTGCTGGAGAACTTAGGCAGAGCGGAGTTCAGGAAACCAGGAGTGAGGCAGGATGGTGGCTGAAGAACGGGATTCTGCACACAGAGAGACAGGTAAGCAAACTGAAAAGAATGAGAATGAGACACGTTTACACGTGCCCGGCTATTTTCATAAACGGATATTTCATCCTCTCCGTTTACAAAAAAAAAAACTGCGTGCACACCAGTCCGTTTTCAGAAAAGTTTCCGTTTATATACCGTGTATATATGCCGTCAAGAGCAGCTCAATCCCACGTTAGCCAATCAGAATCCCGCATAGCAACAACAACAACAACAACAACAACAACAACAACAACATCACCTTATACAGTCTATGTACAACACTTGTATTTGCAAATGCCAACAAATACAAATGGATTGCACCAGCATAAATGTGACCGCTATTCTGCATCCATGATCACCATAGATTATAAACATAGACTGTATATAAGAAATGGACGTAACATCCGTGACGTCACCCATTGGTTTGTGGACTGCTGCTCGGATTTAACCCAGGAGCAGTTTCTGTCTCACAATCTGCCGTCGGCTCTTCAAATCTCCGTTTTTCTCTGTTTACATGCAAACGTGCAAACAGAGTTTTCATAAATCTCCACTCTGGCCGGAGTTTGTAAAAAGCATCGTTTTCAGGGGCCAATTCTCCATTTGCGTCTAAACGGAGGGTGCTAACGATGGTTAATGTCTCCGTTTTTTAAAAATAACCAGGTACGTATAAACGGGGCCTGAGAAGGTGCCAAGGCACAATACCACATAGGTAAACTGACAATCTGGCGAGGAATGGAGTGCAAGACTGGCCCTTAAATACTGTGATTGGTGGTAAAGGTTTGATTGCTGATAGAAGGCAGGTGTGCAGATAGCAGGTGTGTAGATTGCTGAGGAGAACTTCGACTCCACCCAGCTCGAGGCCAACCTCCAATGGGGACCAGGAAAACTAAACAGAAAACACTCCCACAAAAGGGGAGGAAAAAGAGGGAACAAAAAGGAAAAATACAGGGATCCTGACAGCATCCTGACATAGTTCCCCTTTTTCTCCATGTGGAGAACAGTGGTGACAGGAACGATGGTGGCTGCTTTCAGGCAGGGTGGGAAAAGTGAAAAACTAAAATACAGAGAGAGGTGGGATCTGCATATGATTATAGTTCTGTAAAAGGCCATCCACACTAAGAATAACTATAACTTTAAAGATAACAATGTTTGTTCACACTATGAACGTCCTATAAACAGCAGTGTCAACCTTGCTCTATGCGCTCCAGCTGTTTCAGTAGCTAATGAAAATAGATAGACCTGTTACTGCTGTATGCTGTACAGAAAAAGTTAAAAACAAAACCAGGCGGGTTCACCGGCGGGTGCTGATTCAGTGTGTTGATCAGAAGTATTTCAGACACTAGTTGCTGTGATCTTTCAGTATTTACAGACAAAACTGACCTGACTGACAGCAGAACATGTTGAAGCGCGATATGTAAACATGCACAGATGAGCAGCTTTCATTGAACTGTGGCAGACACACAGTATGAGCACAGATCTGAAGCCTAAAAGATTCACTAGATTTGTTATTTTTTCACTGGATGGAACAGAGGATGATGCTTTGTTTTTGGGACTCGAGTAAGCATACAGATACACATTGTATTAAATATGTAAAGTTACTTTGTTCTTTTAAATTGAATTGACGCCCGTGTAGATCGGAATTGCACTGGGCTGGATGTGGTGGAAATTGTTGAGTTAAAGTGCTCTGCCTTCTAAGCCCCTCCCCACAGAGGAAAGTTTAAAGTTTGAGTTGAACAGGCTTGTCTTAGCTCACAGTCTCTATGATACTGGCTCTGACCCTTGCACCTTTTGGGTTTATGGTGTAGTTCTTCCTGTATAGTCTGCTGGGTTGCCTGGGTGAAATTCTCAAAGGCTGCAAGGACAATTGATTTTAATAATTCCAGCTATTGTGCAGCAGGTGCCAGTGAAGTAGTCTGGAAAGTCTTTAAGGACTGATCACAAGGAGCAACCTGGGACTTTAGTTGCTGTGGCAGCACTACAGTGCAGTGGTTTCAAGGTTGTAACTGCCTTGCAGCTGATGTAAATCCAAAAGTAGGTGACTCTTTTCCAGCTCTCCACCTTTTGTCCATCCTCTACTTCTGCATTAGTCTTACCAGAGGAGACAACATAAGATGTGTTGGTGCATTTCCTTTAGCTCCCAGATGTAAAAGTGTAACTCACTGGGTTCATCTAGTGTGCTCTGTGCAGTACTCTCTCAGGAGCCTGACAGTTGCCAGTGGTGAGGGGTGTCTTCCCAACATCGCCCTCCAGGAGTGACTGGTCATCCTCTTCCTGTCTACGTCTATACTGTGCCACCTGTGTTACTGAATGAGAGGATTTGTACTTTAAAGGTCAAATTCAAAGTCCTCAAGATGACTTGGCAACTGGGTCAGTCCGATCGCTTGCTTAGGGTCCATATCTCCATTGTAGATGGCCTCAATAAAATACAGGGAGGGAACGGGATAATTGTGCAAAATTACCAGTGCTACTACTAAAATTACTCCTACTACTACTGCACTGCATAACAATGTTGAATAAATAAAGGATAGGCTATTGGGAAGTTGAGTTCAATAGCACAGACATTGATGTTTGAAAGGCATTATCCAAAATCTTGCCGCAGTGGCCTAATGGCCTATGGTGCTTATTGGTTCCTTTTCCTTTTTCAGGCCTTTGCAACAGGAAACAAAACACATTTGAATGTTGTTTTCAATTATGAGAGAAATATGTATGTCATGTGAGTTGGACAATGGACATTTCAAAAACTCAGGAATCACTGTTTAGATTTGCTGGTGACTTGAAGTTGTGGTCACTCACTTCCTAAAAGTCAACTATTTCACTTTGATACCAAAAGGGATTTTAACAGTGAATGTGTCAAATAGAATAGGTAATGTTGCTAGTATTCATACACATACAGTACATACACACACACACACACACACACACACACACACACATCCTCTTGCAAGCGCAAGCACAACCATACCCACACAAAGCACTACTGGCCCTGCACCATGAAGTATGGATTGGCAACGCTATAATATGCCTGGGGCTGTAAAACAAACTCTATCTCCCTCCCTCCTTCCCTCTGTGGCTCTCTCTCTCTCCAACACACGCAGACACACACAGACCAACAACAACAACAACAACAACAAACACACAACACTTTTAAAATTCAAAGTGGAACAAGAACAAACAAGTGGTGAAAAACAGGGCAAAAGAGAGATGCAGTGATGAGAAGAAAGGAAGATGAGTGTCAGAGAGAGACAGAAAGAGAGAAAGAGCACATTCTTGACTCACTCACTTGTTAGACTTCCTCTGACCTAAGTCTAATTTAATACAATTCATCATGTTTTAATAACTGTTAAAAAATGATATTCTTAAAACAGGCATCCAGATGGACAAATTATGTAAGAGTTATTATTTAAATATCCCCATGTGAAAACGTCATCTGCACTTGACCACCCTTTTTAGAAGCAGTGGACATCCACAGGGCAGTTCCTTTGGACCAACTCTAAGGGCTAAGGGCCATGACTTGATCAGTGGCATTGGATGAAGTCTTCCTAACGCTTGTCTTTGGATGCCAGAAAAGCAGACCACCTGCTTTTGCCACTTATCGATCTTGCCATCCACCCAACCTGCCACCTCAAAACATGGACATTTGTACCTTACATAGAAATATTAGATGGTGTCAGTCATTCAAACATGGTGTAGCCATGAAATATGCTTACAATTGAAAGACATTAGTTTCAAAGTCGTGCTGAGTGTCATGAAAGAACTGTAAAATGTGTGTCCATGTGCATAAATGTACAGATTAGACTTCACAAGCATTTACAAATTGGGTTGCAGGAAAACGTGCACTCCTGACACTTCGATTATTGCAAATGTAGCAATTTTATATGTTTGTGTCAAGTAATACCAATGCCAAGCAATGCAGGGCCAGAATCGCCAATATCAATACCAATACTTCTGATTATTAAAAAGCAGCATGTACTTTCATGTATGGGGGAGCAGTGTCATGATTTATGTCATGATTTGAATCCCAATACATTTTCATCACAGCTAAATGATTGGCCCATGTTTGATTCCTCACTGAAGCTTGTGGTTTCTTTTTTTTTTTTAATTCCATTAAAATAATTTATTCAGATAACATGTTTCAATTGGCTGAATATATTGTTTTAATGTCTAAATATAGTCTATAATGATGAGCAATTACAGTTTTAAAATGTAATAATAACCAATGCTTAACATTCCATTTGACTTAAGTATTAATTTCACAACTATACACTATATAGTTGGATATTCTTTGCCTCTCTGAAAAGGCTTTGCCAGTGAAGTCTGTTCCTGTGGCAGCAGTCTGTCTGAGGCTCCCCCTCTCTTCTTTTCTCTTGCAGTTCTTTTTCTCATGGTTTTTCATGTATTTAAATAAATTGCTTGTGTTGCCACAGTAATGAACAGCCTTTCTACATACTTTGCAGTTTGCAACATTTTCATTGTTAGCTGTAAAATAGCTCTACACAATGCTTCTCTTTGGTTCAGTCATCACTTCATTCATGTGTTGGATTGGTGCCTGTAGTTATGGTGTGTACCATGATATGCTGCACGCTGCATATGTTTGTTGTTTGAGTGCACACACAGTGGAGAGACAAAGAATGCATGCACTAAGATGTGTTCATTGTTCGTGATAATAGAATGTTGCACTGACAGTTCTACTCTTTGATGAAATGGGTGTAATGTAGAATAAAGAAACTGAAACTGGCATTGATCTTCATAAACAAAACGTAGTATTGATGTTTTGGGATTGATCCACCCGCCCCTAGTGGTTACAGAAGGCAGATAATGGCTAAAATGTGCAGTGTTGTGTTGCCTCTGTATATTTTTTTTACTTTTCAGGTTGTCAAGTGTTAAGGTGTTACGCACCTTTCAGAACACAAGAGTACAGGACACACTTAGATAAGAGAAGATAAGATAAGATATTTCTTTATTAGTCCCACAATGGGGAAATGTGCAGTGTTACAGCAGCAAGTGAACAGTAAAAATGGAAGAGCATCAATAAGAAAGAATAAAGAAGGTTACATGAAGTTGATAAATTATGAAAATTAAGTATTTGACTTTACTTACTGTAGACAATAGAAGTGTTTAAATCAATATGCAAAACATTAACACTAACAAATATGTTGATGTTATTTTGAGCAATTATGTTGAATTCAAAAGTTTATGGCTGCAGGTTTGTTTATCACTCTGCCATGCCTCAACCTACAGTGATAGTCAAAGGTTCCGTCAGGGTTTTTCTTTATTTTTACCATTTTCTACATTCTACATCTTCTACATTTCTACATATAGAGAAGACAGCAAACCTATGAAATAACACATTAGGAATTATGTAGTAATTTAAAAAGTGCTAAAATAATAAAAATATGTTTCATATTTTAGATTCCTAAAAGTAACAACCTTTTACTTTGATAACTGCTTTGAACACTGTTGACAATATCTTAACCAGCTTGATTAGGTTGTTGCCTGAGATGGTTTTTGTTAACAAGTTTGGTTTGTCACACACACTTTCTGTTTTTGGAATTTGTCGACTGTTCTGTTGCGTTGGTATACAGCAAGTAGCCCCATTTTATTACTGTAGCAATCAATATTATGGCAAGACCTGCTTAATGTAGTAAAAAAACGACTATCGTCTATCATTAAGACATGATGGTCAGTCATTTCGGAACATTTGAAAAACTAACCATCAGACACTGTGGTGAAACTGGTTGTCATGGAAAGAACAACCAAGAGTTACCTTTGCTACAGAGGATGCATTACCTGTCATTAGAGTTACCAGCCTCAGAAATCCCCAATTAGTGGCACCTCAGATTAGAGCCCACATCAGTGCTCCAGAGTTCCAGTAGTAGACACATTTCGACATCAACTGTTTGAAGAAGACGGTGTGAATCAGGCCTTCATGGTCAAATTGCTGCAAAGAAACCACTGCTGAAGGACATCAATAAGAAGAATAGAATTGCTTCAGTCAGGAAACACAAGAAATAGTCATCAGACCAGTAGAAATCTGTACCTTAGTCTGATGAGTCCAAATGTCCATTCATCCATCCATCCTCTTCCGCTTATCCGGGGTCGGGTCGCGGGGGCAGCAGCCTAAGCAGGGAAGCCCAGACTTCCCTCTCCCCAGCCACTTCGTCCAGCTCTTCCCGGGGGATCCCGAGGCGTTCCCAGGTCAGCCGAGAGACATAGTCTCTCCAGCGTGTCCTGGGTCTTCCTCTGGGTCTCCTACCGGTGGGACGTGCCCTGAACACCTCACCAGGGAGGCGTCCGGGAGGCATCCTGACTAGATGCCCGAGCCACCTCATCTGGCTCCTCTCTACGTGGAGGAGCAGCGGGTCTACTCCGAACTCCCTCCGGATAACTGAGCTTCTCACCCTATCTCTAAAGGAGAGTCCAGCCACCCTACGGAGGAAGCTCATTTCAATCTTTATCAATCTTTATTTGTATAGCGCCAAATCACAACAAAGTTATCTCAAGGCACTTTACACATAGAGCAGGTTCTAAACCGAACTCTTCAGGTTTTAACTTTAAAGAGACCCAACATTCCCACATGAGCAACAGTGGCGAGAAAAAAACTCCCTTTTAACAGGAAGAAACCTCAGAACCAGACTCAGAAGTGGGCGGACATCTGCCTCGACCGGTTGGGGTTGAGAGGAGAGAAAGGAAAGATAGAGGAGAGAAGCACAATGAAAATCAACAATGGAGCCAGATGGTCCGGGACTGGAATCCGTCATCCGGACCTCTACAGGCCCAGATTACCTGTGAGACGAGAAAGCAGAGCCAGAAACCAGAAACCAGAAAGACAACTCCGGGGAAGAAGTTCAGGTTATTGAATGCATTAATAGAACATGAATGTTAATGGATATAGATGGATGGATAGAGAGAGAGAGAGGGAGGAGGAGAGAGAGGCCCAGTGCATCATGGGGGTGGGGTCCCCCGGCAATCTAAGCCTATGGCAGCATAAGTTAAGAGCTCAAAGAGCCCTAACTATAAGCTTTATCAAAAAGGAAAGTTTTAAGCCTACTCTTAAATGTAGGGAGGGTGTCTGCCCCCCGGACCAAATCTGGAAGATGGTTCCACAGGAGAGGAGCCTGATAGCTGAAGGCTCTACCTCCTGTTCTACTTTTAGAGATACTAGGAACCACAAGTAGACCTGCATGCTGGGAGCGCAGTCTTCTAGTAGGTACATAAGGTACTATCAGTTCTTTGAGATATGATGGGGCCTGACCATTGAGAGCTTTGAAGGTGAGGAGGATTATTTTGAATTCTATTCTGAATTTTACGGGGAGCCAATACAGTGAAGCCAAGATGGGAGTAATGTGACCTCTCTTTCTAGTTTTTGTCAGAACACGGGCAGCTGCATTCTGGACCAGCTGGAGAGTCTTTAGAGACTTGTTAGGGCAGCCTGATAATAATGAATTGCAGTAGTCCAGCCTAGAAGTAACAAATGCATGGACTAGTTTTTCAGCATCATTTTGAGACAGGATATGTCTAATTTTTGCAATATTACGCAGATGAAAGAAGGCAGTCCTTGAAATTTGTTTTATGTGGGAATTAAAGGACAAATCCTGATCAAAGGTTCCTTACAGTGGAGCTGGGGGCCAGAGTAATGCCATCCAGAGTAATTATGTCGTTTGATAGTGAATTTCTAAGGTGTTTAGGGCCAACAATAACTTCAGTTTTTTCTGAGTTTAATAACAAGAAGTTGCAGGTCATCCAGGCCTTTATGTCCTTAATGCATTTTTGTAGTTTAGTTAGTTGGTTAGTTTCATTTGGCTTTATTGATAGATATAATTGAGTATCATCTGCATAACAATGAATATTTATTGAGTGATTCCGGATAATGTTTCCTAAGGGAAGCATATATAAGGAGAATAGTATTGGTCCAAGCACTGAGCCTTGAGGAACACCATGTGTAACTTTTGTTTGCATGGAGGATTTATCATGAATATTTACAAACTGAAATCTATCAGATAGATATGATTTACACCATTTCAATGCTATTTCTTTAATACCAATTAAATGTTCAAGTCTCTGCAACAGAATTTGATGATCAATAGTATCAAAGGCAGCACTAAGGTCTAACAGGATGAGGACAGAGAGAAGTCCATTGTCTGATGAGGTTAAAAGGTCATTTGTAACTTTTACCAGTGCAGTCTCTGTGCTATGATGAGCTCTAAATCCAGACTGATTTCGGCCGCTTGTACCCGCGATCTTGTTCTTTCTACCCAAAGCTCATGACCATAGGTGAGGGTAGGAACGAAGATCGACTGGTAAATCGAGAGCTTCGCCTTTCGGCTCAGCTCTCTCTTCACCACGACGGATCTGTGCAGAGTCCGCATTACTGCAGACGCCGCACCGATCCGCCTGTCGATCTCACGCTCCATCCTTCCCTCACTCATTAACAAGACCCCGAGGTACTTGAACTCCTCCACTTGAGGCAGAATCTCATCCCCGACCCGAAGAGTGCACTCCACCCTTTTCCGGTTGAGGACCATGGCCTCGGATTTGGAGGTGCTGATTCTCATCCCGGCAGCTTCACACTCGGCTGCGAACCGATCCAGTGAGAGCTGGAGGTCACGGTCTGATGAAGCCAACAGGACCACATCATCTGCAAAAAGAAGTGACTCGATCCTGAGGTCACCAAACCGGACCCCCTCCACACCCTGGCTGCGCCTAGAAATCCTGTCTATAAAAATTATGAACAGGATCGGTGACAAAGGGCAGCCCTGGCGGAGTCCAACTCTCACTGGAAACAAATCCGACTTATTGCCGGCAATGCGGACCAAGCTCTGGCACCGGTCATACAGGGAACGGACGGCCCTTATCAGGGGGTCCGATACCCCATAATCCCGGAGAACCCCCCACAGGATTTCCCGAGGGACACGGTCGAATGCCTTCTCTAAGTCCACAAAACACATGTGGACTGGTTGGGCAAACTCCCATGCACCCTCAAGGATACTGCAGAGGGTATAGAGCTGGTCCACTGTTCCACGGCCCGGACGAAAACCACACTGCTCCTCCTGAATCCGAGGTTCGACTATCCGACGGACCCTCCTCTCCAGCACCCCCGAATAGACCTTACTGGAGGCTGAGGAGTGTGATTCCCCTGTGATTGGAACACACCCTCCGGTCCCCCTTCTTAAAAAGAGGGACCACCACCCCAGTCTGCCAATCCAGAGGCACTGCCCCCGATGTCCATGCGATGCTGCAGAGTCGTGTCAACCATGACAGCCCCACAACATCCAGGGCCTTGAGGAACTCGGGGCGGATCTCATCCACCCCCGGGACCCTGCCACCGAGGAGCTTTTTAACCACCTCGGCGACCTCCACCCCAGAGATAGGAGAGCCCACACCCGAGTCCCCCGGTCCTGCTTCCTTACCGGAAGGCGTGTCGGTGGGATTGAGGAGGTCTTTGAAGTATTCCTTCCACCGATCCACAACGTCCCGAGTCGAGGTCAGCAGCGCACCGTCCCCACCGTACACAGTGTTTACGGTGCACTGCTTCCCCCTCCTGAGACGCCGGATGGTGGTCCAGAATCTCTTCGAAGCCGTCCGGAAGTCTTTTTCCATGGCCTCACCGAACTCCTCCCATGTCCGGGTTTTTGCCTCAGCGACCGCCCTAGCTGCGCTCCGCTTGGTCTGCCGGTACCTGTCTGCTGCCTCCGGAGTCCTACAGCCCAAAAAGGCCCTATAGGACTCCTTCTTCAACTTGACGGCAGCCCTTACCGCCGGTGTCCACCAGCGGGTTCGGGGATTGCCGCCCCGACAGGCACCAACCACCTTGCGGCCACAGCTCCGGTCAGCCGCCTTAACAATGGAGGCACGGAATATGGCCCACTCGGACTCAATGTCCCCCGCCTCCCCCGGTACATGGTCGAAGCTCTCCCGGAGGTGGGAGTTGAGTTGAGTTCCCAGCAGACCCTCACAATGCGTTTGGGCCTGCCAGGTCTGACCGGCATCCTCCCCCACCATCGGCGCCAACTCACCACCAGGTGGTGATCAGTTGACAGCTCCGCCCCTCTCTTCACCCGAGTGTCCAAGACATGTGGCCGCAAGTCCGACGACACGACTACAAAGTCAATCATTGAACTGCGGCCTAGGGTGTCCTGGTGCCAAGTGCACATATGGACACCCTTATGCTTGAACATGGTGTTCGTTATGGACAATCTGTGACGAGCACAGAAGTCCAATAACTGAACACCGCTTGGGTTCAGATCGGGGGGGCCGTTCCTCCCAATCACACCCTTCCAGGTCTCACTGTCGCTACCAATATGGGCGTTGAAGTCCCCCAGCAGAACGAGGGAATCCCCAGAGGGAGTGTTTTCCAGCACCCCCTCCAAGGAGTCCAAAAAGGCAGGATACTCTGAGCTGCTGTTTGGGCCATAGGCACAAACAACAGTCAGGATCCGTCCCCCCACCCGAAGGCGGAGGGAGGCTACCCTCTCGTCTACTGGGGTTTTCCCCAGTAGACGAGAGGGTAGCCTCCCTCCCTCCCTCCAACATACAGCCGGGGGGCAATAAGTATTTCCACCCCTGCCCGGCGCCTCTCACCAGTGGCAACTCCAGAGTGGACGAGAGTCCAACCCCTCTCGAGGAGACTGGTTCCAGAGCCCTTGCTTTGCGTCGAGGTGAGGCCGACTATATCTAGCCGGAACTTCTCAACCTCACGCACCAGCTCAGGCTCCTTCCCCACCAGAGAGGTGACGTTCCACGTCCCTAGAGCTAGCTTCTGCAGCCAAGGATCGGACCGCCAAGGTCCCCGCCTTCGGCTGCTGCCCAGCTAACACTGCACCCGACCCCTTTGGCCCCTCTCACTGGTGGTGGGTCTGTGGGAGTGGGGTCCCATGTCCCTTCTTCGGGCTATGCCCGGCCGGGCCCCATGGGTGAAGGTCCGGCCACCAAGCGCTCGCCTCCGAGCCCCACCCCCAGGCCTGGCTCCAGGGGGGGGCCCCGGTGACCCGCGTCCGGGCAAGGGACACGAAATACCAATTATGTTGCTCGTCATTGGGGTTTTCTGAGCTACCTTTTGTCTGGCCCCTCCCCCCGGACCTGTTTGCCATGGGAGACCCTACCAGGGGCATAAAGCCCCCAACAACTGAGCTCCTGGGGTCATTGGGACACGCAAACCCCTCCACCACGGTAAGGTTGTAGCTCAGGGAGGGGGAGTCCAAATGTGAGATGTTTTATTCCAACCGCTGTGTCTTTGTGAGATGCAAATAAGGTGAAGGGATGGTATCTGTATTTGTGGTCCCCACTATGAAGCATGGAAGAGGAGGTGTGATGGTGGGGGTGCCTTGGTGGTGACACTGTAAGAGATTTATTCAGAATTCAAGGCACACTTAACCAGCATGGCTACTACAGTATTCTGCAGCGATACACCATCCTATCTGGTTTGTATTTAGTAGGACCATCGTTTGTTGTCTCAACAGGACAATGGTTGGAAATACACCTCTAGGCTCTCTAAGAGCTATTTGACTAAGAGGAAGAGTGATGGAGTGCTGCATCAGATAGTCTGGACCACTCAGTCACCCAACCTAAACCTATCTGGGATGGTTATGAGTTGGACTGCAGAGTAAAGGAAAAGAAGCCAGCAAGTGCACAGCTTGCGTGAGAACATCCTCATAAAGCTGGTTAAGATATTGCATGTAGTGTGCAAAGCTGGCAAACAGTGGCTATACTGAAGAACTAAAACTTAAAAAATATTTTGATTTAACACTTTTGATCACTACATTATTTCATATTTGTGATTTCATAGTTTTGATGATTGAGGAATTAAAGTCACTCCACCACAGATTATCTGTTACCTGGATACTAATATCACAATTAAAATATTAGTAAGCATATTATATATTCTGTCATATCCTGAAGATTAAAACCAGTCATAACAGGGACTATTTCTGGGCAATAGTGTCACTACAACCAACCGTTGTTTTTCTCTGTGATGTGGTGGTAACATCACTGTTTTCTGAATCAAATAGCCTTTCAGAAGCGAAGCTCCTTTATTGAACAAGTAATACGGTTGTTAGCTACTTTTTCAAAAGCATTTCTAAAGCTCAATTGCAGTGGAGATTTTTGCTGCAGTCTGATATAAAACTAAGGATCAGTACTGGTGCCACCACCATGCACGAATGAATTGTGTATGTGTGGTTGACACAAGTTCTTCTGTGTAATCATGACATCACGCACCAATCTTATGACTGATGCCTTGGATGTCTCTGGCACAGGGTAATACTTTATTGTGCCACTGGTGGAAATTAATTTTACAGGAACGACTGTACACACAGACAGTACAACAATAAAATCAATAAAAGATGGATTTTCTATAGGATATAGCATACATAACAATACAGTCAGATCTGTAAAAAATATATATTGATAGGTGTTTTCTTAATGGAAAGAACCTGTAACGTTGAGGACAGAGAGATATCAATCACAAAGGAGTCGCCATGACCATACTTAGGTGTTTGCACACATTTAGGTGATTCCTGAATAAGCTAAGATAACCATCACCAACCAAGCTGACCATCACAATTCAGTGCAGCCTCCAAACATAGCTACTAGCTTGCTATAATTTTTTTGCTGTCTGGCAGAAAAGGCAAAAACTAACTAAAATAAACAAATACAGGAAAAGGTTTAGCCTACTCTGAAATATTTCCTTTTGTGTTTTTTAACCATGATCATGATTTTCATTTTAATTTGTCCATGTTGCTCTAACTTAGCTTGCTACATTTCCCTCGGGAATAGCTTCAATGTAGTGGAGCTTTATTCATGCAGACTATCTAACTGGTAGCTCAGCTCACTACACTTTTCATTTTGTTAAATATTGACTACTGCATGTAAAAAATACTACCTGAAAAATGATACTGAGGATATGACACAAAGCAGGTGAGTGAAGCTGAATAAAGTTATATTTAGAATCATTAAAATCATTAATCATGGTAATGGATATATATTCTAATACAATGATCGATTCACCTAGGACACCAAAATGTCCAGAAATGACCCTGCCTGCCAGGTCTGGACATTTTTCGGAGTTGCCCTTTCACACATGTAGCACACAGCAGAAGATTGTCCCTTTCAGTCATATTCTCACCTACTTGAAATACTAAACCGAGGGATTAAAACACCTCACCACCTGTAACACCTCTGTGACTGTCAGTGCTGATGCCTTGCTGGCGAAGGAGTTAAACCACTTCTTTGCCCGCTTTGAGACAACAAGATCCCACACAGTCCCACTCCAGGAACATCAAGTGAGCTGTGTGTTCAGGTCTGTGAATACAAGGAAAGCCGCTGGGCCTGATGGAGTACCTGGCAGAGCACTTAAAGATTGTGCCGATCAGCTCTCAGCAGTCTTCACTAAGATCTTTAATCTCTCCCTGACACATGCCACCGTCCCACCTTGTCTCAAGTCAGCTACCACAATCCCTGTCCCTAAAAACTCAACCTTCAGTAACCTCAGTGACTACAGACCCATCGCATTAACACCAGTGATTGTAAAATGGTGTTAAAATGGTGTGACAGTCTTTGATATGTCACACCATATCAAAGACTGCCTCTCTCCTGCCTTTGACCCTCATCCATTCGCTTACAGGGCAAACAGATCCACCGACAATGCCATCTCCTCCTGACCCACCTGGCATACCTGGATCTCTGTAAGGATGCTTGTTGTCAACTGCAGCTCGACTTTCAATACCATCATCCCTGACATCCTTGTGGATAAACTGTCCTTTCTCACAAACCGCCCACAGACTATCAAGATCGGCGCCCACAGCTCCTTCACCCTCATGGTCAGAACAGGCTCCCCACAAGGCCGTGTGCTGAGCCCACTCCTGTATGCCATCCATACTCATGCACACACAACAATCAAATTTACAGATGACACCACGTTGGTGGGGCTCATATCTGGAGAAGACGAGTCGGCCTACAGGGACTAGGTGAAGCGGTTAGTAGAGACTGCATGGTGAGGGTTCCCACTTTCAAATTCCTGGGGACCTACATCTCAGAGGATTTCTCCTGGTCAGCAAACACAACAGCAGTGGTGAGAAAGACGCAGCAGGGACCCCACTTCCTGAGAGTGCTCAGAAGAAACAGACTGGAGTAGAGGCTGCTGGTACGCCAGCACGCTATCATCGAGAGCATGCTGGCATACTCAATCACACTGTGGTATGCTAGCTGCACAGCAGCTGACAAAGAAAAAGCAGCAGAGGGTAATAAGATCAACTGAAAAGATAATCGGCTACCCTCTGCCCTTCCTGGATGATATTGCCAGCTCTCGATGTCACTCCAGAACAAAGATGATCTGTGACCACCTCCATCCTGGACACCACCTGC
Source organism: Scomber japonicus (assembly GCF_027409825.1). NCBI lineage: Eukaryota > Metazoa > Chordata > Actinopteri > Scombriformes > Scombridae > Scomber > Scomber japonicus. The sequence goes on from NC_070601.1 coordinate 18,119,667, forward strand.
TCAGCCTGATGCCCTCTGGAAGGAGGTATAAAAGTATAAAGAGCCAACAGACCAAAAAACAGCTTCTTTCCAAGGTCTATCAGGATACTCAAAACCCACATGTGCCATTCACATGTCTTCTGCTCAATACCATGTGCCCAGATCTGCAGTATATTTACTGCCTTACCCGTCTTACTTTATTTATTATTTATTCCCTGCACCTATTCTGTGACAGTGTTATATTTAATTCTTATTTTTTTATGTGTTTTTATCTGTAATTCACAGTCAGTTGCAGCACTCCCAGTTTCGTTGTATAGGCGACTGTACAATGACAATAAATCTTATCTTATCTAATAGAAACATATTTTACAAGAAATCACTGGAAGTCCTCTCTCCAATCAGCTGGCCTGCTGCATTTATCCAGCACCAGTCACATGTGTAAAGCTAGCTCAGCAGATGATCGGCAAAGATTTTGTCAAACATCAGTTTTGTTACACTCACGGCAGCGAGCAGTTGTAGCCCACTTGCTTGCTAAGAATTCTCCAGAGTATTTACTGCTGTATTCACACATGGGCTCCATTAGATTGTGTGCATGTGTGAAATGTGCTTTTCACACCAGATGATAAGACTGGTGCAAAAAGAAGGCTCTGGTCACATCGATTTAATTTAATTTTTAAGAGTAAGCACTAACAGATGATGTAGGCACAGGTGACGGTAAAGGTAAATAATAATAAATAATAGTCATATTAAGTCCCTGCTTTGCAATGTAATGTGGACATTGATTAATTTGCCAATAAGGTTGGCTTCTACTGCACTATTCCTGCTCCTGTCAGAATGTTGGGTCTCTTTAAATTAAATTAAATTAAATTAAATTAAAGAGTACAGTATAGACCATGTGAAAAGTGCCTCAAGCCTCTTGCTCAGCAACATCTTCTAAAAAAAAAGAAAAGAAGGAGCAAAAAAGAGAAAGTAAGTACAATGAAGTTGGTTGCAGTGAGACAATTTTGTCTCTGCTGTAGAGACACCACAACAGTCTATAACAAGCCCCAATTTAAGCTGTGGAGCAATGTTACTCTGGCAGTTGCTTCCACTTTAAGGTGTCATGCAGACTGTCATTAGGCCTAACACAGTGCTAACACAAAGACCACTGGGAAAACAATGCAGGGTTAGGGCAATAATACTATTCTGGCAAGGCAGTGTGATGGTCAACTGCTTTCAAACACGACATTAATACATCATTAACTTTCAAATTGAAATGTTGAACTTGTGAGCAAACAGTGGCTTATTTCCACATCCAGCAGTTACAGAGCAACATTGTCATTCATTTAGAGTCATGTTTCTGTCCACCCAGGGAATGTAAGTCCAGTTTTAGCTGCTTAACAGTCCACTATGTTCACCAGTTAGACTACAGCTAACTGTGTCTGTTGAGCAGGTAGTGTACAGTGGCTTTTCAGAGCTTTTTCTCTGAAAACAGCTGCCTGTTGCAGTCAAAGACAATACTATGAGAACGCTGAGAGTAAACCTAAACAGTAAGGAACTGAACAGCTAAACAATGAGCTGAAACTCACTATAAAGCTCAGAGGGGAGCTGGAGAGTTCATAAATAAGATAGTAAAAAACATTTTATCTTATTAAAATGCTTAAATGACATTACCTCATTCTACCTGTGCTGTCTCCCACTTCACTGAAATATCTTAGTGTGTGTGCGCTAAGGTTTCAAGTTTCCACATCACACTTATGTAAGTTGCACACTGGACCCCAATTAGCTTCAAACTGGTTGGCACAAATCATGCCCATAGGTACAGTGCATATCTTAAACTCAGGCTTAAGGTGAGCTCACAAAGATTTTCCTCCATTACATGCTTCCTTGTTATATTGAGTTGGCTTCCATTACCATAAGAAATGCTCTGTTTCTCTAATGAGATCCAGTTAAAGCTGCAGTAGGTAACTTTGAGGAGAGAGAGGACTTAGCATCAAATTTAAAGAAATACAACTGTCAGATCCCTCCCCCTCCCTCTCTGCTGCACTCCTGCCCTGCCTCCAAAGTCCCTCCCCCAGAGGAGGCTGACGTGCACGCGACGGCACACGACCACGTGCACACAGCTAGATATAAAACGCTTTACAGTGACTTTCACATGGCTATACCTTACCTAGAAACTACAGATATGAGCTTGACCGAGCTGAGGAGGAAGGACGCTGTGTGCATGAGCAGTGATTGGCAGCTGTCAGATACTCCATCAGACACAATCCTGGCTGTGATTGGTTCTTTTTGTCCAGTCGCAGTGGATTCTGGCAATTTGCAGTAGGAGCAGTAGGCGGGGCTAAATGAGCCTGTTTTTTTTTACAGATTACTAGTTTCATGTAATACTGTCTTTACATAGTGACAGTCTGCAAATATGACAAAAAGTTACTTTTATAAGACTTACCAACTGCAGCTTTAAAGCCTATAAAGAGAAGACATTGCAGCCATCAGAGAAAATGTGTGTGTGTTGCTGGACTAGTCTGATGTTATTCTGTGAATGTTTTTGTATTTTGTATGTGTTAATGAGGTTTGCTTAGCAGTGATACATTATAATGCACCATGTGGGTGGTACATTATCCACAGTACCATCCACTGGGTTCATATTGTGGTGCCCTTGTACATATAATATAATAGGGTGAATGTTTTCTATCCAAACTGTGTTTAAATAAAAAGGGCATAATAAATCCATCAAAATTTCTGGTGCATGTTTTGTCGATGATGATGATGATGGTGATGGTGATGATGATGATGGTGATGGTGTTGTCCATCAACCAGAGGCCCACATCAACACAGGCAGCTTATGTTCTCAGTTGGTTTTTGACTTGTTTTTTAATTTACATTTTCTTCCTACTTTTGGGGATAACACAACATGTTAGAGTTAAAACTCAGAATTTTTGTGCAATACTGCATTAACAGCAGAAATTCTCTTAAGATTTCTTCATGTTACCAAATCAGCATTACTTAGCAGTTGGTACAGCAGCACTTCCAGGGATTATAGATGTCAGAACAGTCAAGTGCACCACACAAGGCTAACAGAACACACACACACACACACACACACACACACAGAACTATTAATATTAAGGAGTACCATTTACATGGCATAGAAAACTTGCAAATTAAAGCAAATAACAGACAACTAGAGGAATGTAGAAATGCAAATGACTGTATGCCACATCAGGCTGGTAGGAAGTTCCACAGCTGAGGAGCAATGGTTATCTTTGAATGAATTAAATTAATTATGTACGGTCTTGTCTAACCATGACTACTGTAGCAGTACTATGATGTAGAGTAGAACCTCTGCAAATGGTCCAAAATGCAGCAACAAGAAACTGATATATATTAAAAAACTGTGTGGAAAAATAATGCTTTAGTGGATTTCTGGCCCGATGTGTTTGCTCTGATCATAGCGCTTAGGTTGTTTTTAATTTAAGGCTCTTTGCAGCTCTGTTGTAATTATATTAACTGTTAGTGAGATTTTAATGGCCACAGGGTCCAGATTTGTCTGGCTCCCTCTCTGGCCAACTCATTGGCTTATCTCTTTTTTCATCTGCTTCACCAAAACTTTTAATCAAAGCCACTGTTCCCACTGCTAGTGCTATATTGGCAATAATAAATCAGTTTCACTTTTCATTTGATGAATATTTACCTTCACATAGAAAACAAAAAAGATCATTACTAAACTTTACAAACCAACAACAGTATTTTAAAATCAATTATTTGACAGTGTAAAGATCTGAGAACAGTCTGACTACAGATTTAGGCAGCAGCATTCTAAATCAGCAGCAGCTAGTGATCGACTAATAAGGAAACCCTGAAAAGACAGCATTACAGTTGTCAAGTCTAAATGCAAGTTTTTCTTTTCAGATGTATTGATTGAGTTTATGATATTATCATTACTGACTGAAGCTGCTGACTTTTGATCGTTCTTCCTTGGCCCCAATAGCAGTGACTTTAGTTTTGTCTTTGTTTCATTAAAAAAAGTGTTCAACACAGTTACACAGTGCTTGTACTGGACCATAGTTGCTATAGTAAATTAGAGTGTTGTCTGCATAATTATGATAGCATATATTGTTGTTTTCCTTGATGCAGCTGATTTAAACATTATGCTCAAGCTCTGACACTGTCCTATGAGATCACTTTAGTCTTTGGCAAATTACCCAGCTGTCCAGGAATGATATTAATATTATTAATTAGTATTTTGTGTGCATGTTATACTTATTTCGTGGCCACAAATTAGTATTTCATGTGCATGTTATAGCTATATTGTGGCCACAATTACATTTTTTTTTTACCATGTCACCAGACGGGCTCCGTAGATTAAATCTACATTTTAAAAAATGCATCATAATGGTTAGTCATAATACTTATCAGAATGAACTAATCATGGATTAAATGACAATTAGCCACTACTGTGTGTGTGTGTGTTTGTGTTGGGGGGGCAAATCAGCACATTGGAGAGTCCTAACAACTGCATGGGTTAAAAATGATTAAAACAACTTTTTGAACAATATTTAATGCATATTCTTGAGATTGCATTGATCAGGTTTCCATTCTTTTTGCAAATTAAAACCCTGCTGAGTTTACTCCATGATTGAACCAAACAATTAAAAAAAAAACTAAAACTGTAACTAAAAGATAAACAAATAGAAACAAAGCATCACGATGTATGTGTGGTGTACATATGCAGCACAGAGTGAGTTGTTGGTGTTTTTGTGGAGAATGGATCTCAGAACTACTTCTGTTTCTGGAGGAAAGACGCTCCGCTGCCACAAACAGCTTTTTCAATGACTTTACTTAAAAACAGGAGGTGTGATATGGGCCTGTATTTGTTCATTAGTGTCATGTCTAGATTGTTCTTTATTATATATTGGCTTGATTTCAGAACTTTTCAGGGCCTCTGGGAAGAAACCTGAGACAAGTTATGTGTATGTATCTCTTATTGGCTAGAGCATCTGCATCTCCCTAAATTGAGGAATGTTGCCAGAGATTCTTTAAATGCTGATGCCACTATACTCAAGAGATTGTGGATGCTATAAAATAATTCCCCAGTGGCAAGGTCCCTGGCCCAGATGGTTTTGGAATTGAATTGTATACAAAATATTCTTGAAAGGTGGCTCCCTTCTTTTGAGGATGTTCACCCATTCATTTGAAACACTGAAATTCCCCTGCACATTTTATGAAACCGATATTTTATTGGTACTAAAAGAAGATGAGACTGATCCTTCATCTTTTCATCCTATTGCATTACTGAACATGACATTTTTCACAAAGTTAGCAAACAATATAAATAAATATATGTTATTCATGCTGATCAAACTGGCGTCGTCCCAATACGTTTGTATTTTTTAATATCAGAAGACTGATAGCTATCATTTTCCACGAGTATAGAAAGAGTTCTAAGGTGGTTGCCCTCTGCCTAGACTCCACGTCTAAGCATTTGAAGTGGTGGAGTGAACCTTTATGGTGATGATACTGGAGGAGTTTAGGCTTGGTTGCCAATTTGCCTTGTGGATTCCCCCATTGTATGCTAACCCATCTTCCATTATCATCACAAACTAGGACTACTTTCATTCATTTGCCTTAAATTAGTTTTGCCTCTAGGTGTGTAAATAATTATTGCAATGGTTTTTTTGTCCAAAATAATAATCATTTGTCTGTGATCTCGACATTATAGGCTTTGTTAGGCTTTATATACCTTAGTAAGGTCTGCACATTAAAATAACACACAATAGGCCAATTATGAGGATAATGCTGTGGGCTGTGAAATAGGACCTCATAGATTTAGTGTAGGTTTGCTTTAGTTCACACTTGCTACAAAAACAAACAACGGCCCCACAGGGGCTTGTTTACTGGAAAACCACGATACCAGCTTCCTTCCCATAGGACCATTTTTGATTTCTTCCTCATTTTGAGCTTTTTCCCCTCAAATCTGAACATGCATATTTTGCTTTCAGCATTGAGATCTAAGACAAAGGTCTCCTCATTGTTTACCTGTTCTTTCTCTGGGGATATCCTGGGGAGGAGTTAAGGAAAAAGACAAGAAAAAGAGACTTAGATAGACCATGCAGCATAAATATTCCAAGCGTGTGTGTGCTAGCATGTGTGTGTCTGTCTTTGGAACATATAAATCTTGCAGCACTGTGCTTGTTTGAGCCTTGTTGCTGGAATGTTGTTGGTGTACTGTATAGGAGAGATATGTGAGATGATGGTGATGAAATCAATGGTAATGTTCCTCTCATCTGCCTTTGTTGTATATTTCATAGACGATCTGAGCCAGTTCTTGTGAGTGCATCGGTGTGTCCTTGAGATAAAATTAAAATGTATTCCTATTTTTGGCAAGAGCTATTTTACACAGAAACATGCACATAAAGATGCTCGAAATGGTGAGACTTTGTGCAGTCTATTAAGATAAATACTGTTTTGTGTGAACATTCAATACCTGAACTATACGCTCCACCACAAACTATTATAGCATTAGCATCAAACAGACACTCTTTTACATTTAATAATCAATCATCAGGAAAGAAAATAACTAATTGTGTACTTACTGACTTTGTAATGTTGCACTATTTTGGCAGCTGGTAAGTGAAATGAAACAAGATATGCACTGGCAACCAGAAATTAAAGCTGCTTCCTCATGTAGTTGTCACTGCTGTTTGTGTAGAGCAGTCAAGAGGCATCTTGTGAGTTGGGGTGAAATTTTACTTCTGTGTACATCAGAGGAAATACTGTTATGTAGCAGGACTGAATCATTTTTAAGGATTGTGAATAAGTCTAAGAAATTGAACACATTTGCAAACTTTTCTGACTGCTTTTCTATTGCATCTCCCTATCTCTCACTTAGGTGCCCATATAAACATTGAAACTGTTTTTTTTCTTATTGTAATCATTCCTCCTGTTCATACTGACCTTCCCATAATAATGCATTTACAATATAAAGGATGGGGCCCAAAATCCACAGTCCTCCTCCTGTGCAAAAATGCATTAAGAAGTTTATCTGAAGCTAATATGAAGCTGCAGCCATCCAAATAGTCAAATCAAGCAGATATCTTTGGATGTCTTTTTAGTGCTAAAGTCCCTCTTTTTGTTACTATTCCTCCACTATAGCTCAACAGAGAAACACTGTCCAAGGAAACGCAAAGAGGGAATATAAGCTTTAGATCAACTTTTAAATGCATTTTTGCACAAGATGGCTGTGTGGACACACTGTAGATTTTCTCCCCCATCAATTACATTGAAAGCGCATATGAAGGAGATCTTAATAATATTCAGTATGAATAGGAGGAACATTACAGTGAGAAAAAACTTTCACTGTTCATATGGACTCCTGCTTTTTTAACATACTTGAAAAAAATATGAACCAATCCCTCAAGCCTCTGTTCAGTCCCCTCCTGATTATGATCACCAATACTGTGTTATAATCATAGACTGTATAGAAGAAATGGACGTAACATCCGTGACGTCACCCATTGGTTTGTGGACTGCTGCTCGGAAGCCAATAATTTCGAATCAGGGCAGCGGCATCTTGAAAATTTCAGGTGCATGCTGGGAAAAATAAAAACACGGAAGGTTGCTATGGTTGCGAGGGCTGGCTCTCGAGGACACTGTGCAATCAACCTGTCAATCACCACGTAGCCACGCACTAATGCATACCCTGCTTTATCGTCACATATAAAATCAGGGAGGCCAAAATGTCCCAAATGAACATCATACTGCATTGAAGAAGGCTTTAAACTAGCGATTGAGACCATAAACACATTTTGAAAATGTTTACTGAGGTTAGAAATCAAGTGAGAAGTTGGTGAATTCTCCATTGACTTATATGGAGTCGGAAGTCCTTTTAACACCAAAACGGTCGCCCCCTGGTGGCCTTTTGATAGAATGCAGTTCTAAGTTACTTCCACGTTGGCCTCATTTCGGGGGACCGGAAATCCTCGCCTGGCTATAATATGGTGAAAAACAGTTAATTGATCATGATATACATACAGTAAGTGCAAATAAGGTTTAGAGCACATGTATGTATACCACTCTGTATTGACACATGTTTGCATGTATGCATGTTTGATGCAGGTTGTGTGACCACACCAAATATTAGCTCATATGAAACACCTTTTGCCCTTTACCTCTCACCTCCTGAGTCAACTTTGCTGTTAGTTGGATTTTGGTATCATGTGGTCCACAGGCTATGCTGATTATGGTCCTCTGTGTCCACTCCTGGCACATTTTTTGACTTTAACACATGACATAAATTGATTCTTTTGTATCCTGGGAGCATTTGTGGCCTTTTGTCAGTGTGCAACAATCTCTTTATAAAATGATACCAACAATATAAACAAATGCACATGAAAAATTTAATTGACAGGAGGCTGAAGAGGCTGTCCACATCCAATGTTAAGTCAGTTTTGAACAAAGTCAAGGTTATCATCAGTTATTATGTGATATTATTCCATTCTGTAGATTCTATGATGAAATCTGAGCAAACTACATCCACTAACATGTGAGATGTGTTGAAAGCTCTAGAACAAGAAAGTGATAGCACAATAACAACAGCGCTCGACCAAATTTAGCTTTGTACTCCTATTACGTTTTTTGGACTCATGGATCAAAATTGATGTGGCAGAATCAGAGATAGTCTTTGTTATTCGCAGGGGTTTGTGCAGATGTGGTTGTTAATTACTATTCTAAGCATCTTCTCTGACTCCTTTTATACATCAGTATCTCTGTGTTCCACACACTGTCACACCATTAATCTGCAGGTCAATAGAGTCTTTTTACTTATTAAAAGATAGGTTCACAATTTTTCAAGTCTGTCTCATGACAATAGTCAGTGTGTCTGTTTATTAACCTTTAACTTTTGCTATAGCACAATGCAGAAAATTCCCTTAATGTCCAAACTATTGAAACTAAAGGGGGAAATTGCATTTGTCAGCGTAATATTATGAAAGCAGGATTATTATATTATATTTGTCATATGAATTGTGTTAATTCAGCTACAGAAGTGGTTCTGTAGCTGCAGCATATAAGATTTAAAGCTATAGTATCCCTAAAGGAAGCCCTCTGAATATATCATTGTCAAAGAGCAGTGCGCCTTCCAGAAGCAGGATTCACATACATGATTCAAACACTGCAGATATATTACATACATGTTTAAACACAGTCTAGCTGCACTCATTCATTGATGCATTGGTATGGTTGCACTCAGGGGGGCTGTGTGTGATATATGTGTGTGTGCATGTGATATATGTGCTGGTCAGCTCCTGAACTGTATGTGTAAATGAATCTATTTTTGCACTGATGTTGCATTTTTAAATATGAAGCATGCATGCATTAATGCAATTACAGACAATATGAGGTCTATTCAAAATGACAAATACATACATTTTGCTGCATACAGAATTTTTTTTGTGTCTGTGTGAATGTATCAAAGAGTTGCACGGATTTGATCTTCAACTTTTCTTCTTCCTACATTTACTACTTTTGAGTTGTATTCGTAAGACATAAAACTTCTAATTCCACATTATTGTGTTGAATTTCATTGATTTATTACTTGTTTGTTAAGTTTCACCACTTGCATATTCCATCTCTGTAGCCATGCCGAACATTGGATATCTTTGTGCACAGAAAGTTTTTATATATCAGTTAACAGTATAAAAATAAAAGGCAGAAACAGAATACTGAGATTTAGACCACGTGTTGGTTAGTGGTTGAAGTGCACTATGAATCCTTTTCACAGCCCTGATATTCCTTCCTGAGGCTTTCTCTAAAAATCCTCTTGAGACAATCAGCATGACTGTGTATCACCAATTAATAATAATAATTTTAAAAATGATTAATCACAAATATTAAAGAGCGTGTAAAGTGAATTCAGACATTTTCTTCTAAACACATTAAATAGGTCATAAATGTATTTCTAAAAAAGGTGTAAAAAGTATTTCAACCATTTAGATTTGAATTGTGGAGCTAGGCTTCACAAACTGTGTTTCAACATTTCTGTGTTCAGGATTTAGTAGGCGGGTCTGAAAATCACTGCCGCGTTACGTAACATGGTGGTGATTAGCATAAACCCGCCCCTGCTGCTGTAGAGGTATAAATATATTCAGCACACACTACTACTACTACAGTCTACAGTTAGCCAGTTAGCTGAGTTAGCCGCTGAGCTAGCAGCCGAGTTAGCCGCCGAGCTAGCAGCTGAGTTACCAGCAGAAAGCTCTCAAATGTAGCGTCCATGTTTCGGGTAGAGGTGGTGACTTTGATTGACAGGTGACTAACCCTAACCACAGTTACAGTAAAACAAACTACATATGAGCAAAACAGCACCAGCTGTTTCAGTCACAAAAAAAAAATTACACATAACAAAATATTGCACTCACCCCATGGTAAAAACACATTGCACATAACACAGATTGCACTCACTCCATAATAACACATCATGAGACCATTGCACAATCCCTACAGCTCAAGCAGCATTATTTAAAAGTTTGATAGAGGTAGGCACAAATGAGTTATTAAAATGGTTAACAGTTGGGGACTGTGTATCGTCTGCCAGAGGGCAAGAGCTCATATTCTGTGTAGGATATGTGATGGGTCGGTCATTATCTTGTGAGCTCGCCTCAGAACAGACTGCTCATATAAATCGACTAGAGAGGCTGGTATTCATTCCTCCCCATCACCTTCATGGTGGTGTGTACCAGATGAGCAAGCTTAGATTTTAGTTGTATAGTGAGTGCAATACCATGCTGACATCCCATATCTGACTAAGCTCTCTAGTACAGCCTGATAAAATAGAAACATAATCCCGTGGTCCACACCATACACTCTGCTGTAGATGAGAACATGCTTCATCTAACATTCTTTTGTCATTTTTTAATTTTACTTTTCCACATTTCTACCCTTTGTCATCTTTTTGCATAAATTGTTGCACTTACAGTGAGATATTTGAAAAGGTTTCTAATTGTTCATTGCATCAATGTTGTTGTTCATACAATAAGAGAAACACACAAATGTTGCTGGCCCATTACTACACTAATTACACATAAAAATGTCACATATCAGCATTTCCTTAAATAACATGGCAATATGTCATTTGTAGAACCATTTTCATTGCTTCTTTTTTATTCCAGTTATGTGCTTTGATTTTGTATCCAACAATTTGCTCTAAGCCAAATAAGACTTCTCACCACAAGTGGCCTAATTTACATGTGGTCGCTTATTAACTTTGCGTCTTTTAGACGGAGAAGCTTGTAACTGCCTTGGACAACCTTAGAAAAGTATCTGCTTTAATAAGCTTTATTATACACTATCTGCTCATCTAAAATCCACAGTTCTGGGTTTAGTATAACCAGATAGTGTGATAAAAATATGATATGACTCTTGCTGTGGGACTCCTTTCTCTTTTTGTGCACTTAAAGGTATTCCTTAAAGGTTTTAGTAATTAATTAAGGCAATAATTGACTTACTTATGTAGGAAAATCTGATTGAATGGAAAAGTTTGTCCAAACTTTTGACTGGTACTGTATGTGTGCCAGCATGTTCATATTTATTATTTTAGATGAGAAAGTGAAAAGGAGTTAAAAACAGCAGTGTGTTGAGCTTGTGCCCTGCTCTATCTAATTTAGCAATTCCTTATCAAACAATGGATAAAACACACCTTATCTATCTTCACATAACAGTAGCCTACGCTACAAGACGCTTCTTTTTTATCCTTTTTGTTCATTTTTTCCTCGACTGAACCAAATTAAGCAGACTAGTGTCAAAATGAATACAACATCATCATCGAACTAAAAATGACCTGTCTCAAGCAAATTCATAGTTATACTAAACATGTATGCAGTAGCATACATGTTTAATTGAATAGTCAGTAGAATGAGTAGTCATCAATATACTGAAAAAAGTAAGTAATGTTGAATGGTTGAAATGATGTTCTGCTGTATTTAAAAAATAAAGCTCCTCTATCCCCCTCTGTACTCCATCCACCATACTTAATACAGCATTGAATGTTATCAGAGCCAGTCAGTCTCTCCGTGTTAATTTAGTTTGAATAACAGAATAACTGTGTTGACTTAGCATCGTTTTGAAAGGACAATACACTGTATATTTAAACCATGGCCTAAATTGAATTCACTGAACAGATTGGTTAGAGTATGCATTAATTTTCAATTCACTGCTTTGAAGTAGGGCCAGCAAAAATGCACATGGAAATATGTGTGATTATCATTAATGTATTAATGTATTAATACATTAGACAGATCTGTTTTGGGTTGTCTGCCTTCAGTGGGCTTCAGTCCATTTCACATTGCTGCTGGTCCTCCTCAAGTTCAAACACCATTATCAAGGCATTTTATGCCCTGTGATCATAAAGTGTGAAATTGTTGGATTCATTTTATATTTCCAAGAATATGTGGCTGAGGATGTTTAATATGTAATCATCTTTCTTTAAACACAGAATCTCCTCAATTGATATTGAGACACATCATCCAATAAAGCACTCCATGGTGTGTGTGTGTGTGTGTGTGTGTACAATGGCCATATAAACGGGATGACGGCAGGGTTATCAAACTGGATTTTACATTTCATATCCATCATTTAATCCCTGCACTAGTCACTTTAATATTTCATCAATCTGGATTTTACATTGTGCATTGCATTCAAACTCCACTGTTACATAATTTAATTGTTTATGCACATGTCACATTTAAAGGTATAATATATAACTACTGCACATTAAAATGTTTAAAAAAACAAGACCTATGTTATATATTTTGTTGAGTTGTTTACTTACATTTTCCCAGCCATTTTCAAGCCCAGAGATAATTTTAATCAAAGTAATGGTCTGTTTCATTTGGACGCCTGTCAATGGTGTCATACTCCTTCTACCAAAGACTACATACTGTAGCTACACACAAGCTGAGCAAATGTTAGTAGCAGCTTCTCCAGATGTCATGTGTCCGTTGAACAGCTTCAGAGAAACACTGATTTTTAACATGAAATTGCTTTATTCACTTAACTGGAGAACCAAATAGACCCAGTAATCACTGGGTCTATTTGGTTACTCATCACTCTTAAGTCAACATAGTTGCTCTGTGAATGCACCGCATTGCCTTGATTGGCACCATTGTCTGTGACATTGTGACTGTCAGACTAATGACCTCAGAATCTCTAAGGAACTCTGTTGAAGGAGTGTTGAGCTGAAGCTTATTTTATACTGAGTCAGCAAAGCTGAAATCATCAGGACAAATACATGAGTCATGACCAGGAACTTCAGTCAGGCTTAAACAGTGGTACAAACTCCAGTATGAAAAACACTTTCATGACTCTTATGATTTTATTATGATTGTCATTTTTATTAACATTACGATTCTAATGCCCTCAAGTTTCTTGAAGAAACTCTGTTCAGTGAGTGCTGAGCTGAAGCTTATTTTATACGTAGTAAGCAAAGCTGAAATCATCAGAGCACATTTCTGAGTCATGACGAGGAACTGAAGTCAGGCTTATCCAGTGGTACAAACTCCAGTATGTAAAGCTTTTTCACCAAATCAAAGATTCATTGATGTTTTGTTGATGAAGATAGTTGAAGAATCAATACAATATCAGTTTATCAGTGATTGTTCGTTGTGTGTGTGTGCGTGTGTGTGTGTGAATTGACTTGCTGCTGTTAGGAACTTGGTTAGACTTTAGTGAGCTGACAATGCAAATAGACATTTTAAAGATATGCAAAATACCAAAAATAAATAGAGTACAATAACTTAAGAATATGTACCTTAAAGTTCCAAATATTAACCCTTCAAGAGACAAATAGACTCAGAAAATGTGTTTATTCTGAACCACACTCAGACTTTAGACTTTAGGATGAGAATCATGTCAAACAATGTTTAGAACCTTTTGGTAAAATTGAACTTCAGAAAATGAAGAGAGATATGGGAAAGATTTTCTAGATGCAGTTGTAACTATTTCCCCTAATAAATAAAACTAAGCCAAGTCAAGTGGAATGGATTGTTATAGAAATGTTCAAATTATACATAGCAGATGGTTGGTGTCTACTCAGTACAGCAGGTAGTAGTGATATTAATAGAGTGGGAACATACAGTAGTCTCAGATCATATAGTTGTATGTTTACCACAACAGAACACAAGCCAGTTTACCACAACTGATGTGTAAAACTGGATCATAGTTTCTCTTCAAACTCCATATTTTTTGGGCTTCCTCAAAAAAATATAATCTCTGAAAGCCACCTTTAACATTTTGGAAACATTGCCTTTTCACTGAGGATTACAGTGCCAAGACATGTAAACTCTTCCACATGCTCAGTTAGTAGTTTTCCATCCTCCATCACCATTTATTTTCATTTTATTTCCTAATGTTTCCCAATATTCTCCAACAGATTAGAAACCTCCTTGGCACAATTGTTAAATGTTTAAACCAATTTCTCCCTGTCCTACAAGAAGTCAATAGGCAGGCGTTTGCAAATTTCCCCTTTCAGTTGTTTCAAAGCTTTTCCAAGTATTATGTATTAAGTATTATGTCATCAACCAACATCATTACTTTTGTAGCATATCCTATATTTCTTTGTATTTGTCCTTAACTCTCTCTTTTTCCTTTCTTCCTTTAGGGTCCTCAGTCAACCAGTCAGCTGACTTGTTCTCCAATGCCTCATGTAACATGTCCACCAATGACTCAATGTCATGCTCTTCAATGGACGATGGAGTCGGGACAGGAAGTCCATATAAGACCCTGGAGATGTTTTTTATTGCTTTGGTTACTGGATCTCTGAGCTTTGTGACTGTCACAGGAAATATTTTAGTCATGCTGTCCATCAAAGTAAACCGCCACCTACAAACTGTCAATAATTACTTCTTATTTTCATTAGCATGTGCTGACTTGATCATCGGCGTTTTCAGCATGAATTTGTACACTGTTTACATCATTGTTGGCTACTGGCCACTCGGGCCGGTGATCTGTGACTTGTGGCTAGCTTTAGATTATGTTGTCTCAAATGCCTCAGTGATGAACTTATTGATCATCAGTTTTGATCGTTATTTCTGCGTGACCAAACCCCTCACATATCCAACAAGAAGGACAACTAAGATGGCTGGGTTAATGATTGCCGCTGCATGGATCCTGTCGTTCATCCTTTGGGCTCCTGCCATCTTGTTCTGGCAGTTCATCGTTGGACAGCGAACAGTGCCACCTGGAGAGTGTTATATACAGGTACAGTTTACTGACATGTAGGAAAATACAGCAGAAAAAAAGGAAAAACATATACTGACAAATTACTTAGCAAAATGTCCCCTCCCACTTCTCCAGTAATAAAAGGTTGAAACTGGCTGTTGATGTGTGGCAAATTTATCTCAATCTCATTTATCTAATTTAACTCAAGGTCACCTTGCTAGCTTTTTGTAGCTTTCCATTAGGGCTACTGTTTAATTCCATTCTGGTTCTTAATTCAACTAGAATGGGGAGACTACATTTATGGTCTTACTCCAGGTCATGGTGTGCCAAACCATTCACACTCTCCTTTGTACACTGAAATGCAATGTGAACCATCATGGAGTGTGTTAGTGTAGATAGAATAAAGAAAAAGAAGTTAGGAATCATTTTGACTTTTCTGCCTGTATGAGAGATTAAATGTGAAGAAACGATTGCGCTACTGACCAGGTCTAAAGTCACTGGCGCACATCGCACTGTTATTAAAGGGCGTATCATCAAGAGATAGGTGGGTGTGCAGCGCTCAGACACTGTGCCTGTTACACACACACGGGCGTGCAGCAGCACACAAACATGCAAAACATCACTAATAAAAGGACTACAATGTGAATTCGTATTATGATGTACATCAACATACAGTGGGGCAAAAAAGTATTTAGTCATTCACCAATTGTGCAAGTTCTCCCACATAAAAAGATGAGAGGCCTGTAATTTTCATCATAGGTACACTTCAACTATGAGAGACAGAATGGGGGGAAAGAATCCAGGAAATCACATTGTAGGATTTTAATGAATTAATTGGTAAATTATACCGAGGGTAAAATAAGTATTTGGTCACCTATAAACAAGCAAGATTTCTGGCTCTCACAGACCTGTAACTTCTTCTTTAAGAGGCTCCTCTGTCCTCCACTCGTTATTAATGGCACCTGTTTGAACTTGTTATCAGTATAAAAGACACCTGTCCACAACCTCAAACAGTCACACTCCAAACTCCACTATGGCCAAGACCAAAGAGCTGTCAAAGGACACCAGAAACAAAATTGTAGACCTGCACCAGGCTGGGAACCTGAATCTGCAATAGGTAAACAGCTTGGTGTGAAGAAATTAACTATGGGAGCAATTATTAGAAAATGGAAGACATACAAGACCACTGATAATCTCCCTCGATCTGGGGCTCCACACAAGATCTCACCCCGTGGGGTCAAAATGGTCACAAGAACGGTGAGCAAAAATCCCAGAACCACACGGGGGTACCTAGTGAATGACCTGCAGAGAGCTGGGACCAAAGTAACAAAGGTTACCATCAGTAACACACTACGCCGCCAGGGACTCAAATCCTGCAGTGCCAGACGTGTCCCCCTGCTTAAGTCAGTACATGTCCAGGCCCGTCTGAAGTTTGCTAGAGAGCATTTGGATGATCCAGAAGAGGATTGGGAGAATGTCATATGGTCAGATGAAACCAAAATAGAACTTTTTGGTAAAAACTCAACTTGTCGTGTTTGGAGGAGAAAGAATGCTGAGTTGCATCCAAAGAACACCATACCTACTGTGAAGCATGGGGGTGGAAACATCATGCTTTGGGGCTGTTTTTCTGCAAAGGGACCAGGATGACTGAGCCGTGTAAAGTAAAGAATGACTGGGGCCATGTATCGTGAGATTTTGAGTGAAAACCTGCTTCCATCAGCAAGGGAATTGAAGATGAAACGTGGCTAGAGCATTTCAAGGTCCTGGAGTGGCCTTGCCAGTCTCCAGATCTCAACCCCATAGAAAATCTTTGGAGGGAGTTGAAAGTCTGTGTTGCCCAGCGACAGCCCCAAAACATCACTGCTCTAAAGGAGATCTGCATGGAGGAATGGGCCAAAATACCAGCAACAGTGTGTGAAAACCTTGTGAAGACTTACAGAAAACGTTTGACCTCTGTCATTGCCAACAAAGAGTATATAACAAAGTATTAAGATGAACTTTTGTTATTGACCAAATACTTATTTTCCACCATAATTTGCAAATAAATTCTTTAAAAATCAGACAATGTGATTTTTGTGGATTCTGTCTTTCATAGTTGAGGTATACCTATGATGAAAATTACAGGCCTCTCATCTTTTTAAGTGGGAGAACTTGCACAATTGGTGGCTGACTAAATAATTTTTTGCCCCACTGTATTTTAAAAAGTCAC
Source organism: Scomber japonicus (assembly GCF_027409825.1). Taxonomy (NCBI): domain Eukaryota; kingdom Metazoa; phylum Chordata; class Actinopteri; order Scombriformes; family Scombridae; genus Scomber; species Scomber japonicus. The sequence goes on from NC_070601.1 coordinate 18,137,044, forward strand.
TATGACGTGCCACTATGTATCAGAATCAGTTAATGGCAGTAATGATCAATGAAACTCAATGTAGTCATGTGACCAATCCTGGTAAATCCGTCATCAAACTAACAATTTGCCAAGGTGGCAGTGTGCCTGGATATTAAAGGGAATGGGAGATGACACTCTGATTGGTTTACCGCATGTTACGCCCAAAACACTCCTATGATTAATGAGGGAACTTAAGTCCATCCCTTTAGACCACGTGCCTGGCGCAGTGACCATTTTTCCGCTGTTAAAATAGCAAAAGTGGACACTTGTGCCACACGCTTCACGCCATGCGCTATAGATCGTTCAAATAGGGCCCTTTGTGTCTCTCTCTTCCTGAAGCTGTCCATGGATCAGTCTGACATGTCTTCTATGACAAATCAGAAAGACCTCGCCCACATTCCTATTTGAACACTACTCTCAATATCAGCAAAAAGAAATATTATACATTTTGTAAAGATAGGGTTAATTTCAGATGTAGTATTGGGTTGTACCTGATAAACATGCCAGTCTGTGGATGTATAAACATCCTCTGTTGATTAAGGAAGGGCTATTTGCTTGTCTACTCAATTCTTTTTTTCTTTCTTTCTACAGTTCCTATCCAACCCTGCGGCTACATTTGGGACAGCAATAGCAGCATTCTATCTTCCAGTCATTATTATGACAGTCCTGTACATCCATATTTCCCTGGCGTCCAGGAGCAGGGTCTCCAAACACAAACCAGAGAAGAAAGAGAAGAAAGGAATAAAGTAAGGGATCAAATAAATGATAGATGGTTTGGGGAAAAAAATTAATCTCCCATGTACTGGCCTTTTCTTAATCAAGCATGATTCAAACCTGTTTAGTGTAGCATATTTTAATTTAATTTTTTTTGTTTTGTTTTAAGTTTCCAAGTCAAAAAAGTTTCATTTGACTGGTGTGACCATCAAATGACATCATATTGGGCTTGGCCAGAACCTAATTGAAATTGAAAAAATATTTTTCTACTCAAAAATCTGCTAAAAGTTGCTTGTAAAACATTTTATCTCCACTGAAAATGAAAAGCAACTGCACCGAGCCTTACTTTGGTTAGTTGCAATGGATTTTTATGATGATCTATTTTCACTTCAGAAGAAAGTATCAAAATGCACATGGAAACTTCCCAAACCAATCCTACTGCATATTCCAGTTCCTGTTATCTATACAAATGTTTCAGTAAAAAAATACTCAAAGCTCTGAAGCTCAACCTGAAGTAGAGATATATTTGATAAACAATGGTTGATAAATTATAATAAAGATATAATTGTATTGTAAAAGTACAGTTCTTATATACTGTGTGTTTCAATGTCTACAGTATGTTGAACACTATATTTGGCAATATGCACCTGATTAGAGTTGTTTGGACTTTTCTAAATGTATGTGCAGATGATCAAGACATTTTCAAACATTTTGTAAATCTTTTCCAGTTTGCTACTAACCTTGAATTTGTTATATCAGCACTTACATTAAACTTTAAAACATCCAGAGCCGTGTTGGAACAAAGGAGTTAACAAGGTAGTCAGAATAAATCACAAACTGGCATCAGATGCATGTTAGTAAGGCTATTAACATTAATTAATCATATTGTGCATATTTGTTGCACAATATGTGTCCAATTAATGATTCATATCCATTTGTGGATTTTTATAATGTGCACATCTGATTGTCAAGTCAGGTCCGTATTATTTATATAGCACCAAATCAAACAGAAGTTACCTTGGGACTTTTGTCACATAAAGCCGGTCTAGACCACACACTTTTTATCACAGGGAATGAAACTTTCTTCCATGAACAAGCACTTGGCAATAGCAGCAAGGAAGACTCATCGAGGATGTTTCCAAAGGAGAGGAACCTGATAGCTGAAGGCCCTGTCTACCTTATGGAGATTATAGGAACCAAAATTAACCTTGCATTCTGGGGGCATAGTGGTTGATTTTATATGGCTTTGATAAATATATATAGGTCATATCATCTGCATAAAAATGAACATTCATGGAAAGTTTCTGAATATCTAGAGGACACATATATAAGGTGGATAGTATTGATCCAAGCACAGAACCTTGTTGAACTCCATGTCTAACTTTTATGTGCATGGAGAATTCATCGTTGGCATGTACAAACTGTAATAGATCTGATAAATAAAAATTAAACCAGCTTAATGCAGTTTCTTTAATGTTGATTAAATGTTTCACTCTCTGTAATAGAATGTCTCAAATAGGACAAAGAACCAGACAAGTACAGAGAGAAGTCCCTTGTCTGATGCAATTAGGATTATTTGTATTTTAACGGTGTAAGCATTTTGAAAAAATAATGGCAATTCTAATTATTTTCCCAGAACTCCCAGTTTGATAAAGAGTCACCTGCTAAAGCAGAACAATAATAATGAGACCAGCCCTCAGGTCAGTCCCCGCTCCACTCCCAAACTCAGTCTGGACTCAACTACCACTGCACTGGAAGCTGTGAAGAATGGCAGAGTGGAGGAACCAAATCCAGTAAAGCCACGGGGTCCAGCACAGCCCAGTCCAGGACTCACACAGGTACTCACTTTTTACACTATTAACATCACTGGTTAAGTCTTTCCATCATATGCTATTTCAGCAGTGTAACAGCTCCATTGCTATAATGTCCACTGCTAATGAATTATATCTATCTATCTATCTATCTAGGAAGAAAAAGAGAGCTCCAATGACTCCTCAACAGCTTTTATCCCCCCTACAGAACCAAAGAAGACCAACAATGAGGTGATATCTGAGGTTTGTATTGTATTGTATTGTAAGTTGGGCTTTTTTTTTAGATTTATGCACAGAAACTGAGAGCTGCCGAGAAATTAAAAAATTAGATAATTATTTTATAATAGATACTTAATATTAAAATGAGGTCTAGTAAAAGCGAAAACTAAACTAAAGTAAAACGAAACTCTCGTTTCCTTTTTCCAGGCTGCAAAAAATCCAGACCCAGTAGAGGAGACAGCAGCCAATCCTTCAATGTCCAAGATCAACCCTTCCTCGAAGTGGTCCAAGATAAAGATTGTAACAAAGCAGGCCGGTGATGAATGCATCACAGCTATAGAGATTGTCCCACCTGTAGAGGGAGCAGAGAGCCGCTCAATCCCAATCAGCCGCCCCAGGACTGTGGCAAGAAAGTTTGCAAGCATTGCTAGAAGCCAAGTGAAGCGGAAAAGACAGATGGCTGCCAGAGAAAAGAAAGTATGTATTTTTCTTACTTAAATAACTATTGGCAAGATATTTTCAACATTGAATAATAACAGTAACAAAAAACTGTTATGGGAAATACATTCGCATGCAGTCCTGTTGAACGATTCATTTGTAGCCATTTGAGTGTTGTTCACTGTCCAGTTTTCTTGTTTTTTTCCAAATGTGCTTTTTGTAGTCCCAATGTATGTGTGTCGGTTTGTTTCATTAACTAGCCATCAGTCCTGTTTCGGCAGACCTATTTCCCCTAAATTTTCAGATTTTCTATTTTACTTAGTATTAACAGTATTTTAACCAATTATTTATTGCTTTCCATCACACTTCCTTTAGAGAAATTACTCATATAACAGGCAGAGAAAATTTCACCTCTTTTTGTTTGTGTGTATTCGGCCAAAACAACTAATGTACTAGCAGGGATGGGCTGTATTTCTAATACATGTATTTAAAATACGTATTTCAAATACAAAATACTATTTTGTCATTTGTATTTTATTGACATTATGAAAATGCCTTCGTATTTTGTATCAAAATACTTCAGTGTGATGTATTTTTGTATTTTCAAAATACTGTAAAATACTTTCTGTGAAACACAGTGATGACATCTATCTATCTATCTATAAAGCACAAAATCTCTGTCTCTCTGTCTGTCTGAGGCACCCTTGCATGGTCAAGGTGATACCGCTTTCGGCCACTGGGAATTTTTGGCACTGTTTCACACTTGCTATGGGCATGCACATTGCACACGCTACGGGCGGGCATTTATTTTCCTTTGCTGGACTGATTAACCGGCCCCATAGGCATCGTCTGAATGCAACACTGTTTGAGAAGTTGTACTTAAAGGCATCAACTGAGGAGACACCACTAGCTAAGGTGGCTAAGGTTACACATACTCCTTTGCTCACACAAGGACATCACAAGGACTTGAGTTCACAAGCTTTGATAGCAACACTTGAGTTTGCTATTTTCTTTCATTTTTCTGTTTCACAGTTTTTCTAGACTTTAAATTTGTCTATGTTCTCTGACCTATGAAATATTTCAGTGCTATGGTGACTTGACAAGATCATTTCCTACCTCAACCAAGGACATTTCCAACCTCTTGCACATTTCAAATAAGAAATGATTGATAATGTCATAATTATTGGCTTCTAATTGGCTTAACCGATTGGATGGTATTAATGTGTATGTACTGACTAGGGATGCTTGATATTGACTTTTCAATGCAACATGGCTTTCCACATGTAATTACTGTCTGTGCAAAATAACAACTTCAACTTAAAGGCTGTGTATAGTGAATTCAGACATGTTCTTCTGAACACATTAAATAAATGTAAATAATATTATAAATATTAATGTATTTCTAAAAACTGTAAAAAGCATTTCAACCATTTAGATTTGAATTGTGGAGCTAGGCTTCACAAACTGTGTTTCAAGATTTCTGTGTTCAGGATTTAGTGGGCGGGTCTGAAAATCACATTGGCATAAACCCGCCCCTGCTGCTGTAGAGATATAAATACATTTAGCGCACACTACTACTACTACAGTTAGCCAGTTAGCTGAGTTAGACGCCGAGCTAGCAGCAGAAAGTTCTGCAAGAATACACACACACATTAGAGTAGCTCCCTTATGCAATGACCTTTTTCCTGGCTTTTCTCCTAGCAAACTCCTCCACAACATCGCTAAAGTCCAGGTCTCTGACAAGTTCAGACTCTACTGCTACTGCTACTACTGATAAGGACTGCAGGCGTTTTTGTTTCATGCTTGTTCTCAGCTCATTTTTGATTCTCCCCAAATGAGAAAATGAGCGCTCCCCTCACAGTTTGTCACCGGCAATGTGAGGAACATCCTCAAAGCCACATAACCATTAGGGAAGACTAACTGCAGACACTTAAAACACCCTGCTCCGCCTACGGGACGGGTCGGGAGGTAGCCACAAGTTCTTCTGAATGTTTTAAACACCAACCCTTAAACATATTGTTGTATACATTGTTAGAAAGCTTAGATTGCCCTGATTCATTCAAGACCACTCACGACTTATATGGTTGCTCACAGCCGTAATAGTATTAGTGGTTAGCTCGGCTAGCCACTCAGCTAAAGTAAGTACAGCTTACATGCTACATACCTTCAAAGTCTTCCCTTTATCCACAACGACCATCTTATGACTCAGGACTTACTGTACAGCTCGCTAAGTATCCATTCTTGTGAAAAATGAAATCCGTTTCCATAAAATCGAAATACTTTCCTCAGTATGTTCAGTATGTTAGTCCAACACGTAACGTAACACACACGGAACAAACCATATACGGTCCCTTTTACGTCATTTCCTGACCTACACGTGCATCTGTGGGACACATGACTTTCTTGTTTACGTCTGTGAGCTCCTCCTGTTTCATACGACACCACACATCAGCCAATCAGTGCTTAGGATGAGGCAGCACATGTCTCCAAAGCCAATGAGGACATGTGACCGACGACAACGACAACATGGGTTTGACTGACAATAGGTGCGTGTATTAAAAGGTTAATGAGGTCTACTCACAAGAAAGGAAAAAAAAACATTAAGTGATTGAGGCCTCTGGGAGCTCGCGGCCCAGACAGCCCGGTTCGGGATCCCAATACTATCCAGCTGCAGCCCCGGAGCAGAAGCCCCTGACATGACAAAAGCCCCTGGCATGACGGAAGTGGCCACTTTTTTCAAATTAAAATTGCTTAACAACAACGCTTAACAAGCGTCTATGAATTGTCCCTCATTTGTTTTATCTTTATTTAATCCTGCAAGTCAACGGTGTTTTGTTTTTTAGTAAAACATATGTGGTGTAGTAGCAGTAGAAAAAAAGAAACATCAGGCTCTGTGCAACTTCCACATTTTCCTTTCTTTACTTCACGCACTTTTTTAACAACAACATTACGACACCACAGTGCTTTATAGCTCTTACTCTCTAACCAGAATAACTATACCACCTGGTGGCCTGGAGTAGCAATAGCTCTGAGAACACAACAACATAATTGCTTAATATAGCATGTATGTGATGTTGATATTAAAGTTAAATCCATGAAACGTTAATATTAGTGTAGGCTTCTAACTAACTTCTGAGTTTTACAGTAGCCTATAAACTTGTGGAGTCAATTATACCGTTACGATAAACATGTAACTGCAACAAAGTTCATATAATTATGTGTAAACAACGTATGTGGAGTTTTTTAGGCTTTTATTTTTGTTTTCGCTCGAAGCGGCGATTAACTTCCGCCTGACACTTCCGGCAAGGATTGGATATATGGCGGTGCTCTTGTCGGCCATCTTTACTATAGACATATATACGTATATATATGTCTATGATCTTTACTGCAGCAAGGTACTATATCCTCAAAAAAACGTAAATTCTAAAATCGGTATTCTACGTCACTTCCGTCATGCCAGGGGCACACCAGGCTTTTGTGACGTCAGGGGCTTCTGCTCTGGGGCTGCAGCTGGATGCTACTCCGGGATCCGGGCTTGGTTGTTGTTATACGTCATCAAGCGTGCACCGTTAAACGTCCCATGGTCATGCAGGCTCGGAAATGCTGAAGCCAACAAACATTGGTTATAAAAACCCAATACCGATACTTCCCGATATTACATTTTTAAGTAAATATCGGCCAATAATATCGGAGGGCCGATAATATCGGACATCCCTAGTATTGACATTGAGGTTGTGCACACACCAGTTTCAGGTGTATACAAAATGATTCAACTGTGATGAAACTCACCATAAGTTTGGTAGTGATGGTGTTAAATAACTGAAAAGGTTAAAATGCTACCTAGTTTATATTTCTAAATAAATCATCAATTTGGATTGTTTGTCTTTGAGTTATTGTCATTGATTCATAGTGGGCAATCTATTACACCAAGAGAGTAAATAAGCATACTTAAGGAAGGGTTACTTGAGTTACTGAACATTTCTCAGGGCAGAGGTTTATAGTGGGTTGTCTCTAACATGAGGGGTCAGCATATCTAATCTGTTGACTGATTATGGGAGGAGTCTCTTGCTTTCAGATGTTTTTGCAGGTAGTGTACAAGTGAAGGGATAAATGAAAAAGGTCATTAGAAAGGTTGTTTAAAAAAACTGCCTTGGGGAAAGAAGTATTTTGTAGTATTTTGAAAATACAAAAATGCAGTATTTTATTTTGATACATTTTTTGGATGCTGTATTTTCTAGCTTATTTTGATACATTTTTAAGGTGGGTATTTGGTATTTTATTTGGAAATACATTTTGATGTATTTGTGCCCATCCCTGTGTACCAGCACTAACCCAGCTGTGGGAGTGCGCCTGTGTGTTGTTTTGTGTGCAGTTCAGCCTCAGAACTCGGAACTCATGTGAAACTGGGCTATTTCTGCTATTCCTCCAGTTGCTTTCCTCTTGCCTCTATATGTTAATGAAGCAGAGCATTATTCGCCTGATTATCATTGATCTTAGAAGAGTGCTTCCCAAACACTCCTATTTCTACACATTTCTAAAAGCAGTACTTATGAGTGAGTGCATTAGAACTTCTTAATGCTGGTGCTATCTGTGGTGCTGAAGGTTTTGCTGAATGCATTCTAGAGTCAGAACAGATAATGGGCTCTATTTTCCCAAAATAGGGCACAGGCATAGATCCAACTCTCAATTCCTTGCGCACAGCATATGTGACCAACACTTTTTGGCAAATTTCCCAACACTGGATCAGCAGTGGTGCACTCTAGGCTCAGCCAGGAGCAACCGGGCACAATGTGGAGGATAGACTGAATGCATTATTAGTAGGAGGAATACAGAATTACCAGGTGAGTTTCAGTAATGACCAATCACATGAGCACCTCTTATCCCTTTTAACCACAACAACAGGTGAAACAGGGGAGAGAGGCTGAGTGAGAGATACATTAGTTTATCTCTATGAAGCCCCTGACATTCCGAAATACAACTTCAGGACACCCTATTAATATATATCAATCTCAATATGCTGAGAATGGAATGAAAGTAAATCTGATGTGTTTTCATGTGCTGTAGCTGCTGCCATACCGTTGCTATGGCGCAGTTTGGTGCAAATCAATAATTGGTCAATTGATTTATTGTACGTTAGTCTTTTTTTTTTTAAGATTTATTTTTACCTTTAATTTGATAGTAGGTGGCAGTGAGGCCAGTAAGAAAGAGGGGAATGACCTGCAGCATAGTTCCCCTGCCAGAATCAAACCAGGGATGCTGCCATTATGTGGCATGCACTCCATGTTAGTCCATTTTAATTTAACTTTAAAATACAGTTAACCCTCCTGTTGTCCTGAAGTCCAGGACGGACTGAGGAAGGAAGGAAGGAAGGAAGGAAGGAAGGAAGGAAGGAAGGAAGGAATGAGGAAGTAAAGAGGGAAGGAGGAAAAGAGGAAGGCAGTAAGGAGAGAAGGGAGGGAGGAAGGAAAGGAGGAAGGAAGGAAAGGTGGAAGGAAGGAAGGACGGAAGGGGAGAGGGAGGAAAAGAGGAACGAAGGAGGGAGGGAGGAAAAGGGGAAGGAAGTAAGGAGAGAAGGAAGGAAGGAAAAGAAGGATAGATGCAAGGAAGGAAAGAAGGACAGAAGGACAGAAGGAAGGAAGTATGGAAGGAGGAGGGAGCAAAGAAAGAGGGAAGGAGGGGAAGAACGAAGGAAAAATTAAAGAAAGAGGGAGGAAGGAAGGAAGGAAAGCAGGAACAGTCAAAAGAGATGGGAGGACGGCACCAGGGTTAAATTAACAAAAACAAAAATGTCATAATGCGCAATCATTGCCACCAACAGTATTTTGTCAGGGTAACATCGATGTTGCATGGTTACTTTTAAAATCAGCCTGTGCTTCCAGCCACCATAGAAAAGATCAGGAGATAGTTGTTCTTCTTCTAGTCTCTCTTGTTCATTTCACTCTTCTCTCCTGTCTCTCCTCTCTTTATAGGTGACCAAGACTATCTTTGCCATCTTGCTGGCTTTCATCATTACATGGACGCCATATAACGTCATGGTATTGATCTCAACGTTCTGCCATTCTTGTGTCCCTGACACTGTGTGGGCGATTGGCTACTGGCTGTGTTATGTCAACTCTACTATCAACCCAGCTTGTTATGCCCTGTGCAACGCTACATTCAAAAAGACTTTCAAAAACCTGCTGCTGTGCCAGTATAAAAACATAGGTACAAGATAAGATGAAAAGAGAAGACTGAGGGTGGGATGGATGGGGGAGGGGTATACTACCGCAAGAATGGGGGGACAGAGGAAAAGAGAGAGGAAGTGTCATTAAAATTTGAGTGAAGGAGCTGGAGCTGAAGAAGAAGGATGGAGGAATTTATTTTAGGGGTTCCTTTGAAAGATAAGAGACGTCTGCAGGGGAAGTGGGGATAACTGTTCTTTATCCTGCGAATGAATGCCAGTCATCCCAGTTGGTACATAGACATGGAGCAAAATATGACTGCAAAAACAAAGAGTCGTTAACCTGCCCAGCTTCCCTTAAGACAGGATAAATCACACACTGAGTGGAAACATGGTTTTAAACACACAGTGAATAATCTGCAGTGATGGAACAGGGATTGATATGAGCAGAAATGATGCAGGGGAACAGGGAGATAGAGGAAACAGCAAATGAATGCACATATGAATTGAGTGATATATTTGAATGACAGTATTAATAACAGTGTATAATACTGAGGGACAATAGTGCAGCGTGTATGGCTAAGGGAGTGGTCTGGCCAAGTGGATAGATGGTAGAATAGAAGGGGCAGTTCAGGGGCACATGAAGGAAAAGCAGTGGACAGACCAGGGGGCTGACTAATGATGTTTTTATGGTGGTGGCCACTAATACATTTTACAGGCAGGATAAAAAACAGTTTCTGTCTGTTGCAAGAGTAAATCTAACCACATAGATTAAAATAGACAATATTAATCTTTATCTTTCACATTTAGTTTAAGATGTTTCTGGCCCAATATTGTCTAGATGGTGGGTTCAAAGCATGGTTACCATGGCTTTGTCACAGCCATAAGAACTATAACAACCAAAACTGTAGGTATGGTTACAGCTATAGTTACAAGTTACAATTACAGCAACGATAGCAGCCTAACCCTAACCCATGTCCCCAAATAATGATGTGGTCAAACAACTTTAACTTATACCTAATATTATATATCATAATATATACCACCTGTATACTACTGCTTTACTTTGTGGATCAGAGGAAATGCAAAGTATTGTGAGGTAAAAACTAGGTAAAATAATTCTGAACAACAACAGATTGTGATCGTGATTGATAAGCCAAATTATGTAACTGGTCCTAATTGCTACTAAGAGGAGACACTATTAAATAGAAGTAGGGATTAGTGACTGAAGAGGAGGCGATGGTGGAGCAGGAGGACAGAGTGGAGAGAAGCAGCAGTACAACAAGAAAATGAAAGCATTTTAGACAGCGTACCTCACAGCAGCCATTTGGCAGCCATGGAGGTCTTTAGCTGATGGGCAATAATAGCATTGAGTAACTATTTGTACTTCTTAAAACAATACAGCTATCTTACAACTGAACCTCCTCAATAATGTAGAAGGAGAGGATTTTCCTTATTTGGTGAGCAATTTAATTTGCACAATCAACTTCGTATACTAGACTACATACGCCATAGGATGGATAGGATGATAGAAGTTAGACATGGTAGTAGCTTCTATCTCTTCACAAAGGCTACTTAACATCAGTCTACTCCATTGTGTTGCCCAGCAGTTGTTTATTTAGTTTGAAGTTTAAATTATCATATCAAAACATGATTTAAGGTCAAGTCCCACTAGCATCCATGTATGCTGAAAAAATATAATCATGTTCTGCTGTATCAAAACAAAAAATAATACAAAAAAATAAATCCAATTGGAAGCATCATCATGTTCAGAAAAAATCCTGGGAAAAAAAGTAAATATCTACATTAATTAGTTTCATGAAGATTACATCTTCTGCCTAACTAACATTAAGAATGAGTTTAAATAGTGTGCTCAAATCCAATGTCACATACACTGTTCCAATTGAGATTGAGGTGAGGTCCTGCTTGGATGCTTGAAGTTGGCTTTTAAAATATGTATATGTAATTAGCAATTTGTGATAATGACGTGTTATTCATTAATATATAATATTTATTAATAATTTGTGATAATACAATAACAACAGTATTTTTAAATGTGTGACGAGTTCACACTTTGGCCTATATGTGTGTGTGTGTGTTTGCATGAGTGTGTGAGTGCATTTTTCATTGTTGTTGTTGCAGTACATTTCATGGAAAAGACATCTGTTCTTGATATACTGTATGAAGCAAAAACTAGGCCTTTTGACCTGAAGGTGCCACATGAATTATTTGTGATTTAATATTTACAACAGGAGAAATCACATTATTCTAGGGACCATGAAAAACCCATATCAAGTTTCATGACAGTTCGAAGACCAAAAGTCACTTGGCCACTGCCATATATATTCTCCTTTATGTCAGAAAAAAACAGATGGAGTGTGAGGAGCAGGGAAAATGAAATGTACTGCTGTTCTTTTCCACCTTGGTTAATTGGAGGAGCACCTTGCAGTTACCTGTGTTGGTTTTGTCTGAGTCTGTTCAGGTCATTCACATTTTGTCCAGTTTGTTAGCTGCAGGTCTATTCTGATTGGCTTTCTCTGCTTCTTGTCTTTGAAAATCAATTTATTCACATCAGGTTCAGGTTGGAATGGCATTGGATCTGTGAAGACCTCTACTGTATGCTATTTATATGTTATATAACTCTTTTTATAGTCTACAAGCCAATCTTTTACAGTAACTGTGTTGGTTTGGTTGGTATTGTAGCCGAAGCAGTGACTTCTAATGTGTTTCCAGCTGACTGGATGATACAATCTACCTTGCAGCTTCTACTTCAATTCTATAAATAGAACACTAGGATAAGTATTTTGAAAATATTCTTGCTGTCAAGACAAGAGTCACCAAATCCACCTACACATACATTTAACACTTTACTGAACTGTTTTGTGTATGTCTCTTCAAACCACATTATATGCTAGAATTAGCAGATTGTGAGGACTGAGAAAATAAAGAGCATGTTTCTTTAGAAAGCAATACAGTTTCTAGCTCGAGGGAAAGAAGTAAAGACAAGATATAAGAGGTTGGGAGAGAGTACAGGTAGGCAGAGTGAAGAAAAGAGATGAATGAAACAGAGAAAAAAAGATGTCGAAGAGAAAACATCTGGATGGGAGGAAATTATAAAGGGATAGGGGAAGATGGAATTGGGAAGAGGGACTTGGGGAAAACGAATGATGAGCTTGTGGAAGAAAAGTAGGTCATGATGGGAGGAGAACAGAGGAAGAACAGGAATTCCTCATTTAGTCCTGGTCTCCCATCCCTAATTCTCATGCTGAAATGCAGTCAGACAGGCAATTAGAGAAAAGGGCTAAAAACACAATAATGAGGATAAAATCCTGTCCTTCAAAACCATCGTTTCAGCATAAAGAATTATTCAGTTATTAAATGCTCAATTGGCTTAGTGATACTGCTGTTGTACAGCAGTTTGGTCCCAGTTTACAGAAACAGATTTACTTGAGAGGAATAATGATGCAGTTAGTTATTCAAACATTTTGAATGATATGGGGATGTTAGGTGCAATTTAATGGAAAGTTCAGGTTTTGTTAAGGCCACAGACATAATTCATGCCCAATAAGGATTTGTAGCAAGCCCATTCCAAATGCAGCTATACCATCTGAGAGTAAAATGTCTACCAGTCAGCTAAAGTCCCACAAAATTGCTCAGCAGGAGTTTCTGTTTGCTTACAATGTGACAGTGTCAGCTTAGTATGGCTCAGGAGCTTGTCAACACCTAGTCAAGCACCAATAACTCACACTGGAGAGGAAAAAGGCCACAAAAAGTTGTTCACAGAAAATCTAACATCACATTCATCCACTCTGGAACTGAGAGGGATATACTTAAAGATAGCACTCAGGATGATTTCTTATATTAAACTGCACAAAGGCCTTAGTGAGTATGTACATACAGTATGTGCTAAATATTAGAATTTTAAGTATGGCTTAATAGTTGATTGTCATCCAAATGTACAGTCAGTCATAAATGTGCAGTGAGAAGGCTAGTGGTTCTTACCAAGTAAATTTTATGGAGTCATTGCAACCAGAATTCCTTCATTGTTAAATTTAAAATGAACAACATGCCCTTACTCTGGTCTTTTACGTCATCTTGCCTTCAGCACTTTTTTCTAATTTTTAGATATTTCTTTTCAATTTAATTCAATTATATAGCACCAAATCACAACAAACTCATCTCAAGGTACTTTTCACATTGAGCAGTTTTCCTCTAGACTGTACTCTTTAAAGATTTAAAGGACCCCAATATTCCTCCATAACCAAGCACTTTGATGATGAGAGAGAGAGAGAGAGAGAGAGAGAGAGAGAGAGAGAGAGAGAGAGAGAGAGAGAGAGAGAGAGAGAGAGAGAGAGAGAGAGAGAGAGAGAGAGAGAGAGAGAGAGAGAGAGAGAGAGAGAGAGAGAGAGAGAGAGAGAGAGAGGAGCTTAGTGCATCAAGTCTTCTGGCAGTCTAAGCCTATAGCAGCATATCTATGGGCTCCAAATCAAGCTTGGGCTACCCCTACTTATAAGCTTCATCAAAAAGGAATGTTTTACGCCTACTCTTATATTTAGAGAGGGTGTTTGCCCCCCGGACCGTAGTCTTTAGAGACTTGTAAGAGCAGACTGATAATAATGAGTTACAATAATCCAGCCTAGAAGTAACAAATTTGGGCACATTTTTCTGTATTATTTTGAGAGATAGATAGACCTTATTTTTGCAATGTTACATAGGTGAAAAAATGTGTTTTATGTGGGAGTTTAAGGGCATATCCTCATCGTAGATAAGTCCCAGATTCCTTATCACTAGTAAAGAAATGTACTCTAGATCTCTGAATAGATAATGCCATCCAGAGTAGCTACATATATCATTGGATACAGTATGGATACTAGTAATGAACTAAGCTGTTCATTCATGTCGCCAAGCACGACATTTTTATCTTTTTTATCTTTTTCACTTTACAGTTTTTTCTGAGTTTTGTAGTCCATTGAGAGATATAATTGGGTATCAATGGCATAACAATGAAAATTTATGGAGTGTCTCTGAATAATATTACTGAAAAAGAAGTGTCTTCCAAAGAGACATTGTGAAGTGAAAACTTCAGTCATCAGAGAGACAATGGAAACTTTTGTAGGAACATTTAAAAAACTTTTGTTGATTCATTCAGTTGTCTTATTGTCTTTTTTATGCTCCTTTTCACCTCATCTCTTCTTCATTTGCACTCACTGTGTTCCTCTCTCTTGCAATGTTTTTTTTTTTGCAAAAAAAAAAAGTTTTTTTGTTATGGAACATTATGAAACAATATGGCACAACAATTTACATGGCAGATAAAAGTCAGAATTCTGAAAAAACAACAGGGCAGTTGCTGAAATAAAATTCCCATTTAAACAAGGTAGCTTTAAGATGTAACTTTTTTTTAAATGTCTGATGTTAAAATGAGATATTGTCATGCCTTGACCTAACTATTGGGGACTACTATGAGGAAAAGTATTTTTCCAGGTTTCAAAAACATTCAGTGTAGATAATGATGTTTACACACTATAACACTTGTTCTATGAGCAGATCCATAAAACAGATCTCTGTATTTATATCATGTATTCTCAACCTTCTGGATATTTCCTCAGTCTAACTTCAACATGTACTTATTCAGTTTCTTCTTCAGTACCAATTTTTTAAACCTTCAGACTCAATTTCAATATTACATGCCAGAGTCTGTGAAGGTGTTTTAGAAAAAAACTCTGTTTTTATAATGATGAAGCCTGTATTGAACTAGAACAACTTGAGAATGGCTGCCTGGTGTAATTTGAAAATAGAACTGTTTTGACAGAGAAAAGAAGAGAGTCAAGAGAACTGCACAAGGATAAATATCACCAACAGACTTCTGAGTTGATTTGTCAAATGACTCAAAGGCTGGTTAGCTGACAACCTGAATCTGAGTTTATAGAGAATTGGACTGACTGCCTAATTGCTTTACTGACTGAAGGAATGAAAGCTTCCCTAGGCATGATATGTATGATAAAGTCCATCTTATGAAACTAAATTACAGAACTGAGCTGTAACAGAGTGTCTCCTTTCAACTAATTCAGATGCCAAACTACTTTTGCAAATGAAATTTGATCCTCTCTATTAAAACTGATGGGAAATAAATATCCTCAATGTCACACTCAGTGCATTTCAGAATCTATTTGAGATAAGCCACATTGTTTCTTATTGCCAGATGTGATGCACCAATCAGTGGGACAACATTGTTTTCATCAGTGTCTTCCAAAACTTTAACAAATTACCTAAAAAACCTTAAAAAATGATTAATATAAGCAATTTATGACCTTATGACACAAAAACTACTTTGTTAAGTTAGCAAACCTTTGTTGTCAGGATTTTAAAAAAAGAACAACTTGATTATGGCTAGGGTTAGGGTTAGGGTTAGGACTTATAATGGTCATGGTTAAAAAACAAAACCCTGGGTAGCCTGTGACGTCCCTCTGTTAGAGTCAAGTCACGGAGCCTTGTTACATGTCACCCCCTGTTCTCTGCCCTTATTTCCCATCAGCTCCCTGTCTGCTACAGTAGTGATGTAGTGCTCCATTCAGAGAAAGCTGAGCTCTTTAACTTAAGATTATTTTTGATTTATCCCTCTGAGCCCCAGGAGAGAGAGAGAGAGCAGAGGTGTGTGTGGTGGAGAAGTGAAGACAAATCAGGGCAGAGTCTGAGCCAAAGGGACATGTGGTGCTTTGAGGCTGTGAGCTTACAGAAGGTGTAACTACTATGATCGAGGTTTCTTCAGCTCCTGTCACAATTGAACAAATTGCCTCCCACTTTCAAAGAGTACTCTCCAACTCTACATTGATTGGTTTTCCATTGTACACCACTACCAACATTTCTTGGGTATGGAACCTATTTTCTGAGTAGCAAACAAATCACTTCCATTAAACCAAATATTGAGAATTCTTTGATCAGATATTACCTGATACATACTGCTTTTTTGTGTTTATGTCAGACAAAGGAAACAATGATACATTTGTTATGTTTGGTTTATTTAGTTTTTTTTTTTTTTTTTTTTTTCAATACCACCACCAAAGTATTTTGGTGAGAACAGTGTAACTAATAGAAATGATGAGCCAGAGTTGCCAAATTCAATCCTCATTTTAATACATTGATGAGCTGTTCTGGAGAAGCACACCTGTCTTTAATATGAAAATGATTTGTACGTACTTACGTGTGTGTACGTGTGTGTGTGTACGTGTGTGCGTGTGTGTGTGTGTGTGTGTGTGTTTCATCTGTGCCATCAACACCATTTTGCTCCCACATCTATAAAACAAAAAGTTTAAATCATTGATAATCTTTGTCAGCTGATGGAGAATCAGGAACATGTGGTTGAACACGTGGTTTCCAATGTTACAAGCAGTGGTCTGGTGTATACTTCGTCTCTAACCCTAACCCTAACCCTAACCCCTACATCTTCAGTAGATGTTTGAACTGATGATATCAGCTTTATCTTCTGAACAGTAGTATGCAAAAGCCTGGAGAAAAGTTAATGCAGATAAACAACTTGATGTTTCCTTTAATTTGGTTGTTTATTTTAAACACTGTCCAAATCTTAAATACAGTACACACCAGTCACAAATACACAACTGTACTATATCAATTTGAATCACATTGCTGTAAATACACAACACATTAGTTCTGAATAATTGAGTTTAATATATCACATACTGAATCAATACAAAGAGAGGAGACACAGTCCTTGTGTTCATTCAAAGTATATTAAATATATTTACCTCCCAGTGTACAGAGCATGTACTTTATAGTGATTTAAAGACATTGTGAATTGTAGTCTTATTTTTTTGTCAGAGTATGGCTATTAAAAGTTTCAATGGCATCAGTTAAGTGACAGCAAAATATGTTCACCATTTTGAAAAACAACTGATTCATTCATTTCTTTATATCAAGAGTGTATCCCTGCATTAAGATGACATATATTCCATATTGGGAGCTGGGAATCTGTAATATAAATGCCAAACTAAAGGAAACACCCAAATATAACATCTTAGTAATGTTTCCTTTAAGTTGGCAACCATCTGTAATATGTACTGTATATGCTTTGTATTTAATCTGCTATTCAGCCAGCGCTGGCTTTCCAACAGCAACATTCAAAAAGATGCAGAATGACACTTTAAAGGGTAAATCAACATTAAATGGAGCAACTGTTTTGACAGTTGATGGAACTGGGGTGCCCAAAGTATGGAGTTATACTTTCTTACAAGGAACCTCTCTCCTGAGAGTTACAATCTTATCACTCTTTAAACAAGCTACTGTTTAAACACCTAATGCAGTAATGTGGCTCACTGATGTGTTTCTAACAGGTTTTGGACAACCACAGAGCTCTATAGCACAGAGGCATAAGATATATCAGGCTTTGGATGAACACACAACTTATTAATAAATCAGTTCATTATCGGTTTGGATCTAATCATGAGATTTGTTGATGATAATAAGAATATATGAAATTGACAGCCTTATCGTTCAAGCACAACAGAGGACTCTATGTAAGTACACAGAGGTAAATAACAATAAACAGTGCATGTATTGCAACAGCACAGCACAGTTGTACATATTTAATGTGCATACCTAAATCTCAATGGATTTAAAACAGATAGCTGCTACAGGAGGCTTCTCTTGTAATTGAACAGAAGCACAGTTCTAAGTAGACAGCTTTCTGTAAAACAAGAAAATGTAATGTAGTAAAATTACTTGCATAGCTGAAGCCTCCACATTCATATAACTAATATGTATATTATAGATATAAGTAATGGTACAGGCTGAAAAGCAGTGCTTTACCGTCTCTGAATGAAAGTTTGAAGTTGAACATCGTGGTTGGATGTAGTAGAAGTGTGCTCTACATCACTGCAGAAAGAAAAAATATTAAATCACTGTAAAGATTAGTAAACAAGATCTTCAGAAATACAATGTGTAAAAGGCAACGTAACTCAGGATCGGCTTTAAATGTAGTGCAGTAATAACTAAATGTAAGATAGTACTAGTTGTATACATAATAGTTAAAGTCTCTGCAATAGAAATACTCCAATTAAGTAAAAGTACAATACTTCATTAAAAGAACTTGGGTACCTTTGTGAATCAAGGTTGATTTACTCTTTAAAACACTGAGTGCCATTACAGTCGGACCCTTTCTTTACTTTCTTTTCCAGTGGTGGCTTTTAGGAAAACACCTTTGATGATTTTTTAAAATTGCTTTATTTATTTTTTTGTCTGTATAATGCTTTAATGCTGTTTGTACTTTCCCTTTTACTTTTTCATGTCAAACACTATTTGAATAGAAACATCTAGCATCGCCTGGCACAATACACAACTTGTATTACTTTTTAAATAACATGTACTAAAGATATACCAGAAGCAACTTGTGTTCATACAAAACTGTAATGCTAATAAACATCTGCTGTTGAATAATGTGTGTTGCATCAAACTTTATACACTGAAAATGACAGACAGTTTGAATATGAACAAGGATTACACTGTATAAAAGCATTCTTATTCAGGAGGAGAATTTCAAACTTTCAGTATCATCAGCAGACATGTTTTAAAGCATGTAAAGATACTCTGCTTGAAATAATAGTCTGTGTGTTGTTCTTTCCATTCTTAAACATGCTCCTTCTTCCTTAATTGAAGAATCCTGGTATCAGGTACAGACCAGGTGGACTCAAATGCAGAGACAGGACTTTGCAGAGACAGAGACAGGACTTTTGGACTGATTGAACGGCTTGAGAACTCTCAAGCCGTTCAATCAGTCCAAAAGTCAGAAACCAGGAAGTCCAAAATCACAAGGCAGAAGTCCAAAATTACTAAGCTAAACTCAGAATCCAAAAGGCAAAACTGGTCAATAACACTAAGAATCTAAACTGAGAGAAGAACGCTGGAACACTGGCACTCTGACAGGAGACTGACAAGACAATCTGGCACAGAAGGAAAAGAGCACACCACATATATACACTAGATAACAAGGCACAGGTGTAACACATTAGGGGAAGGGAGGCAAACAGGAGGGGAGGAAGTTAGACAAGACATTCCAAAATAAAACAGGAAGTAGACAAGACAAAAATTACACAAGACTAAATCTACCAAAATACATTACAAAACTACCAGGACCTGACACCTGGATCTGTGAATAAGTAAATATTTTTCATTTCAATGGTTTGAGTGCTGTTTCCTTACGTCATTGAAAAATCCATTTTCAGTGTATGTGAACTGGACGTTTCATGTTTCCACATACTGGAGTATGACTGGCTTCTAAATAAGCGGTGATCTCACAAACTCTTGCCCAAGTATCCATGTGTTAAACTGAGATTCCATATGAATGAGAAAACAGTCAGCATCATCCTCCATAGTGGAGGTCAAACATCCAAACACATTTTTAATGAAGACTTTGAATGCTGTGGACAGGGAAGGAAAGAGCACAATGAGACACCATTTGTGTAATTTCATTATTTCATTTGTAATTTCAATTAATTTAATTTTTTTTTCCTTTAATGTATTTAAGCAAGCATCAGTGTTGGACACCAGAGATAGCCCCACCCACACTGAAATGCCGTCATGCTGAAACCATGGCAACACAGATAGAAACAACACACATCATTTATTCCAGACTTGACTCCAATGAAATGGAATACAGAGATCAAAACATCAGAGCTGACCTAGATTGGGAGGAGCAGGTCGTTAGGAATCACAATCAGAGAAATGACTAATCGACAAAAAGTTCACGTATATTCACATATCAGTTCTAGTTTATACAATAAAATATTAAGAAATTGCCATTCTAGAAAGCATTTAAGCATTCAATGAAGCTTTAAAAAACATGGATTGTATATTAACTTTACAGATGTTTCACCATTTCAGTCCATAACCTGACTGACACTGAGAGGAACAGCTGGAAAAGAACATAATGTTAAACCAACCCTTTGTATTTCAACTACAATTGTTATATAAAACAAAACAATGTAAATCACTGGTCTTTACCAGTCATGTGGCTGCTCACATAAAAAACAGAGAGAAGTGGAGAGGCGGTGTGTTGCCATGGTGAAGGTGTGATCATCATCATCATAGTCAGCTAGAACAACTCTGTCTCATTATAAGGATGAATATCATCACCAGCAATGTGAAATGGTCATTCTTAGGCATCACACACACACACACACACACACACACACACACACACACACAGAAAGAGACAGACAGAGAGAGAGAGAGAGATACCAGTGTGTGAGTGTGTAATTTGTGTTGAATTATCAGCTTTTCAGTTATAAACACATAAAAACATATGTGAACTTGTTAGCCCCTGTTGGTTTGCTATGTCAATTTCTAAATATGATGTAGCGTTTTCCTAGCGTTTCTTTCCATGTTTCCATCTGCCAGGTCTCATATGATCCTGCTAATTAGAATCATCAAGTTGTCATGCAAATTTGGTATCATTATATTGAGGGAACTCCCAATTAGTTAAAATATTTATACCACATTTATCTCCAATTTAAAATGACTATTATAGTGTTGAGTTCGCCCATATTTAGTCAACATAAGGCTCAAACACAGCAAGAAGGGCTTTGTGTTACAAGATAGCAAATTTCAATCACAATTCTCATCAGTATACAGAACGTCACCTCATAAAAACAACCAGGTGTTCTGCTTTGTTTCTCTTTATTAGACATGGTATATATACGAGGAGGGAAAAGGAAGACAGTGCTGATAGAGTCTGTTTTATTTATCAAATTGAAGTTGAGGCTCTATGTGAAACACACAAGTTCCAAGTTGTTCATTGTGACATATGAGATAAAAGATAATACATTTGAGCTGCTCTTTTATCAGTGGCTGCAGCCTGAAAAAAAAATTACCATGTACATTAGTGTACATACAAGAGTAATTAAACATTGCAAATTGTATGAGGCATGCAGTGTATGGTCTTGTATGGTCATTGAAACATTACAAATTAGACATGGTTGGATACCTTGATACTGATATCTTCTGCAACATAGAACAAGTTTGCAAAAATTCTAATCATAATAATGCATTGGTTATTGAATCTTCCCAATTGTAACAATCAGTCCTCCTCTCAAGGTCTCTGCTACACCCAAAATCCACCTGCCTACACTAAACCTCAAGTGAAATGTGTTACATTTCTTGCCTGTACACCAGTACCTCAGAGCAACTGTCCAGGTTCTGTGTTGCCATATGGTGGGGTATATAGGGTATAGTTATTTCACTGTTATTTAGTTTTTCAGCCTCGAATGTCTGACATGACTCACCACTAATCAGTGTCATCAGTACCACCTGCACACTGGGGTAGAAATACCTAAGATGTAACATGGCTTGTCTACAATGAAGAAATCATCTATAATGAAACATCTGTCTCTGCAGTGACCCACAGAGAGCGACCGAAAGTAATTAATCAATCAATCAATCTTTATTTATATAGTGCCAAATCACAACAAAATCATCTCAAGGCACTTTACACATAGAGCAGGTTCTAACCCGTACTCTTCAGGTTTTAATTTTAAAGAGACCCAACATTCCCACATGAGCAGCACTTGGCAACAGTGGCAAGAAAAAACTCCCTTTTAACAGGAAGAAACCTAAGGGAGATGGGTGGCCATCTGTCTCGAACGGTTGGGGTAGAAGGGTTAGCTAACCCTCATCCAACTCTTTCCCTGCAGATGTTAACCAACCCTCAGCTCAGACAGTTACCTAAGTACTTGAGTCTACTACCTGGATAGAACAACCACTGGTCTTCCTTGAAAATCAGCAAAGTTAAACAAAGGAAATTGTATAGTATAGTTTTGGATGATGGATATGAACCTCCCAACAAGAGAGCTACAACTGAATGGAGAGCAAGAAAACTTACCAATGAGAGCAGCAGCAGGCAACTCTGCTCATCCATACCTTCACGCATAATGGATTCACACTCTCTGAAAACTCCCATCCAGTAGCTACTCTCACACTGCCATCTTGTGAACTTCCTCACCCTCTCCAGCTCTTGGGGGCAGATAATACACACACACCTCCAGAATGTTGAGAGACTGTGGCAGCTAGATCTCCATTGCAAATGTAGTCATCACAGGGACACAACAAGATCAGGAGGCTGTTTCCCATATAGTCACAAAGACCTACCAGGAAGTCATGATGACATGACTGTGCAGCACAGAGACAAAAGGTCAAATCCATAAAAGGATTGCATGGCTTTTGCAGCTGCTAAACCTGTGCAAATGAAACAAAAAATAGGTTCTAACCATAGTCTGTATAGAAGAAGTGGACGTAACATCCATGACGTCACAAATTGGTTTGTGGACTGCTGCTCGGAAGCCAATAGTTTCAAATCTGGGCAGCGCCATCTTGAAAATTTCAGGTGCATGCTGGGAAAAATAAAAACACGATTCTACTTATATGGGCATGAGGCGAGGCCATGGGCGGAGCAGGGAGGTTGTGAGGGCTGGAACTTGAGGACATTGTACAATCAACCTGTCAATCACGACGTAGCCACGCCCTAATGCATACCCTGCTTTATCGTCAAATATAAAATCAGGGAGGCCAAAATTTCACAAATGAACATCATACTGCATTGAAGAAGGCTTTAAACTAGCGATTCAGACCATAAACACATTTTGAAAACGTTTACTGAGGTTACAAATCAAGTGAGAAGTTGGTCTCTCCATTGACTTGTATAGAGACGGAAGTCCTTTTGACACCAAAACGGTCGCTCCCTGGTGGCCTTTTGCTAGAATGCAGTTCTAAGTTACCTCCGCGTTGGCTTCATTTCAGAGGACCGGAACTCCCCGCCTGGTTCTAACTAACAAAGTACCAACAGAGGGTGAGATGTGAGTACAAACTGTGATGCCAAGAAAACAGCGTCTTAGTGCACCTGAAAACAATGGCACTTTGGTGAGTACAACTCTGATAAAATGCACATTAACAGAATGAGAAAGAGAAAGAGATGGCGTTTGTTAAAAGTTTGTTTGCATAACTTAGCTAATGTTATCCAAGCAAGATTTATTGTCGATGAGGCAATGATTATGATCTGACTGACAAAGAGACAATAAACAAGAGACTGACAGTACATTTAACAGTTTGGCAGGCAAGTCACTAGATGTATCAATCAATCAATCAATCAATCAATCTTTATTCGTATAGTGCCAAATCACAACAAAAAGAAAGCACAGACAACTCCGGGGAAGAAGTTATTGAATGCATTAATAGTAGATGAATGTCAATGGATATAGATGGATGGATAGAGAGAGAGAGAGAGAGAGAGGGGGAGAGAGAGAGAGAGAGAGAGAGAGAGAGAGAGAGAGAGAGAGAGAGAGAGAGAGAGAGAGAGAGAGAGAGAGAGAGAGAGAGAGGAGGAGAGAGGAGCTCAGTGCATCGTGGGAGGCCCCCGGCAGTCTATGCCTATAGCAGCATAAGCTAAGAGCTCTAACTATAAGCTTTATCAAAAAGGAAAGTTTTAAGCCTACTCTTAAATGTAGAGAGAGTGTCTGTCCCTCTGACCAAATCTGGAAGATGGTTCCACAGGAGAAGCCTGATAACTGAAGGCTCTGCCTCCCATTCCACTTTTAGAGATACTAGGAACCACAAGTAAGCCTGCATGCTGGGAGCGAAGAGTTCTGGTAGGTACATACGGTTCTATAAGCTCTTTAAGATATGATGGAGCCTGATCATTAAGAGCTTTGAAAGTGAGGAGAAGGATTTTAAATTCTATTCTAAATTTTACAGGAAGCCAATACAGCGAAGCCAATCACTTTATCCAAAATAATTTTAAGAAAGTCCATAGGGTGTCTGCCAGAGTAGTTGTTTGGCCCAACGGAGATTGGGGCTGGAGATGGGTGTAGGATTGGTGCTGAGTTCATTTTCACATATCAGCACCCACATTCATCAAATTAAAAAAACAAAGACTCATCTATAAAATATTAAGTGTTCTATCAACAATGAGTCAGATGAAGGACACTACTATGAATAAACTGAATGTGTCTCTGTTTTGAGGAGGTTTTGAAGAAGATTTTGGATGTTGGCTCTGCGGCTGAAATGCACATGAAAGCTTGTGTGTTTGTTTATGTTAATGTCCTGTTTTTAACGTGGCATCACTGTGGTAAAACTGGCAAAACTGCTGTAAATTGGGATCTTTGCTGCTGATTTTGTGGCTTATCCAATAGGTGAGTCACACGTTGCCTATGGGATGGAGGAGCTGCTCCAGCTGGCTCAGCGAGCACTTGATTGGCCATGGAGTTGACATCTGACTTCCCGCTGGAATGCCTACAGGCAATCAATTGACCCAGGCTGCCCACATGCACAAGGAGGTGGGGTGTAGGAGGTGGAGTCCAGTGTCACATTCGGGTGAAAGGAACAAAATCTCTTCTTCCAACAATAATATTATCCAATGTAAGATCTCTGAGAAATACGTATGGAGACCGTTGCCTTACATTTTTTTCCAAGATGGCTGAACCCCTCAATCTACATTGACACTCTTGCTCTACCTGGTTTTGGGACTCCGACAGGCCAAGGCAGAAACCCACAGGCCATAGGGATTACGACATAAACAGCAAATGGTGCAAACACTTTCACTGAGGCCCACATATTTGCCACAGGACTTTGGTCAGATTTTTGTGACCCTGGTTAACATACCCCCAGACGTTAAAGACAGTGTAAAGTGAATTCAGACATTTTCTTCTAAACACATTAGATAGGTTATAAATGTATTTCTAAAAAAGATGTAAAAAGCATTTCAACCATTTAGATTTGAATTGTGGATCTAGGCTTCACAAACTGTGTTTCAACATTTCTGTGTTCAGGATTTAGTGGGCGGGTCTGAATCACTGCCACGTTACCCGCCCCTGCTGTGTAGAGGTATAAATACTACTACAGTCTACAGTAAGCTGAATTAGCCGCCGAGCTACCAGCTGAGCTACCAGCCAAGTTAACCACCGAGCCGCAGAGCTAGCAGCTGAGCTAGCTGCCGAACTAGCAGCCGAGCTAAGAGCTGAGTTAAAGCTCTCAGACATAGTGTCCATGTTTCGGGTAGAGGTGGTGACTTTGATTGACATGTGACACTTGGTAGGGGGCGGGGTTTCAGCGAACTCGACGGGCACTCCCACAGCATTTGGTAGCAGAGAAAAAGTTTTACACAACTTTGAAGCCTAATTTCATATATTTGACAATTTTTTTAATCATTCAAATTTGGCAGGGTGGTTAACAACACACTTTTCTGTGGTATGTCAAACTCAGAACACATATTTATTTTTACTTTACACAGACTTTAACTATAAAGTGGCCACAGAGACCAACACGTCCCGGATATGTAAGTTATCTCCCCAGATGCACCAAAGATAATATTGGATGATTTCAATGGCTCCTATTTAGTACTGCCTCACTATTATCAATACGTCAAATGTTACACTGGAGAATCAAAATGTATTGATCTGTGCTATGGCAATACTAAGACCAGTTACAAGGCAAGGAAACCACGGATGAGAGTATTTGACCATGACACTGTGTTTGTACTACCATCCTACAGACAAAAATCAAAACTAAAAAACCCAAACTAAGATCAGTGGAAGTGTGTAATGAGGACAGTGTATTGACCTTACAAGGTTGCTTCAAATGTAGTCTGAGACTGGGAGGTGTTTGAATGCCCAGATATAGACGAATATACTTAAATAGTCACATCCGATATCCTATATTAACTTCTGTGTCAATAACGAGATCCCCACCAAACAAACAAAAACATATGCAAATACTAAACATTAGGTCACAGCTAGTACAAAAAATAATTGATTAATTGAAAAAGAACACAAATTTAAAATAGATGGCAGACACACAGGAAAATTAATATAGATGCAAATAAATCAAGCAAAGAAAATAAATATAAAGTAGAGCTGCTACCCAAGGGCAATAAAGCAAGGGAGGCATAGCACAGAATAAATACAATAGTTGGCCTTACCTCACAACGGACCAGCTCTGTACAAACTGTAGAGCTTTCCAATAACTTCAATTGCTTTTTTGCACGTTATGAGACTAATAGATCATCCCAATATGTTTCCCTGGGGGACTGAAGACATCTATACACGTAACATTGGAGGAAGGGTGGTGAACCTCTCATAGATAGATGGGAATATGTTACAGAAGTGTTGTGAACAGTTAAGCCCCATATTCACTAAACTCTTTCAAGCATCACTGGACTCACAGATAATTCAGAGGTCAGGTAAAATGTCAAAAATAATCCCACAACCAAAACAGACAAATCCCTTTGAATTCAATGATTTCAGACTGATATCCTTAACTTCAATGGTCATGAAATGTTTTGAGTGAATTATTTTATCACACTTAAAGCCTGAAAAGACTGGTCACATGGACCCTTTACAATTTGCACATGGAACAAATTGGGGTGTGGAGGAGGCAACTAAGACACTTTTGAACCAAGTATACAAACACCTAGAGCTGGATGTACAATTTCCTTACTGAGAGGCAACAGTACAGTATGTCATTGTCCATGGAGGACAACCATCTGTGATCAGCACTCAGACTGGAGTACCACAAGGTTGCATCCTCTCACTCTTGCTCTTAACACTGTATACCAATGACTGTGTTAGTAACCAGAATAATTGTACAGTGATAGCATTTGTTGGTGAGATTAACTGGTGCTCAGAAAATTCATAGATTTTAAACACAAAGAAAATGATCATTGATTTAAAAAGAAACTCTTCTGTTCCTTCTGTAATTATGAACAAGACAATTATTGAAATTGTACAGTATAGTATTAGTACCTGGGCATTATTATTTATAACAAGCTGACATGGAATGCAAGGTCTGCAAAAGCTTAACAGCATTTCTAACTTAGAAGTTTTAATGTTGACAGGTCTATAATGGCACTGTTTTACATGACCTGCATTCAGACTATATTGACCTTTTGTATTCAGTGTTGAGGGCGCACTGTCTGTACAAAACAAAGACATACTGAACATGGTTGTTAAATTTGGTGGAAAGATAAGTGGGGAACCAGTAGTATCAATAATGTAACAGCTCTTAGCAGACCCATAGCCCTATTGGTCCAAATATGCACTTTTACCCTCAGGCTGAAGGTATAGCATGTCCAGGATGCGGAATAAAAGAGGAATCAAAGTCTTTGTCCAATGCAATATTAGTAGCTGT
The DNA here is from genome assembly GCF_027409825.1 of Scomber japonicus. Taxonomy (NCBI): domain Eukaryota; kingdom Metazoa; phylum Chordata; class Actinopteri; order Scombriformes; family Scombridae; genus Scomber; species Scomber japonicus. The sequence continues at coordinate 18,164,587 of NC_070601.1, forward strand.
TTAAAAAGCTTTGATCACATGACACTTCATTGAATTTGCACTTCATGTTTTTTTAAATTTTTGAAATATTTTTTATCTAGTATTTTCAATGTAAAGGAAAAACAGATTGACAACAGGCTGTCAAGGGAAAAACAAACAAACAAAAAAACAAAAAACAAACAGTCAAAAGCATAGGGGCTCCTCAGTTGATAATATTATTATATATAATGTCCATTGTCCTTAATTGTTAATGTGTAGCCTCCTCAATTGTTTTGATGAAGGTAGTCCATTTCTCCCATTTCCTGGGAAAGGTCGGTCCTCTAGTTCTGAGAGAAAAAGTCATCTTTTCCATTAAACATATTTCCTTCACTCTGTCCATCCACTGGTTAAGGCTTGGAGACTCAGTTTTATACCAGCACTTTGTTATAGCTTTTTTACAAGCCACCAACAGTATTTTACATAGATACCAGTCTTTTTTAATAATCACGTTCTCGCTTAAGACACAAAAATAGAGGATCATCACATTGCTAGGAATTCTGTATCCCAGAATCTTTCCCACAGTCATACATACATCACCCCAAAAGGTTTGAATTTTTGGGCATAACCAAAAGATATGGGAGTGGTCTGCGTTCATGTTACCGCACTGCCTCCAGCACTGTTCTTGTGATTGAGAGAATTAGCTTTTTATAAGAGGTGTTCCGAAAAACCTAATCAAATTTTTCCAGACAAATATTCTCCACTTTTTGGAACTTGTAGATGAATGCTGTGCACTCCACATGGAACACCAATCCTCCATAGTCCAAGACTATGTCTCTCCGCTGGCCTGGGAATTCCCCGGGATCCCCTGGGAAGAGCTAGACGAAGTGGCTGGGGAGAGGGAAGTCTGGGCTTCTCTACTCAGGCTGCTGCCCCCTCGACCCGACCCCGGATAAAGCGGAAGAAGACGGTATGGTACGGTACAGTCAGGATATCTATCACTGTATTGCCCTCTCCAGACAATGTTCAGGTATCGGAAGACATCTTTGTTTGCTAGTCCGAATTCCTTTTGTAACTCCCTGAAACTTTTAAAGAGCCCCTTATGGGTTAGTGTGCACACTGCTGTAATGCCCCTGTCCCACCATCATCTGAATCCAGCATCACTGATTCCTGGTTTAAATCTAGGATCAGAGCAGGCCAAATTAACAATTTGATGTCTCCCTCCATATTGTATTCTTTTACCATCTTGTTCCAGATAACCAGTGTTTGTTTAATCATTTCATTTTTGCTTTGTTGAGCCAATTTATTTCTATGTCCCCTAGTGTTGCCTGGATTTGGAAAGTTTCCATCTTGGCCTCTATGTCTTTCCATCTTGCCTGATATAGAGGGCAGCATGTACAAACCAGGAATTTTACTTGAGCTGCGTAAAAGTATTGTTTCAGATTAGGCAAGGACAACCCTCCCTCTTCTTTTTGTAGTTGAAGTGTCCTATACCTCACTCTCGGTCTCTTTCCAGCCCAGATAAATCTAGATATAAGTTTGTCCCAGTGTCTGAATTGTGTTTCTGGAATCATCTGTGGAATGGATTGAAAAAGGTATAACAGCCTTGGTAACACATTCATTTGTATTACCTCAATTTGTGTCTCAAAGTCCATGTTAAAGGTTGACCACCGCCCAATATCCGTCTTAATATTATTATTAATGTTATTATAATTTGTTTCAAATGTTTTAGTGAGATCTTTTGTCAGTTCCACACCTAGATATTTAATTACTTTAGAATTCCACTTGATTTTATATTTTTCTCTAATTTCTCAGCCTGGGGAATAATTCAGTGTAAGAATGTGTTTTTGCTATGTTTAATTTATAGCCAGAGTATTTACTATAGTCTTCTAATATCGACATCAGATTAGGAAAGGTCCTATCTGGGTCTTGGAGAGCCACAATGACATCGTCAGCGAAGAGCCCTATGAGATGCTCCTGCTTTTCTATATGGATTCCTTTTAAGTTGTTACTTTGCCTGATCATTTGTGCCAGCGGTTCAATAAATATAGCAAACAAGGTAGGGCTGAGACAACATCCTTGATGAGTTACTCACTGTAAGATAAATCAGTTAGGTGTCCATTAATTTTTATCCTCGCTGTAGGTTCTTGGTAGAGGCCCTGGATACATTGTATTAACTGTTCTTGGATCCCTAGTTTCCCCAAGACCTGGTACAGAAATCTCCAATTGACACAGTCAAAGGCCTTTTCTGCATTGAGGCTCACTAGTACTGCTCTCAGGCCCTGTCTTTGGATCTGATCTATTATGTGAAGGATATGTCTAATGTTATCCTGAGTCTGCCTGCCTGTTCTAAAACCTGATTGATCTTCATCTATCAAGTCAGACATAACATTTTCGAATCTTTTGGAAATTATTGAAGTAAAGATCTTATAGTCAACGTTTAGAATTGAAATGGGTCTATAGGATTTTGGTGAACTGAAATTATGGCCTCTTTCCATGAGGGGGGCAATTTGCCTTCTGTCAGAGTCAGATTGAAAGAATTCAGGAGTACTGGGATTAATTCCTCCCGAAATGTTTGTCACTAACTGGTGTTTCGTTTGATTTTAATCTACTAATTGCAGCATCTAGTTCCTCTTTAGTGATGCTGGAAATTAGTTTTCTATTTTGCACCTCGCCAATAGTTGGTAAGTCCAATGAGTCAAGGAATTCTTTCATTTCACACTATCCTTTTGCCGTGGGTTGGGTTTTCATAGTAATCTTTAAAAACCCTTTCTATTTCTTCAGGTTCAAATAGTAGTTGTTTCGTTAGGGCGTCTCTAATCTTATATATTGTGTGAGAGGTTTGGTGGACCTTAAGTCTTCTTGCCAAATATTTAGTTGCTTTAGCCTGATTCATAGTATGTTTGTTTAGTGAATCTTAGTTTTTTCTCAACCTATTGGCTTAGGATGACATCTATCTGCCGTCTCACATTGATTATTTGTTGTAAAGCTGGTTCATCTTTATTATTTTTATGTTGCTGTTCCAGTGTTATTAATTGTTTAACCAAATTCGTATAATCTTCCTCTGTAGTCTTTTCTGAGTAAGCTGCCCTCACTATTAACCTCCCTCTCATTACAGCTTTAACCGTGTCCCCATAGTATGGTAGAATCCATTGAGCTGTCCCTGTTCTACGGTGGCCCTGAAGGGCAAACGACACCAACAAAAAGGAAAACACAACGACATTAACAAAAACACAACGACAAAAAGAAAAACACAATGACATTAACAAAAACACAACGACAAAAAGAAAAACACAACGACATTAACAAAAACACAACGACATTAACAAAAACACAACGACAAAAAGGAAAACACAACGACAAAAAGGAAAACACAACGACATTAACAAAAACACAACGACATTAACAAAAACACAACGACAAGAAGGAAAACACAACGACATTAACAAAAACACAACGACATTAACAAAAACACAACGACAAGAAGAAAAAGAAAAACACGACATTAACAAAAACACAACGACAAGAAGAAAAAGAAAAACACGACATTAACAAAAACACAACGACAAAAAGGAAAACACAACGACATTAACAAAAACACAACGACAAAAAGAAAAACACAATGACATTAACAAAAACACAACGACAAAAAGGAAAACACAACGACAAAAAGGAAAACACAACGACATTAACAAAAACACAACGACATTAACAAAAACACAACGACAAGAAGGAAAACACAACGACATTAACAAAAACACAACGACATTAACAAAAACACAACGACAAGAAGAAAAAGAAAAACACGACATTAACAAAAACACAACGACAAGAAGAAAAAGAAAAACACGACATTAACAAAAACACAACGACAAAAAGGAAAACACAACGACATTAACAAAAACACAACGACATTAACAAAAACACAACGACATTAACAAAAACACAACGACATTAACAAAAACACAACGACATTAACAAAAACACAACGACATTAACAAAAACACAACGACATTAACAAAAACACAACGACAAAAAGAAAAACACAACGACATTAACAAAAACACAACGACATTAACAAAAACACAACGACATTAACAAAAACACAATGACATTAACAAAAACACAACGACATTAACAAAAACACAACGACATTAACAAAAACACAACGACATTAACAAAAACACAACGACAAAAAGAAAAACACAACGACATTAACAAAAACACAACGACATTAACAAAAACACAACGACATTAACAAAAACACAACGACATTAACAAAAACACAACGACATTAACAAAAACACAACGACATTAACAAAAACACAACAACATTAACAAAAACACAACGACATTAACAAAAACACAACAACATTAACAAAAACACAACGACATTAACAAAAACACAACGACATTAACAAAAACACAACGACATTAACAAAAACACAACGACATTAACAAAAACACAACGACAAGAAGAAAAACACAACGACATTAACTCCTAACGGAAAGGGTAGGTACCTGCTATGACAAGGATAATTGCTGATTGGACAAAAGCACGTCCGTCTTTTTAACAGGTGGGAAAGGCTGCTTTACGCCATACCAGGTAATCAATTTCATATTTGGTCATATTGCTTTCCTCACTCCACTACCCACTATCCATTCAGTCTAAACTTCTTCATATCAACAAGTGATGTGATGAATGATTTGATAACTGAGTATGCCAATATGTGTGGATATCCTATATGCCACACGTTACTCCGCTCGACTTCAAATTGTTTTATTTTACACACTGTTGCTCCAACATGATTTACAACACACGGACTGATGGACATAAACGTGTCTAAAACATCAAATGCGTGATTTTCCTAGACCATCTTTACCAGACGTGATCTTTGATCATCGTGAAATGTTTTTCAGAGGTGCAACAAGCTGGACCTGTAAGGTGTTAGAGTGTTATCATTGCAATAACAGTGGTCACAAGTTAATTTGGCCGTGGTGTGTTGACAGTCGTGGCTATGCAAACGTGATTTTTAATTCAACAGTAATTATATCACTTTATGACAAATACTTGTTGTATAGCTACGTGGCCTAATGGTAAATCATTAGGCTGGGAATTTTTTGCAGTTGGTTCAAATCCCGTGTCGGGTGACTTTTTATTTATTTATTTTTATTTGAACATGTATACAGAATATGGTGTCCAGTATTTCGGATCCCACAATTGTACTTCACAACATGAGGCATCATGCTTGGATTAAGCAGGTGGAGATCATCAGATATATATATATGGACGTGCATTCACTAAACTACCTGGTATGGCGTAAAGCAGCCTTTCCCACCTGTTAAAAAGACGGACGTGCTTTTGTCCAATCAGCAATTATCCTTGTCATAGCAGGTACCTACCCTTTCCGTTAGGAGTTAATGTCGTTGTGTTTTTCTTCTTGTCGTTGTGTTTTTCTTCTTGTCGTTGTGTTTTTCTTTTTGTCGTTGTGTTTTTGTTAATGTCGTTGTGTTTTTGTTAATGTCGTTGTGTTTTCCTTTTTGTCGTTGTGTTTTCCTTCTTGTCGTTGTGTTTTCCTTTTTGTCGTTGTGTTTTCCTTTTTGTCGTTGTGTTTTTGTTAATGTCGTTGTGTTTTCCTTTTTGTTGGTGTCGTTTGCCCTTCAGGGCCACCGTACTGTTCTCCTCTATGCAGCGTTCAATCTCTTTCTTAACCTCCTCCTGTATTATCCGGTTATTCAGCATACCCACATTTAATCTCCATAGTGTATTTTTATTTCTCCTATTTAGATGGATATTGAGGTAAGTAATACTGTGATCGGACAGATCGGTTACCCCTATTTCACATTTCTCTATTCTATATCTGTCTATTGTTCAAAAATAGTCTATTCTGGAGTAAACTGAGTGTAGAGCAGAATAATGTGTGTAGTCCCTCTCTAATGGATGGAGTTCTCTCCAAACATCAAACATCCCCAATTCAGTTAGAGATGTGCTGACAAGTTTAGACAGATAAGACTTACTTCTTTTGTTGTTGGTTGTGTCCAATTTAGCATTCAAAATCATGTTGAAGTCCCCTGCACATATTAGAATTCCTTCATTTTCCAGGGCTATGATCTCAAACAGCAATTTCAAAAATGTTCGATCAGAATTAGGAGGCACATAGACATTGACTAAAGTAACTACATTATTATCAATTTTCCCTTTTACTATGACATATCTCCCTTCTTTGTCGTTTATTTCTTTAATGACTTCAAAAAAGGCATTTTTAAATCCAAATTTCTTCAGCTTATTATGTTCTTGCTGAGGTAGATGCGTTTCCTGTAAATATATCACTTGAATTTTTTCTTTTCTCATTTTTGCCATTACTTTTCCTCTTTTAATTGAATTAAAACATTAGAGGATCTTTCCATCCTCCAACAATCTGATCTTAATAAAAAAATCTTTGGTACTCTTGCAGCTTTTCCTTGGCTCGTACCGCTGCTGATGTGTAGCTCCTCCGGGGTACCTCCTTGCGCTGCCACTCCATCACTGTGCGGAGCCGTGACTCCAGCCTGCCCATCGCCGTCGTCGCCTGTGTCTTCTCTGCAAGTCCGCGTCTCTCCAATTCCTCCTTCACCACCTCTGCGCTGTCGTAGGTTCGAGTCCCCGTCTCCCAATGGATCCTCATCCTGGTGAATGGCGTCTGAAACCGGACGCCTTTCTCCTTCAAGATTCTTTTAGCAGCGTTGTACTCCTTTCTCTTTTGAACAACCCCTGTCGCGTAGTCATGATCGAATGACAGGACTTTATTTCCCAGTTGTATTTTCTTTCTCCATACCTCTCTCAGGACTCTCTCTTTGGTAGTGAATTGCAGAAAGTTCACGATAATGGGTCTCAGCTGGGCTCCGGTTGCAGGCTTCGGTGCAAGTGACCGATGCGCTCTTTGAATTTGGAAGTTGAAATCCTTCGGGAGGTGAAGTTCACGCCTGAGCAGGTCTTGAATAAACTTGGCAGACTCACCCTCTTCCCCCTATGTAACTCCGTAGATACAGAGGTTATTTCTCCTCGATCTGGACTCCAAATCGGTTAACTTATCCTGAAGAGCTTTTTGTTCTCTCAGTGAGATAATAAGAGTGTTGTTAGCCTCCTGTACCCAATGTTCCAGTTTTTCAATCCGCGACTCAGCCTCATTGATCTTGCCGCTCTGTAGCTGCTGATCAGTGGCAACTTTAGCTAGTTGTTGGTTTATATTTTGTTTGAAATCATCAAAGTCTTTTTTCACATCGCTCCTCAGTGTTTCTCCAAATGCGCGAAGGGCATCTTTTATTTCTGTTTTCAAATCCTGTATCTCCCTGCTGATAGTTTCTAGATCCGAGCCCGTTTCCGTCTCACTTTCATCGGGGTGTTTGGTTTCAACCCATCTCCTTCCATTTCATGGTTAGCGAGCTGCTCCTCCATTTCATCTGTCGCCGTGTCTTTAGTCTGAGTGAGTCAAGTTTTTACCCTTGACTATCGAGAGCTCTGATGCCACACAGCCTACCACTCCATGTCCAAACCGGAAGTCCCCTGGATATCGCACTTCATGTTTTTATTGATGGTCCTTTATTTGTTTTCACTGATGATTTTTGTCATGTATGGCTGTTGACGCTTTGATATTTTTTCTCCTTATGCAAAGAAAATTCCCCTAGGGGCAATAAATAAATTCATTCATTTATATGCTAAGCACCTCACGCTAATGTAAGCCCACTGACTGAGACTCCATAGAGTGAATCAAACCTTTATTCCTTTAAGCGCTGGTAACATTCTCTCCTAACACAGTACCACAATTTGTATTCATGGATTTTTTTTTCCTTTAGGACTGGATTTTTATTTTGACATGTGGCGTAACCAAGCTATCCTATTATTATTAAGGTTAAATCTAAGGATTCATGCAGTGTGATGAACATTATTTCTGATTTCAAGAATAAGCGTAGACACTCTTATGGAACTTTACAAATCTTCAGGTAGGCCAACCTAAATGTGTGTGTTAGTAAATGTAAATGTAAATGTACTTTATTTATACAGCCCTTTATAACAGTCCTTTCGGTGTACCAAAGTGCTTTACAGCAGGTAATAAATAAAGAGAGGAATTGTAAAAACAATTAAAAACAATAGAATAACAGTGAAAGCAATAAAATACAACAAAATCGATAGATGTTAGTGATGCTCATTCATACAACATTATGCAACCAAATAAAACTTTAAAAGGTTCTCTTCAAACTCATCTCTGTACACTAATTATTAAACCTATCTATGTTGAATTTAAGACATTTTGTGAACATTTATGTTATGTGTCCCACATGTCTGACTGCAAATCAGCAACTACAAACCAACGGTTTAATTGTAATCATTGCATTTGTAGAAGTCAGGTAAAAAAATTGACTTCTTGTTTTGTCTGCAAGACTCATTAAGGTAACTTTCAGTCTGGACTGTAGTCAGAAAAGAAGATAGTTGCTTTGATGTAACTTCTAGATATAATACACCTAAAAACTGAAAAAAAGAATGCAATCTAATTTCCCTCTGCAGTGTTCTCAACAGGAGAAAAATCTAGCAGAAAAGGCTCCTGAGGACACTAGCTATACAGGCAGGACCCTGAAGGTCGTGGTGGTAACGATCTATTCATAGCCCCAGTTCACAAAGAACTCAGCACAAATCCCCTACAATTAATCCCCTGCAGCTCCTGACAGAGCACATCAAGTCTTGTGCTGTCCTTGATGTTAGCAGTGATGATAACCCTTCTAATGTGAATAGCAGTGAGCTTAATTCTTCAATTAAGCTTTTGTTAGCATATTACATAGTATCAAACATCAGAATAAATTAAGAAATAGTACGTTTGAAAAAAACAGTTGCTCTTGTTTACTGTACCTACGGAGCAATGTCCTGTCTGCTCTGTCTAAGTTTTTTTATCTCATTCCACCATTCAGAACTTCTGTAACAGCTACAGATGGTAGGTGCTGCTCAGGTTTAGAAATGGTGTAGTAAAGATAAGGAGGGTAAACTGTCAACTCTCACGCAACCAGAGTGAGAATCACGCAAATTACCATTTTTACACGCACTCACACCATCACGCTGTCAAAAAATTATACTGAACTATCTTTTTAAAATCATTAGTTTGGTTGGACCCCTGTACTTATACCATGTCTGTAATCAGTACATGAGTCTATCCACTCTGCGTTTTTTTCATTATTAGATCTGTTCCGCCTGTTTATTGAGAGAAAACCCAAATCAATGAAACTAATGCTACGTTAGTAATAGTGAAAAGATGAGGAGGTGGTTAGTTTTCATTTGCTTGTTACTGTAGAGAGGACTGGACTGTTTCTGGTTGTTACTGTAGAGAGGCCTGGACTGTTTCTGGACTGTTTCTGGTTGGACTGGTGTGTTTCTGGTTGTTACTGTAGAGAGGACTGGTCTGTTTCTGGTTGTTACTGTAGACAGGACTGGTGTGTTTTTGCTTGTTACTGTAGAGAGGACTGGTCTGTTTCTGGTTGTTACTGTAGAGAGGACTGGTCTGTTGCTGGTTGTTACTGTAGAGAGGACTGGTCTGTTTCTGGCTGTTACTGTAGAGAGGACTGGTCTGTTGCTGGTTGTTACTGTAGAGAGGACTGGTCTGTTGCTGGTTGTTACTGTAGAGAGGACTGGTCTGTTTCTGGTTGTTACTGTAGAGAGGACTGGTCTGTTTCTGGTTGTTACTGTAGAGAGGACTGGTCTGTTTCTGGTTGTTACTGTAGAGAGGACTAGTCTGTTTCTGGTTGTTACTGTAGAGAGGACTGGTCTGTTGCTGGTTGTTACTGTTGTGAGGACTAGTCTGTTGCTGGTTGTTACTGTAGAGAGGACTGGTGTGTTTCTGGTTGTTACTGTAGAGAGGACTGGTCTGTTTCTGGTTGTTACTGTAGAGAGGACTGGTCTGTTTCTGGTTGTTACTGTAGAGAGGACTAGTCTGTTTCTGGTTGTTACTGTAGAGAGGACTGGTCTGTTTCTGGTTGTTACTGTAGAGAGGACTGGTGTGTTTCTGGTTGTTACTGTAGAGAGGACTGGTCTGTTTCTGGTTGTTACTGTAGAGAGGACTGGTCTGTTTCTGGTTGTTACTGTAGAGAGGACTGGTCTGTTGCTGGTTGTTACTGTAGAGAGGACTGGTCTGTTTCTGGTTGTTACTGTAGAGAGGACTGGTCTGTTTCTGGTTGTTACTGTAGAGAGGACTGGTGTGTTTCTGGTTGTTACTGTAGAGAGGACTGGTCTGTTTCTGGTTGTTACTGTAGAGAGGACTGGTCTGTTTCTGGTTGTTACTGTAGAGAGGACTGGTCTGTTTCTGGTTGTTACTGTAGAGAGGACTGGTCTGTTTCTGGTTGTTACTGTAGAGAGGACTGGTGTGTTTTTGCTTGTTACTGTAGAGAGGACTGGTGTGTTTCTGGTTGTTACTGTACACTGAAAAAAATTAAACATTGGCTCAAATTTAAAAAATTGAGGTAATCGATCACACCTAATATTGTAGTTTCATACAATATAAATAATTCATTTGATTTGACCTGAAATATTTAACTTCATGTAAACCCGTTTCTGAAGGTTGAACCAAAGCAATTATTTCAGATTTTACTAAATTAAAATTAATACATTGGTTTTATTACTGAATGTAAATAATATACTTGGTTCAACCTGAATATTTTAAATTCATTTAAACAACTTTTGAGTATGGGAGCAAACTATTTTTTTTTAAGTTGTCTCAAATAAAAATTTAAAGTCATCATAATTTAATATTTATAGACCTGAATTTTAAAAAATAACAATTTTAATACCTTTTGATTTACACTCAGAAGCCATTCCTTTTCAACACAAAATTTTATTGTTGAATTAAGATTTTTTTTCAACATCTCAACCATAACGGTTACAAACAGCATTCGGGCATTTTTTTTCCCCACTGAACATTTTTTTCTCACTGAACAGTGACCATTCCATCAAGGAATAATTCCTTGAAATAAAAAGTGTAATAAACAAATCAGTGCTCTCCAGGTTTTCATCACAATGCCCACTAGTTCAAACTAAACATGGTGAAGCAGCTTTTAGCTGTTATGCTGCACACAACTGGAACAAACTACCAGCAGAACTGAAATCAGCCCCAACAGTGAACATTTTTAAATCCAGGTTAAAAACATTTCTCTTCTCCTGTGCTTATGATTGAGCTCTTCTAAAGCACTTTACATTTTAATCTTTCATTTGCACACTTTCATTTGCACTCTATGTCCTTTTAATGATTTTAAAGCTAATTTATTATTTTATGCTGCAATCATTTTATTTATGTCTTTCAATTTTTCTGTACTTTGTTTTTATTATGGGGGGGGTGGGGTGGGGGTTAATTGTATGTTTTAAGTTTCTCAAATGACATGTTTTTCTGTTTTATGTAAAGCACATTGAATTGCCATTGTGTATGAAATGCGCTATATAAATAAAACTGCCTTGCCTTGCCTTGCCTAGTGCCTGTGAAAACTTAGGCAGATTCTTTTGTCAATAATGCAGCAGAAATGCAGTTATGCTAGTGTAAGTTTCAAACAACAACCTCAGATAAAAAAGGTACAAAGTCTTGGTTGTAGAAATGCCATTAAATCAGGCCAGACAGTGGAACTCAACTGTGCCTACTCTTGGCTGTAAAGCTGGGTATTCAGCCTATGAATTTTTGGGGACATCTTTTTCCCACCAAGCTCCATCAGGACTTTTTGCACAAACTCAAGGGTGTACTGCAGATTTTTTGGATATTTTATGTTGAGAGTGTAGGTGAGCCCGAAGAACATAGCAACAGCCGTTGCTATTGTGGGCACCTCTCTGAGGACCTCTGCTCCGTCAATGACGATTTTAATGTCCTCGTTTCCACTGATGATTGCCATGGCTGCTTCGTTTTCCTGCATATCCTGCACACACAAAAAAATCAACAAATGAGGACAATTAGAAAGAGCATTTCCTGAAGACAATGCATGTCAATGCTGAACACCATTGTTGAAGCAATGCTGAATCAACTGAAGATACTGCTGAAGCAATGCTGATAAGGCTGACGCAACAGCTGAAAAGTAGAACTTGTAAGCTACAGTAAAGGATGAATGGTGAAGAATAGGGAGTTGAAATGTTAAAAATGCATGTTTAAGTGTAATAGTTGAGTAGTTTGAATAATTGTTTCCAGTGTATAACAGTGGATTTAGATTCTTCAATCATATTTGCTGGAACTGTCACTATATTTTGATTAATTAAATGGGCAATTTAGGACAAAATCTGACTCCTCTGGCTCCACCTACATCCAATCACAGTTCTCCACCTTCACCCTCTTCCTTCAATCAGTCTTAAGATGTCATACGTTGTCATACGTTCTCTCTCTCTACCCTCATCCAGTACACAACATTTCTCGACCCACCTCCATCCCTTCACCCCCCCAATCAAGATATAGACCATCTCTATCTTCAACCAGAGGTTTCCATATCAGGAGGCATCATCCCTACCACCACCAGTGTCTAGGCCCGGCGGATATTTTCTCAGAAAGAAGCTTCACATCTTTTGTTTTCTAAGCTGATCTACTCCCCAGGGTCTAAGCACCAAAGTTTATTTGTGCACAATAAATGTCTATCTGCCTCACAACCTGTCTTATTTATTCTTATATACAGTGCTATGTTGCATCTTAAAACAAAAGTTGGTATATAGGTATTGTCTGTGTTGTGTGTGTGAGAGATTCCCTTACCTGGCATTCTTTAATGAGGTGATCACCCAGGTAGATCATCAAAGATTTGAAGATGCACTCTCTTCTAATTGTGATGTCCACAGTCTGAGGAAGAATAGGTATTATTAAAAGCACATACACCCCAACTATTCAACTATGGATCCCACTGAGAACCAACTCATACATAGATACCTCATCTAAAACTAGGGATGTAAAAAAAATCGATTTTGCATCAATGTATCGATCCAACAGCCGACGATACGATGTATCGACACGTCCGCAAGAGTATCGATTCATATTTAAAATAAATAAATAAAAATATCTGGTCTATTTTATCCATTTGCTCCTGGACGTAATTCAGACTCCCGTCCCGTGCTGCGGGTGGCGCTAAACCTATTTTGTCCTCCTACCTCGCTTCCTTTAGGCTACCCTCTTTCCGCATGCACACACACACGCAAACAGTAGGCAAAACAGTCATGGCTGACATAGCAGAGGAAAAAGAAGAGGTAGGCAAAACAGACGTGGCGAAGGAAAAAGATGACATACACACCCCTCACGGTTCCAAGTCGTTTGTGTGGAAGTATTTCGGGTTCCGTAAAGATGGAGGAAAACTGATTAAGGATATGGCTATATGCAGAAAATGTCGTTGGGAAGCGCGCTACTGTGGCAACACATCCAATCTGATATCCTCGGCGAAGAAAAAGCACAACCCTCTACAACATTGACGACACTTTTCCCTCAGAAGTTTTCAAACAGCTCTAAGAGGGCGAAGAATATATCCAAGGCAATCGCGTTCTTCATATGTAGAGACATACGCCCCTATTGCGTGGTGGAGAACGAAGGCTTCCGTTACCTGCTCGACACTCTGGAGCCGAGGTATTGCATTCCCTCGCGACAGCACTTCAGCGAATCAGTGATTCCAAAGTTGTATGCCAAAGTTCGTGATGGTGTCATTCAAGAGTTGCAGAAGGCACAGCGCGTAGCTGTAACATGTGACGGATGGACCTCCTGCACTACAGAGTCATTCATCACAGTAACATGCCACTTCATTGACCACGAATGGGAGATGCACAATTACGTGTTACAGACGCGTGTGCTGGCGGAGACACATTCAGGAGTTAACCTCGGACACGTCCTGCGAGCTGCGTGTGAAGAGTGGGGTCTGAGTGACAAAGCGCCAGCCCTCATCACGGATAATGCATCCAATATGAAGAGGGCTGGGGAAGAGGCCGGGATGTCACCCCACATCATGTGCTTCGCGCACACACTCAATCTGTCCACTCAAGATGGCCTCAAAATTGCAGCCACGGACAGGCTGTTGGGTCGAGTTAGGAGAATTGTGAGTTTTTTCCATCGCAGCGCAGTTGCCACAGCAGTATACAAGGAAAAACAAAAACTGCTTGACCTCCCGTGCCACAAGCTTAAATCGGACGTGAAGACAAGGTGGAACAGTTCATTCGAGATGTTAGAGCGATTCCTGGAACAACAGCCTGCAGTGACGGCAACACTCCTGGACAAGAAGCTGAGGAAAGGCGCAAGCGACATTCACACTCTCACGGAAAGTGACCTAACCGCAGCAGAGCAAATGGTTAGCTTGTTGGCCCCACTGAAAGCTGCCACCACGCTCATGTGCGAAGAAAAGCAACCCACAGTATCAATCATCGCACCCCTCAGAACGAAATTGCTGACGCATTTCGAATGTGCACCGGACGACACTCCCTTGATCAGAGACATGAAACGAGCCATGGCCGAGGATCTCCAAGAACGGTACGAAGACGAGGAACCATTCTTACACCGTGCAGCTGCGTTGGACCCGAGGTTTAAAAAGCTCCCGTTCCTGATGAAAAAAGAAACCAAACCTTTGAATGCATTGCGGAGGAAGCAGTACAACTGAAGGAACAGAGGGTAGGTTGTTTCTCATCATATACTTTAAAAAAATATAAAGCATAACGTTTGTTTATTTATTTATTTATCTATCATTAGTTGGTGTTATTAGTTGTAGTCGTTAGTGCTGTTATGGTAGGCCTAATACTTTGACCGGTTGGGTGTCGATCTGATGTAACTTAGTAGTAAGTTGGTGTTCATGAGTGTATGTGTCTGTGACAGTTACAGAATGAAGCAGAGGCCCAGGCCCAGAAAACACCTCCTCGTGCCCAGACGTGTGATGATGAATGGGAAACTGAGACTGAAGGTAGCCTACTGTTCATACATTCTACACTTAAGCTTATTCAGATACATCATAAAGATCCTACTTTAACCTACTCATATTACATATACACATAAATATTATACAGATATTACATTATACATGTACATTTTATATATTTTACACTACACAAACAAACACATACACACACACTTATGGGCGGGCTGTGGGCAGGAGGTAGAGCGGTCGTCCTCCAATTGGAAGATTGGTGGTTCGATTCCCGGCTCCTCCAGTCCACATGTCGATGTGTCCTTGGGCAAGACACTTAACCCCAAATTGCTCCCGTTGCTGTGCCAACGGTGTGTGAATGTGAATGAATGGTTAGATCCTCCTGATGAGCAGGTTGGCGCCCTGCGTGGTAGCCCCTGCCATCAGTGTATGAATGTGTGTGAAAGGGTGAATGACGTGTCATGTAAAGCGCTTTGAGTGGTCGCACAGACTAGAAAGGCGCTATATAAGTACAGTCCATTTACCATTTACCATGTATGTAGGCCTATATTATATACTAAAACTACTATGACTAAAGCCTACTGCCATATTATACTTTGACTATAACTATACTCCTTCTGTTGTCTTATTTTTGTTGAATTTAGAAGCACCCCCAGCTTCCAAGAAAACAAAAGTATTGGATGACTTGTTTGGTGACTCCTTCAGCACTGAGGACCTAAGTGTCAGGAAGAAAACATCCAAGGAGCTAGTCAATGATGAAATTAGGAAGTACAGAGACATTGCATCTCTGAGCCTGGGTGGTAAGGTGCTAGAATGGTGGAAAGCTCACCAGGCTGAGTTTCCTCTCTTGGCCGACCTGGCCAAGACCTACTTGTGCATACCTGGTACAAGTGTACCATCAGAACGTGTCTTTAGTACAGCAGGGGACATTGTGCGTTCAGAACGTAGTCTTTTATCCTCTGAGCATGTGGACCAGCTGATTTTTCTAAAGAAAAATCTGTCCATAAGCACAATTGAAATTATTGAACTGTAACAATGCTGTAGTTTAATGGTTCAGTTTTACTGTTCTCTTTTCCACACCCCTTCTGTATAGAACAGAGGCATTATTGTGAATTAAGTAAATGCCTACTTTTTTGATGCTAGTGCACATTTTGACTGATTTTGCTGGCCCTGTGGAGTATGGCCTATGTTTTTGTTTCTTTTTGTTGCTAGTGCACTTTGAATATTGTCATTTTATATTGAATGGCGTACAGGCCTATTTTTTGTTACCATTTGCTGCTAGTGCACTTTTGCACTCATTGCACTGATTCTGTTGAGTATTATTTTATACTGAATGTGGTATAGGCCTATTTTTTGTTACCATTTTCTGCTAGTGCACTTTTGCACTCAATGCACTGATTCTGTTGAGTATTATTTTATAGTGAATGTTGTATAGGCCTGTTTTTGTTACTTAACACGTTGTACTTTGTACAGTACTTTTTGATGCAAGGCCTTTCAGAAACTAAAACAGACATTATTATTTTTCAGTGAATGAGGTTGTCATAGCATAGGCCTAGGTGAAGTACAACTTTGCTGTTTCTCAAATAAAATGTATAACGGTATTACAGCTTTCATTGATTTATTTCAAATTTGAAACATTGTCTAGCCTGTAAGATAAAAAAAATAGAAATCGAATCGAATCGAATCGCTGGGTCAGGAAATCGATACTGAATCGAATCGCCAAGATGGGTGTGATTTACACCCCTATCTAAAACCTGCAAAGTTGCCTTGGTCTGCTCTTTCACACGTCCTCCCTTGCTCCTGATGACCTCCAGCAGTTTCGACGCGTGCTTGTCCAACTGCGCTAAGAACTTTGTCTCCAAGGGAACTGTTGTCACCCGCATGAACTCAGCATTAATCTGGAGAAACAAAAACAGAGCATGCAGAAAGGAAAGTGTATTAAATACATTCTCTTCTGTAAAGACCTATGTTTTGAAGGTTCAAAAATCATATTTCATGAATGTCTAATTAATGGCATTAATAAATATATTAAGTACCTCTCCTCTCAAAAATAGGTCTAAGGTGCTTTATATCTAAAAACATACCTCTTCCATCTGAAAAAGTGCTGGCCATCTTTCCAACATGTCTTCAATGCTCGGCTGCTTATGCACTATTTCTTGTCTACGGTATCCAAACGTCTTCGCCATCTTTTCTTTTATTGTTTGACGGTTGTTTTTTTTCTGTAGTTCAGTCAAAAGAGAAACCCTCTCTTGTTCCAGGCTTCCTGTAGTCTCGCCACTTGGCAAAGATGGAAAATGATTGGCCTCAGCTCGTCTAGGTCTCTTGACATTCTTTGCTGGGTAGGAGTCCCCTTGAGACTTGGATTTCAAATAATTCACTGTGACCTCAGCAGATGTACCGTGTGTCTTAAGTTGGGTCCTGTAGTTGGCCATTTTCATCTTCATCCTGCGCTTCCAACCATAACTCTCATTGTAAGACCCTGGTTCTTTCAGGCAGGGGTGCTTCTTTGTCAGTGCTTCAGCAACATCACTGAAGTCAGAATCTTCAGGGTATGGTGTGTATGCATAGATACTTTCAGCTACTTTCTCCAGTATGTCTGACAGCATTTTTGAGCTAGGTGTCAGTCTAGTTTGGCTTCTCAAGTACTCTGCATTCCCCCTCTGCAGTTGACATTCTGTGTCATAGGAGAAGCGTGGGATTGGGAACTGTCGTGGCCACTGTTGGGTCCTTAGTGAGTCTGAGGAAGGGCTGCTAAGCAGTATTGTGTCGTCTGTATGTGCAGACACTGAGGAGCCATCACTGTCCAGTCCAACCAAAGGGATGCTACTCCCTGGGGGATCAAGTGCGTACAAGACAACAGTTGAATCAGGGTCTAACTGGATTACTTTGAGAACTGCAAGATCCTTAATTACAGTTGTACAGTAGCACCGCTTTCAAAAGATTCTTCAACAGCAGAACTACCAACAGGTCCATCAACTATTCCTGGCTTAAAATCATGAATTGTGTGGGGGTTATGTCTTCGCCACTTGTGAGTATTAAAAGCACCGTAAATATTTGTTTTATATGAACAATCATTAAAAACGCATTCAACAGATTCACGATTTCTTAAGTGTGTCCCAATGTGTTTAAAATAATCAGTCTCTGTAGAAAGTTGATTGTTCTTGCAGATGTGGCACTTGAATGCTGAAAAGCTATCTTCCTGTGGGGATTTTTGAGTAGGATGGCATTTGCTTAGATGAGTCAGCAGAGCTTTCCATGTTTTGCAAGTGCATGGGCAATTCTCATAAGTACAGGGGTAAGCACGGCCCCGCCCATAATGATGATGATCAAGTTTATAATGTTTCAGAAGTTCTGATCTTCTTGAATATGAATTCTCACAGTCTTTACATTTCCACATACATGGACAACTGAGGAAAAATAAAAAGGCAGAGGAGAGGACGGTTTTAGGAGAGTGATCTAATTATCACAAATGCCCTCATGATATTGAACTTACCACTACAATAAGACGAGGGACTTCCAAATTGGTGGTTGCACAGCAGAACACAGTGGATCTGGTGGCTGCTCTCCTTAAATTAAAAGAGAAAAAAACATTTTAATGTTGGATATTCTCAATGTCCCATGAACATGAATCTAATACAGTTTAAAATTGACAAAACATTATTATGCCTTCTGTTCTTTTTAAATCGGATTTACTATGCCTATGAAATAAAATATCTGACAAAACATAACTTATGTTGCTTCATTACTACACAGTTCAGTTTAGCTTTACCAAAAAGAGAAAATACAGCACAGTAAGCAATAACACACAAACACAGCACAATAGCACAGCAAGCACCACAGTACCAGTAATATTTATTCCACTCGCCATAAGTCAAACACAAGAACATTTGCTCAAAAATAAAATAGCTTATCTGCCGTGGGTCTGTCTGCGTTAACGTTATGTCTGACTCCAGCTCTCAGTAAAAGTCATACTGTGAGAGAGCGCCGTTCACGGGTTCACAACTGCGTTTATCAAGCGGAAATACAGTAACGTTAGGCTACGTTCAGTTCATGTTCGCCCAAAATATGAGCGAGGTCATGAACGGTATCGGTCATTGAACGCGTACGGGCACAACACAAGTCACACACCTGGCATGGAGAGAACACTTTTTTGCTAGCCCTCAACAGTGGTTGCACTGGACATTTTGAATGATAGTGACCCGAAAATCATGCCACAGTCTAATTTTAAGTTACCCGTTTGTCGTTTTTGAATTATTATTATATTCAACATTTAATTTTAGTTCCTGTTTAATTAATATTCACCGCAAAATATACACAGCAGTTCTTGCTGAGCTCATGAGACCGAGCTCAAGCTTCGCTAATTGCCCACAAAAGCACAAACTCACACAAAAGTAAGACAGACTCTTTGTCTGGGGGCTAAAGTTTACGCCCGGTTATCTTTAAAAATCGTAATGACTTACCTTAACGTTACCACAATGCCGTAGGACCTGATATGTTTCTCTTCGGCACGACGTCTTCTGCGATGGAGGACTGAGGCGGAAGTACAATTGCCGCCAGAACTTTTAAAGATTGCGCATGCGCGAATCGCTCAGTCTAATAAAAATGCTTTGATTAAAATTTAAAAAATCAGTTTGGTGCCTCGCTGTCAGTTTACATTATAGTAAAGTAAAAAAAATAGATTCAACCATAAACATAAATAAGAAAGTTTAGTTTAATTGAGCAAAGTAATTTTTTTTATTCATTGGAATGAAAACAAACACATTAAATGAAAAACAGCTTTGTTTCACTTTTTTCAGTGGAGAGAGGACTGGTGTGTTTTTGCTTGTTACTGTTGTGAGGACTGGTCTGTTTCTGGTTGTTACTGTAGAGAGGACTAGTCTGTTTCTGGTTGTTACTGTAGAGAGGACTAGTCTGTTTCTGGTTGTTACTGTAGAGAGGACTAGTCTGTTTCTGGCTGTTACTGTAGAGAGGACTGGTCTGTTTCTGGTTGTTACTGTAGAGAGGACTGGTGTGTTTCTGGTTGTTACTGTAGAGAGGACTGGTCTGTTTCTGGTTGTTACTGTAGAGAGGACTGGTCTGTTTCTGGTTGTTACTGTAGAGAGGACTGGTCTGTTTCTGGTTGTTACTGTAGAGAGGACTGGTCTGTTTCTGGTTGTTACTGTAGAGAGGACTGGTCTGTTTCTGGTTGTTACTGTAGAGAGGACTGGTCTGTTTCTGGTTGTTACTGTAGAGAGGACTGGTCTGTTTCTGGTTGTTACTGTAGAGAGGACTGGTCTGTTTCTGGTTGTTACTGTAGAGAGGACTGGTCTGTTTCTGGTTGTTACTGTAGAGAGGACTGGTCTGTTTCTGGTTGTTACTGTAGAGAGGACTGGTCTGTTGCTGGTTGTTACTGTAGAGAGGACTGGTCTGTTGCTGGTTGTTACTGTAGAGAGGACTGGTCTGTTTCTGGTTGTTACTGTAGAGAGGACTGGTCTGTTGCTGGTTGTTACTGTAGAGAGGACTGGTCTGTTGCTGGTTGTTACTGTAGAGAGGACTGGTCTGTTTCTGGTTGTTACTGTAGAGAGGACTGGTCTGTTTCTGGTTGTTACTGTAGAGAGGACTGGTCTGTTGCTGGTTGTTACTGTAGAGAGGACTGGTCTGTTGCTGGTTGTTACTGTAGAGAGGACTGGTCTGTTGCTGGTTGTTACTGTAGAGAGGACTGGTCTGTTGCTGGTTGATACTGTAGAGAGGACTGGTCTGTTTCTGGTTGATACTGTAGAGAGGACTGGTCTGTTTCTTACGGTGGCCCTGAAGGGCAAACGACACCAACAAAAAGGAAAACACAACGACATTAACAAAAACACAACGACAAAAACGAAAACACAACGACAAAAAGGAAAACACAACGACATTAACAAAAACACAACGACATTAACAAAAACACAACGACATTAACAAAAACACAACGACATTAACAAAAACACAACGACAAGAAGAAAAACACAACGACATTAACTCCTAACGGAAAGGGTAGGTACCTGCTATAACAAGGATAATTGCTGATTGGACAAAAGCACGTCCGTCTTTTTAACAGGTGGGAAAGGCTGCTGAGTGAGATTCATACACAATCACAGGAGCTACCACACAGTGTGTCAACCTGCTTATCAGATGGAAACTAATACTCACACATTGTTGGTGCAGTCTTCCAGTTAGTGGATGACCTGCTCTACCTCTGAGCCACAGCTATTATTAATAATAACAGGTCATTTACAGAGTCCTTCTGGGGTAACATGGTAGAAAAACGGTATAAATTAATTTGCATGAATTGGGAAATTTTGTGAACATTTGCAATTTGTGTATTATATGTGGTCGCTGAAGGGTTAATACACTGGACTCCCATTTAAACCGTATTACATTAAAGAAGCCAACATAACCTCTGATACTTTGACTTTGATAATTATTTAATGGCAGATTTAACATGTGGCCACTGCAGTCCATCCAAGGTCCATTCAATGAAGACCAGAAGAGAGGACATAAACTGTGCGTACAGATTGTGAATCTGAGGGCACAATTTACAAATCCACTCACACAGATTTATACATTGCTTAAATGAAGCTAATGCTGCCGTGCTACTCGTGTAAATGCACACAGCCTCTTTCTCAGTTTGAAGACGCACTTTTCATTTCAGTTACTGCAGCCAGCTGTGACACACAGCCAGCTGTGGACAAGAAACAGAACATCAGTACTGATGTTTCTGTGAAATCCCAGATACATTCAGTGACCCTTGATCAACATATAGTCTGCATGAGAACAGAAATAGCTATATTTTTTTCAGTAGATTATATTGTAGTAAAAGAAACCATGCATGAAGGCTGGTGTGTGATTGAGCTCTGCGTGTGCGTATCTTTGCTAATTAAAGGCAGATATTAGCAAGCCCAATCCATTCTTTTTTCCATACAAAGCAGAAATCCAGAACTTGGAGACATCTGGGCCTGGAGGAGGAGGAGGCAAAAGAAACCTGGAGCAAAAACAAGTGTGTTACCGCTGATTGATTTCCATAGAGTGATTACTTTACTTTACTATATGGATAATTGTCTGCAACATCTAATGTGTGTTAGCCATTCAATGATCCAATGGGCTTAGCTACATTATCCCTTACACCACCCAGGCAAAGACACTGGTCCAGCCCTGTGGGACAAACAACAATGGTGGGATAATTCAGTACTGCAGATTACTTGCTGCAAGACTGGAAATGTTTGGAGTCAGAGATCCAAGATCTACCCCAGATAACTTTTCCAGATGCTATGGCTGCAGCTGCAACCATTAACTATTAATTCTTAAATGCCCCAGAGCATGCTGATGGACAGTCGCATATGTATACATATCTCTCTGAGGACTGGTTGACACTGAAGGGATCCTTAGCTCAAAACTACTTGACTTTTTCCTCTTATGAAGACGACCCAGATCCAATTACTCCAAACCTGCTCCTGGCCAGGCAGCCAGACCTATCCCTACTCCAAGTTATCTAATGATGGTATTACCTGTCTTTATTGGACTTAATTTGGGGGTGACTGTACAATAGTGTGATCAGGCAGTAGGTAATACATATTCCTGTACTCATAGAGACTGTATAGTCCTGTTGTGTGGGCTATACAAAGAAGGAAGTGAAGGACCTAAAACCAGACAAGAGGTGAGTTTCAAAATAAAACAGGAAGTACGAGACAAAGACCACCAGGAGAAACAAAAAGTTAACTTAACCATGCAGACGGAGCATGACAGTTGGTCGAGGAAGAGGTGATACAGGGTCATACAGAACATTTCACTTTGAGTTTAAAGACCTGCAGGTGTAAACTGTTCCGTTCCTGGTTTCAAGAGTTAGAGGGCAAGATAGTTGTCCCCTCAAACCCTTCTTCTTCCAATTCCTCTTCATCCAGCAGTCCAGTCTATTTACATTCATCCAGGGGCTCAAAGGTCCTTAAATGAATTCTATTAAACACAATTAAGCAGTTATAAATGGGATTTGGGGTCAGCGAGGTAATTTCAGATTTAATTCTGGGTTTTCAGTCCTATAACAGTGGTTCATTTCTTACGAAAGGGAAATCAGTAAATAATTGTCTAGCATGAGACTTGGGGCCTTCCAAATGATGGTACAGGAAGTTTAACAGTGTAACAACAACATAGTCCATACCTCTACCAGGCCTGTTTGCAAATTATAACAGATTGTTCCTAAAACTGTATTAAAATCTCATTCTTGATATGCTTCTCAAATGACTTCTTCAAAGTCAAAGCTGTAGGCTATTACAGTTCTATCATGTAATAGTAAATGCTAGCGAGGCTGTGATCTCTTAATTTGTACAGTAAGATCATGATAATCAAATCTTAGATAAAAAATCAACCAGGTGTTTATCTGAATCAGAACCATTCAGATTCACCCCTCAACTGCCCTTATACAGTGATCCTGTCATAGTTTTCATTTTGTTACAGGCTCCTTTAAGTTATTGCTGAACTCTGTATTGACATCAACTTCATTTAAATCATATAAGACCCTTAATGTCTTTGTCAAAATCAAAATCCATTCTGTTTGTTAAATGACTCTGTATGGAACCATAATGTGTGTCTTTTTTCTACAAAAGTACCACATTTAAATCCTTAAAATTGCATCTACTTCTTCTCCGTCCAGATTCTATAAATATGCAAATATATTCTATTTCAGAACTTCAACTGCAGGACACAAGATCTCTACTACTCCACTGAAAAGTTCATTCGCTGTGTATGTTTCCACATCACACTTGTGTAAGATGAGTATTGGACCATGATTGGCTTCCAAGCCATTTGTGATATCACAAATCATGTTCATAGGCCCACCCCTTAAAATCAGAGTAGATGAGAAGGAGCTCTATCTTCCTCCTGGTGGTCCTCCCTGACCACCTGAGGCTTTCTTTTGTTTTCTTAGTCCTCTTTCATGGCTTTGTTTCTTTCTTTATAATAGATTATGCATTTACTTATAGTTTGTGGGGGGTAGGAATCAGAGTGTTTGGAGGAAGGTTAGTGTAAGGAAATGTAGCTACACCCAATGTCTGTAAGTTCATATCATATCAGAGTAGTCCTCCTGAAACACTGCCCCCCCCCCCCCCCCCTTTGGAGGGTAAGAGAACTGTGCTGCCTGTGCTGCCTTTTATCATCTTCTCCCTCCTCTGCACCACAAACCTTTAATCATGCCTCATACATAAGTCTGTTGTAACCAAGTTCAAGTTCAAGATATCTTTATTGTCCCCAAGGGCCAATTCATGGTGCAGCCAGCAGCAAAATAATAGAAATGATGACAATGACAATGACAGTTAAAAATAAGTAATCCACAAAAATACAATAGAGAATAACAATAAATAGTAGGCTAAAAACAGAAAAAGATGAAGTGACCACAGTGCATGTGTAGCGGAACATCTGGGTCTGATTCAAAGAGACAGAAAGTCCGATCGGACTGCCCGTTATCTGATGAGACTGACACGTCATAAATTGGGATCCACAGGAATGTAAATAACTGCGATCCTCCCAAATACACGTCTCGCTCAGAGACTTAACTACACCAGGAAAAGGTGTAAATTCTAAGGTTTTACATCTCAAATGAACTTTCCACCCGGAATAAAGACAATTATAGTCTTATTGCGAAACTCTCCAGACATTGTGAACGACATGCTAAGTCCTTTCTGTCATTGTGTGAAGCAAAACATGGACACTTGTTGGCAAAAACACATTCCTTTGTCTTTACCTCCAAATGAACTCTTATTTCTGCTGTAATGCAGTGGACAATCAAAATACCTCTTTGAATAAGTAATAAGCCACTTGATAAATGTAGTAATGTGCTTTAACTCACTGCAAATTTCCTTGATGTTTGTTTTGATTGTGTGATTTCATATTAATGGAACAATGCTTAAGACTATCATCTTCTGTAAGTGCAAACGTAATATCATGACCTGAGTCAGAAAGACTAAGGTAAACATGGTATAATCTTGTTTATTGAGAACAGAAGACCTTCAATAACTATTACTGAAATATTCCCTGTGTACCAATTGATTGTAAGTTTGTGACCTCAGAACATTTCTAATAGGATGTCAATTCATGTCTGTTATGCCTGTGCCAAAATGAAGGATGCATTTTGTTTAACGCGTACAAATGTGACAGCAGTGATGAGACATTAAAGAATTAGGTTTTACCTTTTTAATTAATTGAACCTTCTACCCCCTTTTTCTCACTTCTGCTGGGAGGGGAAAAACTCAGACAAAACCCTAATGGGTGTGTCTCTCCGCCCCTCTGGACGAAAAGCGGCAGCGTTCAAACTCTCAGGCAGAGTTTTATTAGAGTTATATAGAGTATTACAGAGTTTTATAAGAGCTTTGCAGAGTATTATAGTGTATTATAGAGTATTATTCAGTTCTTTTCAGTATCAGTATTATTTTGCATTTATCAGTTCTTTTTAGTATTCGTTAAGTATTTGTTTTAGTTTGCTTTGTTTCATTCAGTCAGTTATACTTCAGTTACGCTTTTGTTACCTTTTTGCCCTGTCTTCCTTCCTTTAGTTTTTCATTTTTCGACTTATTTTATCTTATTTTATTTTTACTTTATCCAAGCCTTACAAGTTACTAGTCTTGATTCAGTTCAGTACCGTGATTCAAAGACTCATCACGGTCTCAAAGATCTTTTCTTCTTGATAATTCAAGCCGAATTCAATTTTTTTTATCAAATTAGTTACGTTTGATTAGCTTCGTCTTCGCCCGGCCAGCTGAACCGAAGTTATTAAACAATAACTAATTGAACCAGCAACAGCTCATCATCACCGCCTGGGTACAACGCCTCCAGAAGAACCTTCAGAACCAGCAGCCACGCCGGCCAGCTGGACCGAGCCGTATAGCGACCGACCGAGATCCAGAGACGGAGTCCAACGAGAACCGAATCCCGTTGAACTCCGCCGAAAGGGCCCCACACCGAGACGCTGACGGTCAATCTTCTGCAACAGTAGGAACAAAAATATCTCATTATATCAGGCTAGTGATAGATGTAAAAGCTTATTGCTGACCAAGGCCCAAACTCCACGTTTCCATTTTTTAAATTCCCAATAGTATAATCTAAATACCATTTAGACATATAGAACATCTCATTTATCACTGCTGTGACATGAGTAAAAGCTTGTTATTACCCTTTCTTTGTGAATATTTACATCCTATGCTTTAATAAATAATCTGTTAGTATTATTGACAAGTGTGTGCGTGTGCAATTTATTTCTGGTGTGAATACATTTTTGGTTCCCTGATGTCTAGAATTCATAACTTTAGATATTTGACTGATTCAGTAATTTGACTTTAGCCAAGTCTATTAAATTGAATTACGGTATTTGATTGTGTCCAATTAAATAATCGTAACTTCTGGATCTCGCTTCCGGTGGAGCCCTGATAACGAGTATTTATTTAAATGACGATCCAAATCCGCTACACATGCAATCCACCTTAAAATGACTTAAAATGGTTAAGATCCCACATTATTTAAAAGGCCAATCTGCCTGTCCTACATCTGGGCATACAAAATCTGCATCCAGATGGAGGCAGTTTGAATTCGGATGCCAGGGGATGACTGGTTTGCTTTCCTCAGGGACTTTGTTTTGTGCAAAAGGGAAATAAATGTCTGTCAGTGGAGTATCAGCTATTTTACCACACACATTGACAATGCGCTGAAGTCTGTTGTAGTTTTTCAAGTTGATTGACTCGAACCAGCAGATAAAATCAAATGTAAGGACAGATTCTATAAAACAGGAATAAAACATTCTCATGAACCTAGTGTCAGTGTTCATGTTCCAGAGCTTGCGAAAAAAGCACATGCACTGGTTGGCTTTTTGCACACGGCATCAACCTCATGTTCAAAGGACAGCCAAGGCAATATTTTACAGTTCACATACAAACAATAAATTAACGTGTGTGAAATGCAGTTGAAATAAACGTATATATAATATACAATAAAACAGGTCTACTGCATGGACAAGCACTTTGTTTTGCTGTGACGGTACTGCCTTTTCTATTTAGTGACTTCCATTTGCTTGAATGTAGAGCCTTTGATGTGGGATCTACAACAAAAGATTTTTAAATCATTGACAAGGTCCTGCTCATTAGTAAATGAGATGAATTGTCCTTTGGGTTTCTATCCTGTAATAGTCAGTAAACCCTCCCAGGCTTACTCTGCGTCCTTCTTGAAGAGAGACTCTGTATCATCCCTGTAGGCTTCCTCCGATTCCTTTATTTCGGTTTTGATCTTGTACTCATCTCAGTTCTTCTTTACTTACAACTGTGTTCAATAGGCATTTTTCTTCTTTATCAGTGCTTTACAGTACTTTCTGTTGTCATCCATGGTTTATTATTTGGGTATACTTTAAATGTTTTTTAAATCTATTTGTCCCTACAACAGCTGGGTGCCATGCATCAAAGAGGTCTGACCTCATTTTCTCTTCACGTCGAAAATGTATTTTTTTTAAACTATATTTTTCCAGGCTTTTTTGCCTTTAATGTACAGGACAGTGGAGATAGACAGGAAACAGGAGGCAGAGAGAGGGGGAATGACACGCAGGATAAGACTGCTCGGGAACACATGGGGCGGGCGCTGTACCCGCTGAGCTATACTCAACCCTGAAAATGTATTTTTGAATATAATATATCATGTATTACATGCATACTTACATGAGACAATATTTGGTTAATCACTAGCATATGCACCAATCACCTAGGTGTTTTGGAGCTTAATTGTTAATATATATGTTTTATGTAGCCCAGCAGTCCCCCTTTAGATTTCAATCAAATGTTTCATACAAAGCTTGTCATCTTGCATCACTATGTGAACCTGCCACTTGACCTAATTGGCTCCAGGCCAAGCACTGGAGCATTTTGACTCATCAAACCAAAGCTGCTGAAAAGAATTTGCCAGTATAACACATTGTGTAACATTCAGACCTTCTGAAACATGGATTATTTTGTGATAAAACAGAAAAACACAGAAAGAAGCTTAAACTCCTTCTCTATGACTTGTGTGTAAAACAGCAAGAAATAAAAAATAGAACCATGAAAAATGAACATAAACCTTAATATTAGGAAAAACTAAATGTGCAAAAGAGGAACAAACAGTCACAATGAACCATCTTTCATCACTGAAACACAATGTGTGAGGTTACTGCCACCAAATTTAAAAAAGATAACTTCAAATAACAATCCAAAGTTCAGTAGACTTCACAAACATCAGGACAACTACACGTGTGGAACTTCAACCATGTGAATCACTCGATGAAATGAAGACAGCAGAAATAAATCATTGCTGCAGGGAGCTGTTTATTTATTGATAAAGGCTTTCTTCTCCAACCTACATCAAAGGCAGAATGACACACTAGGTG
Organism: Scomber japonicus; assembly: GCF_027409825.1. Taxonomy (NCBI): domain Eukaryota; kingdom Metazoa; phylum Chordata; class Actinopteri; order Scombriformes; family Scombridae; genus Scomber; species Scomber japonicus. Next base: position 18,192,803 of record NC_070601.1, read on the forward strand.
TGTGTGTGTGTGTGTGTGTGTGAGCGAGAGAGAGAGATTGACTACATGTGTGCATGTGAATCAGGCTGTGCATATTATGTGTCTGTTTTACAGTGACAGCTGAATCAGGTCATTAAAATTAGATCAAAGTGACATGACACAATATCATCAAGATGACTACAAGCTAAACTTTAAATACAGACATCTCTCCTGTCAAACTGCTGTTGTTGACAGGAGAGTCAAAAATATGTCAGCTTCAAATGAAAACAATAGTAAGTGGCATTGTATACAATATAGCTTTTGTGATGTTACAGAAAATAACTCGCTAAAAGTCAAGAAAGGCACAGAATTTTGTAATTGTTCCAATGGATATATGGGACTTTGTTCTTTTTGAATTTGTCTTGAATGTGTAGTGTATAGAATTTGGTGGCATCTAGAGGTGAGGTTGCAGGTTGCAAGAAACTGAAGGCTAATGGGAAAGTCAGCAGATCACAGTTATTACAATGCATCCTCTGGAGAACATGAATATGTGAACCAAGCAGCAATCCACTCAATAGTTGTCAAGATATAAAGCCAATGCTGTTGACATGTATCCTTTATTGACCTTAAATATCCACTGTAAGTTATTGTGCTTTCATTAGCATCACTAGGATTCATCCCCTGGGGAACATGAATGCCTAATGTACTAAATGACATTACAACAGGTGTCGAGAAATTTCAATCAGTGCTGGACCGACTGTCGCACCAACAGACAGACTGGCTTTGACATCCTTAGAGCCATGCTGCTAGTATGGCTAATAAAGAAAAGAGAATTGAATCATCTAAATCATGATAAATGGTGGAAAAAAGTAAAGTATATTTTAAAGGCCTTGAGCCAAGTTTGCTGGGGATGGTTGAAAATTAGAGAGAGGCGTACAGGAAATATTTTCATAATATTAAAAGTGGAGAAATGTATAACTGGGGCCTTGTGTAGTCCTAAGGCAGACTTATAGACATTCAATTCCAAATGCTCTTACAAGCAACTGTTGTGGTTAGAGTTTTTGAAAATGATGAATTCTTAGCTGCGGTCATTAAGCCAGAATTAGCAAAAAGAATGCAGGATACAGTTTGTGTATTAATGTTTCTCACACATCCAACATTAACTAAATGATTCAGATCAATAGCAGTGGACGCCCAGATGTGATGGGTCAGATATAGAGACTGCCTTATATAAAACATTTTTCACAATATCTGTAGTGCAAGAAATGCATACCATGGTCTAAAAGAAGATTTATGATCTGATCCAAACGCATTTTTATTTGTGTTGCTTGGTTACAGTGCCATAGGTCACACTCATATTATCAGATCTATTCTAGAGTTTGTGGCAGTGCATATGTCTCCTTTCTGTTTAATGATGAAAGTCAGCTTCCAGACTTTTGTCATATTTGAGGAAGCCTGGAGAAAGACTCAAGCAGGTGTGCTGAAATCAGGCTGTGTTTTATAAATGTGGCCACTGTGCAGTTCAGAGTTCAGCTGGTTCAGGAAATTCTTTAACTATTAACACTCTTGTATGTTGCTGGACGCTGTTCTCTTCAGTCTGTATTCGATTTCCCTTTGATTATTTTCTTCTTTCCTGGGAGAAACACAAAAAACAAAATATTACTCATACACATTTATCCACAAAACACTGATGTAATACACTGCCTGGCCACAAAAAAAGTCACCACCAAAAAAAAAAAAGGTCACACACTCTAATATTTCGTTGGATCACCTTTAGCTTTGATTATGTCACACATTCACTGTGGCATTGTTTCCATATGCTTCTGCAATGTCAGAAGATTTATTTCTGTCCAGTGTTGCATTCATTTTTCACCAAGATCTTGTATTGATGATGGGAGAGTCGAACCACTGCGCAAAGCCTTCTCCAGCACATCCCAAAGATTCTCAATGGGGTTAAGGTCTGGACTCTGTGGTGGACAAGCCATGTGTGAAAATGATGTCTCATGCTCCCTGAACCACTCTTTCACTATTTGAGCCCCATGAATCCTGACATTGTCATCTTGGAATATGCTATACACCATCGCCTCCATTGTTTATGTGTTTGTGTCGTGTATCAAACGAAGTCACAGCAGTTTTGCGCTGCCGTGCTATGACAACCCCGCCCACGTTAAGTAGGTACTATAGTAATGGAAAAGGTCATTAAAAACACACCACAGTCTTTTTTATCAAACCTACCAACCACTGACCTTTGCACCTATGTTACATAAGGTGTAAAATAAAACCCACTTAGAAATAAGAAAAATTAGATACGAAAATAAAGTGAAAATAATAAATAAAAATACATAGGATGCATACTTTAGTGGTCATCATTTATATACAGAATAATGAGAGTAACATAATTTGGTGTTTTGTGGTAGATTTACCATAATTTCCAGACTACTTTGTTCCCACATTTTGAACCTCGCGGCTTAAACAATGACGTGGCTAATTTATGGATTTTTATGGACTGCTTAAATTGTAAACATCGTTGAAATATCACGTGACCACACGGTATTTCAGTGATCACGCGATATTTCGACGACGTTTACAGCTTTAGCAGTAGCAGCAGAGTAAAAACCATCAGGTAAGTGTTTATTTTAATAAACTCCTGGTGTACTTACAAACTTTCCAATGCATGGATTTATGAGTAAAGACCTTATTTGTACTACTGTAGAAGTTTTATAACAATCCAGGCATTATTAGTGGGGTCATTTACCAGATACACTGGAGGTCCTGTTAGCGCCTGTACTAAGCCATTCGGCTGATAGCTCTAACTCCACTATTTTATATTAGCTAGACCTCATGGTGCATATGACGCTAGGTCAAAATGACGCCGGACCATCACTTTAAAGCCTGTGTAAAGTTCCTTTGTTTCAATGTAGGCACCTGTGGCTTATAGACATGTGTGGCGTATTTAGAAATGTAGTATATATTATATAGTTTCATCACAGTTGAATAATTTTGTATACACATGAAACTGGTGTGTGCATAACCTCTATCTATGTCAATACAAAAAAATTTTTTTTTAAATCTGGTTGTCACATTAATACCATCCAACCAGTTAAGCCAATTAGAAGCCAATAATTATGACATTATCAATCATTTCTTATTTGAAATGTGCAAGAGGTTGGAAATGTCCTTGGTTGAGGTAGGAAATGATCTTGTCAAGTCACCATAGCACTGAAATATTTCATAGGTCAGAGAACATAGACAAATTTAAAGTCTAGAAAAAAACTGTAAAACAGAAAAATGAAAGAAAATAGCAAACTCAAGTGTTGCTATCAAAGCTTGTGAACTCAAGTCCTTGTGATGTCCTTGTGTGAGCAAAGGAGTATGTGTAACCTTAGCCACCTTAGCTAGTGGTGTCTCCTCAGTTGATGCCTTTAAGTACAACTTCTCAAACAGTGTTGCATTCAGACGATGCCTATGGGGCCGGTTAATCAGTCCAGCAAAGGAAAATAAATGCCCGCCTATGGAGTTAGATTTGTTTCATAATGTTGTGTGTGTGCAGATCGACAATCTGTGTGTAAATGTGTAATCTGTAAATATAAACACCTTCCACAAATACAAAAAAAAGATTTGTATACTCACAAAAATATTTTGCAAATATAAAACGGATCTGCAAATACACAAACAAATTCCACAAATATAAAAATACATTAAATTAATTTACAAATAAATGAAAAGCATTTGTGAACTCAGTTTTTATTTGTGAATCGAAAAAACATTTGTGGATCTCAGTTCTACGCTTGTGGATTTGATTTTTACACACACAGAGTTTTGAAACAAACTTTCCGCCGGTCCGAACGAAAATCCACTCGTATCACTCGGACATTTTCAGATAGCAAGTGATCGCCTACTGGTGACGTCATTTCCGCATATCAAAGTAAGAGCACGCAGTCTTTCTATGAGCTTTTTAAAATGTTTATCAGCGATAAGTGACGTGCATTCATGGTTTCATGTTAATGTCATACAGTGATTATTAGCGTGTGTTTATTTGTTCTATGTATCTAGCACACACTTTCATATACATTTCTGTTTGAGTATGAAAGGCACCAGGATCCCTACCTTTCTTTGACATGATCCTCAAACTTTTATGAACATTTAATTTCACAATTTGGTGATCTTTTCTCCTTGGCAGCCTCCTCTCGCCACATTAGGGAGGCATGCAGGCACGTGCACACATAAGGCCCTAGGGGTGCTTGAGCCCCTGCCCTTTTTGCCTCGTATTTAAAAGTGCCCTGTGTGTGTGTGTGTGTGTTTTTTTTGTTTTTGTTTTTTAAATATCATAATAAATTCCTGTTATGGATGTAAAAAAAAAACGGGTATGGTATTCTACCATACCCATTTTCTTGTAATACGGGGTTGTTGTGTGTGTTGAGCCGCTGCTTCTCTGTCCGTTGCAGCTCCGCTCGGTCACAGAGCCGCCAGAGAGAGAGAGAGAGAGAGAGAGAGAGAGTGGGCAAGTGAGTGAGTGAGGGAGAGAAGCAGCTGCCCCATGGATAACCCTAACCCTATCCCTTTCACCTACACAAGACACACAGCTAAGTAGTTAGCTTTCTATGAGCACTTTATTTTTTAATTTTACATTAATTTCCATATTGTGTAAAGGACCGGAAAAAATATTTGGCGCGCGCTGCCCTTTTCTGAGTTTGAGCCCCTGCTCCTCTATAATCATGTGCACGTCCCTGGAGGCATGGGTTAAAGACATTGGTGTGGTGATTTCAGACGAGTTATGGATGAAAAGTTTGGACAGGATTAAAACGTGCTATTTAGTTCAAAGTCATCCATCAGCTTCATTTTTCCAAAACAGAATCTTTCCTTCTATCTCTGCTACCTGTGATAAATGTAAGTCAGGTGATTGAACCCTAGACCATCTTTTTTGGTCTAGCTTTTGGTATGACATTTTTAAACTGTATAGTGACATATTCAACAGATCAGCAGAGGTCTTTTTGTGATATTCGGTTACTCTGAATTAGTTCTCTAATTAAAACTCTAATTCACAACCCAAGTTTCTTAAGGTCTGGGGACCCTTTATTGATCATATTAGTGTTCATCACAGTTTGTTCTTCTATGTTGAGATGAAGAAAAGCCCAGCAGTGAACTTGTAAGTCTCACCTTTGGTTTTTGTCTTGGTTTTTCCGAGGCAGGGTTTAGAGACAAAAATAGTCAGTCGACACTGAGCACCAAACAGAGCCCTTTTCAATGTCCCTGTTCTGGTCCGCGAGCCAGAGGTTGGATCACACTCTCCCCAACTATCAAAGCGATACTTGCAGTAGGCTAGAATGGAAAGAAAATGTGTGAAATGTCATTTTATGTACTAGAAATGGTTACAGCCTTTAAATCTAATCACATGCTTTAGCCCTGGTTAGATGTTTGTTGAAACAATGTTAAAGAAGTGTGACTGAACTCTATTGTTAGGTGCTATTACTAATACCATCCTGTGGACAAGATGCAAAACAACCCACACATTCATTTATTAAATCTTAATTTGCTGCATGCAGTATGGTCCAGTGGGAGTTAACTGCTAATAACTGTTGAGGCAATAAAATCACACCTTTAAAAAATAACATCTGGTGTATCTCAAGGTTGCATGTTTGGGTCTCCTCTACTCCTTTCTGCTTGCCATTTTGCAATTAAAATACACTGTTTAATACTTACTAGTAATTTTAGTTGCTTAGTTTTAATACTTACTTTTTAATAACAAACAAAGATCAAACAAAAATGTGTATTGTTACACCAGTAAACACTCACATGAGGTTTCTCTGAATATTGACTGACAGGACAATGAAAACCAAGAGAAAAATATATATATAAGTAGTTATACTATTACTGGAAATTAAATCATGGCTCTCACTCAACTTTCTTAAACTCAACGGCAAAAAAACTGAGGTCCTCATCAGCACCAGATCAACCTTAGCAACCCTCAACACTTTCTCCATGTCCATCAACAATTCCACTGTTCCTCCATCTCCTCAAGTAAAGAGCCTGGGTGTCATCTTGGACAGCACACTATCTTTTGAAGCCCACATCAATAACATTACTCCGTCTGCATACCTCCATCTACGTAACATCAATCGTCTCCGTCCCTCACTTTCACCAACCTGCACCGCTATCCTGGTAAACACCCTGATCACATCCCATCTGGACTACTGGAACTCTCTCCTCTTTGGTCTTCTGCGGAAATCTCTCCACAAACTCCAACTGGTACAGAACGCAGCCGCTCGTATCATAACCAGAACTCCCTCTATTGAACACATCACTCCTGCCCTGCAGCAACTTCACTGGCTCCCTATCAAATCCCGCATTGACTTTAAGATTCTACTCCTCACGTTCAAGATCCTTCACAACCTGGCACCATCATATCTCTCTGAACTTATCCACATCTACACACCTTCTTGAACTCTCTGATCCTCCTCTGCCAACCAGCTCTTTGCCCCGTCTGCCAACTTAACCACCATGGGGTCAAGAGCTTTCAGCCGATCTGCCCCCCGCCTATGGAACTCTCTCTCACCAGACATGCACACTTCTGACTCTGTCTCCACCTTTAAATCCAGCCTGAAAACGCACCTATTCAGAGTGGCATACTCTGTCTCTCACTAACTATGCAATCTTCATTCTTGTTTATTTATTGTATTAATGCACTTTGTAGTCACATTCATATTTATTCTTTATCTTTGCACTAAATGTCACCTGATTTGTATTGTTTGATGTACTGTTGTTGTGTTATATGTACCTTGTAAGGTGACCTTGAGTGCTTTGAAAGGCGCCTTTAAATAAAATGCATTATTATTATTAATATTATTATTATTATTCATTGTCATTTTTGATAGGCCTCATGCAAGAACATTTTCGTATTTTTATCCTAAACCTCTCACTTTTTTCTGAGAGGTTTGCTCGTATGTGTTTTCTGTCAGATTTAACAAAATCTCGTAACTTGTTATAAATGGTTTGTTTCAGTCTGATGAATGTCACCTGTTCAGGAGAAGGTGCCCATTTGTGAGATCTGTTCATTAACATTAGTAACAGGCTCCATGTTCTGCTCCATTTGTGGGCAAGTTTCATTCACAAAAATGTTACAAAAGTGTAAAAATAAGAATCTTACACTGTGGCGGTTCAAACAGTGTCAGCAGTAGGGGAACCAAAAATATGAACAAAGCGACGTGTCATCAGAGTAGCACTTAGACAAACATAAAGTTAGATGCTACAAAACATCTTTCTAATGGTACATGCTCATCATGTGACTGTCACAGAGATATTAGAAGACTGTGGGTAATGTTACACTGTCAGCTGCAGCACAACATGATGCTGGACAGAGAGCTGCAGAGAGACACCAAGTCAGCTGTTAAAGTGAGAGAAGTTACCTAGCAACTGAAAGGTAGATCAGTATGATGATGGTGAACAGAACATTGCTTTTGCATGAACTTTGCTTTTTTGCAAGTATCTTAGTTGATTTTAGCATCTTATTTAAACTCCAATTCATTCAGATTAAGACATTATTATGAAACAAGTGTTGATATGATCTAATCATGACTCACATGTCAAGTCTGAACCACTTGTAAAGTTCTACAGTGTGTGTACGAGAAAACTGATGAATACTACACATTTTCTAAAATCACTCAACCATGCGAAAGAATCTTTAGGAGTGGTTCTTGTATAAGACCCATTGTGTGTTCAGACACTCTCATGCATGCACTTTAGATCAATATTTCCTTGACTACATTCACTTTGCTCAGATTTAGGGTTCACTAATCCGGTTTGATCCATATGATCAGAATAACTTTTACTGAGCTCAGAGAACTCCAAGATCAAGCTAATCTTGAGTTCAGTTGCCCTGTGCTGTAGAAGTGATGTAAGACAAATGGCTTTCATAGCTTTCCAGAAGGGCTTTATGAATGTACAGTAACAGGTAACAGTATGTTGTGTCATTGAATGAGACAACTCAACAACACTGACCATGTAAAGTGAATTCAGACATTTTCTTCTAAACACATTAAATAGGTCATAAATGTATGCACACTACTACTACTACAGTCTACAGTTAGCCAGTTAGCTGAATTAGCCGCCGAATTAACTGCCGAGCTAGCAGCTGAGTTAGCAGCAGAAAGCTCTCTTTCTGGCGTCCATGTTTCTGGTAGAAGTGGTGACTTTGATTGACAGGTGACACTTGGTAGGGGGCGGGGTTTCCCGGTGGGCACTCCCACAGTGTTTGGTAGCAGAAAAAGAGGTTGCTTTTTACACAACTTTGAAGCCTAATTTCATATATTTGGCAATTTTTTTAATCATTCAAATTTGGCAGGGTGGTTAACAACACACTTTTCTATGGTATGTCAAACTCAGAACACATATTTATTCTTACTTTACACAGACTTTAACTTTACTTTATTTCAAAGTAACAAACAGCGTAGCTGCCATAGTCGGTAGTTGCAGACAGCAGACATTCTTCTTCTATGCTGGAACATCTTGCGTTCTTCTGATGTTTACTCAAGTTACTACAACTCCTGTACTCATACTGCCACCTAGCGTTCAGGTTGAAACATTGAAATATCACACAGTAACAGGTCTTGTCTAACTAGGAGCACACTCACACAAAGCGATCCATGTCTTGCCCAAGCACGTTTGAGCCCTGAAGCCCAGTTCGTTTTGACTAGTGTGACCACTCCGAACCGTGTCCGGGCCCGGATGAAGAGGTGGGCTCGGGCACGGTTCAGTTGGACTCGGGCACAGAAAGTCGAACATGGCACTGTTCAAGCCAACCAGGACTAGTGTGAGTGTGCCCTAAAAGAGAAGAGATTCACAATGATGCAACACCCATTGTAAACCTCTGAGCATTTTGGTTTAAAAACAGCAACAGCAGTGTTCATGGAGCTTCAGGCATCACACCACAAACTGTGTTGTTATAATTCAGAAGTGAATCAGTTAGAATCGAACCACCTCTGACACAGAGTCAACAAACACTGTATCATCATAGCATCACAAAGATATTTTTACAGGGTTGCTGCACCAGATTGAATCATATGTTATAGGTGCTTTTTTGTCGATTCCATCGCCTTTTTGTCCTCATTCTGTGTAATCAGTGTCAAGGGTTTGTCTAGTGAAGGTTTTAGAAAATAAAGCAAAAGTTCACAATTACTATTTCCAGTTTTATGTGGCAATGCACAAAACACTTTACCTTTACCTCCCCACTCCATTCATCCATCAGACCTCTAACGTAATGGGCACTGGAGCACTACCATTATATGTGTATGTGTGTGAGCATGTGTGTGTGTGTACCAGATACTTCATCATGTTATGGGGACTTAAATCTGTTTACACAGTCACATGTGGGGGATTCGCCTCCCTTTTTGGGCCAAAAAGCAAGTTTCCATAAATTAAATCATTGATTTATAGGTTGCAGACTTTAAGGTTAAGGAATGGTTAGGGCTAGAATACGTCTCCAGGTAATGAATGTAAGCCGATATAATGTTCTTTTTGTGTGTGTGTGTGTGTGTGTGTGTGTGTGTGTGCATGCGTGCGTACGTTACCTCCAGAGTTTTTTTTCCAGTTGCATGGTACTTTACATTTCATCTTCTTGGTCTGCTGGTCACATGATCCCTCTCTAAATCCTGCCCCACATTCTCCACTGCTAGGGACACAGTTGCCATAGCGCCAGTCACTGCATTCTGACCTGGACTGGGAGAGTTTATTTTTCTCTGAGGATAAAATAAAGATGCATTAACTGGATATGACATGGATAGGCCTAATGACCTGTGCCCAGTTCTGCTGGTCACTGCCAGTATGACCAAAGCAAAATAAGCCATTAGGTGTTTTTGTGCCTTGAGCAGCAGCAGCAGAGTAGCATTTACAAAGCAGGTACAAATATAAAAGTTAGACTCCTTATAATTCATAATATTTTCATGTTAGAGTGTAACACTTTTTACTTCTGTTGGCGAGTGGTGTAAAGGCCAGTTTAGACCAATGATTCACAACGAGACGAAACTGTTACCGTTACTGGGAAGAGTTGCAGCAATGTAAACTCAGCTGGACTCAAACCAGCAAGTGGCATCACCTGCAATTGACCTATGGCTAAGTCCCGCCCTCAAACGCGATGAGCCAATCACAGTGCATATAGCCATTCCCATACACTCCCACATTCTCTGCGTGCACATCCATTGAAATGCATTGCAGACAGTCAGTTTTCGTTCGGTTTTATGAGGTTTTTCTGAGATTTTAAGTTTAAAAATAGTCAAACGGTGTTCATGGGGTACATGCCACTCTGACACCTTAACTTCAGTGGCTCTTTGATGTCAATAATGTTGTCTGAGATGGTGATGGCAATGAGATGCAGTTTATCACATTTGCACTGGGACCTGTACATTTTGGCTTGTAACTGAAGCTTTTTATCGACCTTCTCAACAATACAATGATTAATATATCCCTCCAATGCGTAGTTTAGGCCCTTTTGGTGACTTCTAGATGATATCTGATCTTTCGGTCTCCAAAAATCATCAATGGCCTCCTGAGAAATGTCTCCTACTGTGACAACTGCCATAGCGCCTGTCACTGAATGGTGATTGTTTGTCCGAGTGAGTGGAGGGGGGCGTGGCTTAGGCATAGGTCAATTCAGCTTGTCAAGTCACCATTGGCTACTTTAGGAACATAGAGCCCATCGCCTGTTTCAACAGTCATACAGCTTGTAGCAGAGTCAGCTGGTCATGTCAGTTACAAAGTGTAATGGCAGTGTTTTTGGCGGAGCATCATCAATGCTAGAATGGTAGCTGTAGCAACTAACTCACTATCACTAGCCATATTCATATTTTAAGATGCTACAAATTATCCAGCCTTAAGAGCTGGTAGTTAGAGTACAGAGAGTTGCTGCTATGGAAACGATACTTCCATTTAGTCACATTATTGTAAACTACTAGGTTTTATAATGTTGCAGACCAGCGCATTGCAAGTTGTTGAAAGTTTCAACTCTTGTCATTGTGAAACTTTGGTCTAAACTGGACTTAAGGCAATGGATGCATGAACCTCCAATGGGCCCATGTCACATTGACTTAAACAAAACATACTTGATTTAATTAGTCTGGAAATGCAACTATTATCAACACTCAGACTGGTTTAAGGCAGCTGTTTTGGTAAATATGCCTACTGACTTTCTTTCACGAAGTGCATTGAGAAGCTTATGTTTGTATGTCAAATGGAATGGAATGACAACCACCTTACTTTGGTCTTTATTTGTTACTGTTTGTTGATGAAAATGGTTTATCTACTGCTGCAAACTTAAAAATATATATTTTGTAAAACAGTATCAAATAGCTACTTTAAAGATGTATTTGGAACTTTTTAGCCATTTTTGAAAAGTCAAATGCTTAACATGCATTCATACAAAAACAATTTGCTGTGTCACATGTTCAGAAGTGCATGAGTGCAAGAGATGAGAGGGGACACTTTCTCCAACAATCGCTTAGAAGTGCACAAATGTGACAAGTAGTGACAGTTACTCTGTCAGACACTGACAAGTGCATGAAAGTGATGAGAAGTGATAGTTTCTCTGTCAGACACTGACAAGTGCACAAATGTGACAAGTAGTGACAGTTTCTCTGTCAGACACACGAGAAGTGCATAAAAGTGATGAGAAGTGACAGTTTTTCTGTCAGACACTCACAACACACAGTCTGTTGGCCTGGCTGTAAAAGTGCATAGAGGGTTTTTATTTGAAACAACAGATAGAGGGAGTGGCAACATGTTGAGGCAAGTGTCTGCTTATATATCTGCTGGTTACTGTACCTTAGCAGTTAGCAATGACACTCCTCAATTCCTATTTCTCACATCTTACACAGATCATTGATTGGCAATGAAATAACATAATTGCCATGCAATATGTTTTTTTTCCTATGCTATCTCAATGCAAAGACCTTGGAATTTGCATTTACTGCCAGTCAAATTACAGGGACTGTTTGACCCAAAAAGGGGCAGGGGCATGATGGGGGCATGTGCCACGTGTGCTGTTTCATCCATTTGAGTAACATCCTAGCCTTGCAGCCAATTTTTCCCAGTGGCCACTCGCAGTATTGCTGCAAAAAATTTCCCTGCAGCCCAAAAAGCATTGTCCCCATACACCAACATTGTAAAAGAAACATCTGTAAAAGTGGGGGCGCGGCGCTCCACTGGAGCTAATTTCGTCCGAGCGACTCCCAATGACACCAAAGTTGTCTGGGTGAGTAAATGATCGTATTTTATGCTATAAATAAGGTCCAGGTTGTAAAAAACGGTAATTGTCCTTTAATATCTGGTGACATTTTAGGGCCATTTTATGATTACTTGGAATATATTTGTTACATACAGCTACTTTATCATTATTTATTTAAACAGTTTTAACAACAATGTTAGGCAACAGGGTTAAGCTTTTACATTTACATAATGAAGTTTTAGATTTGGTGGCAAATCAGTGGCAGAATCTAAAACACCAGATGCAAGAGATGGTTATGTTTTGTTTTTAATTCTCAATAAAACTAAGCTGCTGATTGAATAAAATTGTTTAAATGAATAATGTTGATCTAAATATAAATTATATTAGATGTTGCCAGCCATCACATTAAGTTGTGAATCTGCCACCATACAGCTATCTGGACCTTTATAGCAGCTCTGTGAAGAAAGTGACATTAGCTGAGAGTTCACCTGGCAGTGAAATCCTCACTCAGTGACATTACACATTACTTTATTAGTGGTGTCTATGGGTCTTCACATGTAAGTTGCAAACATGACATCTAAAAATGTTCATGGTCCTAAATCTGAATCTGGTGTAACATTTTTGGTGTCAGTATATAATGATGATGGTGAAAATGAACGTCTGTGTACAGAACGAGTTTAACAGTCAATATTTGAAATTTGGTACATAAGGCTTATTAAAACAGGAACAAATATTCAAAGAGAGAGCAAGCAAGACATAGAGAGACAATCTTACCTTTCTTGTTTTTTCCTCCAGCTACAGATGTGATGGTGATGAGAGTGACTAACAGCAGCAGAAGCAACGCAGCCCTCATCCTGTAAAAGCACACAGCAGTGAAGAAACCAACATTGAAAAGTTTTACATTACAACCAGTAAACCATTCTTTACAAAGTGTTGACCCTAAACCTAAGGTTATTTCATGAGAAATCATTATGTGCTCCTTTCACCAGCACCATCACAACCCAACAGGCTGTCTTTACACAAGAAAACATGTGAAGAATAGAATACATTCTAAGTCTCAAGTGAAAATGGTCATGTTCATGTCAGGGTAATACAGCTGGTTATGTTGCCGGCTTTAATTCAAGGGACAGGTTTATTAAAAAAAGCCATGACACTAAAATAAAGAATAACATTTGATTTTGCAGTCAACAATTACAGTCAAAGCTGACTTTGCAGTCATAATAATATAGATTTTTTTTCTTTAACACTTTCTTTTTCATTGTAATTTTAATGAAGTCAGGCTATATTCACTGATAATAGCTGTATTTTATACTGCTGGACTTTGTTGGTATAATGTCTAACAACAGTTTGCTTTTATGCTGTTATACTGATGGTTACTGTTCCCTTTAGGTGAACCTGTCAGACCATGTAACCCAAATTATCTACAGTTGGCCAAACCATAGCAGAGGGAAACACCCATTCCCCAAAGCCAACAGTGGACCAGTGGATGCCACTGGGCTTGTTGTTGCTGTTTAGCTGGTTGCTGTCTGATTTCACCTTCATTCTCTCCTTCCACAAGCAAAATACTGGCTGACAGCACCAGCACAAAGCAAAGCAAACCTACACATTGACAGTAGTTTTTATTAGACATGTTCTCAATTTCTCTACCTGAGAAAATGCCACGGCAGTTTAAACAAATTCATATTGGCAAAAAAGTAGTGGCTTTGTTAGTGATTAATCTGTGATGTCTTTTGTAAAGAAATCCACATCACTAATGATTGAAGATTGGGCAGGTAGCTAGATGCCTGAGGAAGGAGCTGGGGCCTGAGCTGGGGCCTGAAATGGGGCCTGAGCTGGGGCCTGAGCTGGGGCCTGAGCTGGGGCCTGATGTGCAATGTGACCGTTGATCATAGGCTTTGAAGAATGAATGAATAATACAGCCAGTACTGATGTTAGCTGCATACTGTTACATGTCTTGCTCATTTTTAATCTACTGTTTTTCAAGGGTTGTAAAGGGTAAAACATACTGACAACAGTGTCTTCAATTTGGGGGTTTCTTCTTTCCATTGCACTCTACTTTTTAAAAGTTGAAGTTACATTTAACTCTCTCTCAGAAGTTTCAGGATTTTCCCCAACAGAATCCCACTCTTTTCTGCTTATGATGCACTAATGTATGCCCTGTATAATAGACTGTGCATGCACAGCATGGGAGAGTGATCATGAAGGCACATCAAATATTATATTAAAATGTATTGTCTATAAATTAAACCCCCACATTGGCACATCCAACAGTCATCTTCAAGTTCAACAGATTGAGACGCTGCAACTGCAGCAAAGATGACCAGTCAATAACTAATAAGGAGCTTAAAATTGTAGTGCACTTCTGTAGAGTTTTGGTTTCACTTCTATAAAACTTTCAGTCTTGCTGCATAACATAATTCTAGAAGTGATTCTTTATTTAAACATGAGATAAAAAAGAGCAGAAGATGGATGCCAAACACGTTTCTCAATCCATAAAACTCTTTTATCTTCATACTATCATTCGCTTTGCTTCATGAGCCAGCAGGATCAAACATCTACTGATTCCCCCCAAGCCCTCAGTGCTGAGGTAATCTGATCATATTCCACATGTTTAAAAAATGAGTTGTAAACTCATTTTGAAATTATTTGGATAGAGTGAGGACTACATTTATTAAAACATTTTCTTAATGATATACTGTTGACAGTGAAACTGAAAAACACATGAAAGCTGTTTTATTAAACAGCTGGGTGATGTCACAGAGATAAGACAAACAAAACCATATGCATAATTTAATAATTTGTGTTCTCTCATCACAAATGTATGCTTTTGATTTAATATCGCATTATGTTTGCTTCTTATAGAGGACAGCTAACACCTTTGGAGCAGTCATTAAGCTGGAAAGATATTTCTCAGGGTTTTTTAACGCTTTTGGCTTGGCTCTCACTCTCAAGCTGCCCAAGCAAATCTCACACCAAATTAGAGGATGCCACATAGTGATTCAGTTCTAAGTTAACTAGTCTTCCTCTGCCTACAGGACATCTGGACATCAGGATATTTTTATATTTCAGCTTTGAGATTGGTCCATAATTCCAATGTCCAAGATTGGTCCTTGAAGGCCACAATTGGCATGACTTCAGTTGGAGGAGAATAAATAATGTGGGTTTTTGAAGAAATGTCAGTACTGATGTTCTGTTTGTTGCCTACAGCTGTTTGTATGTACCATTCCATGAGTTTAACATTTTGCATTTAGATTCTGTCAACTGGCAGATGCTTTAATCCACAGCGAATCACAAGCAATGCAAGAACTGTGGTACAAACTCAAGTAAACGATCAGGTACAAGTACCAACTGAGTGCTAAATAAAAGTTGGCTTTGTCTGGAGTCTGGATTGTGATTCTATAGTATTTTTTCATATTAAATAAATATGAATAATAAATTAAATGTGTCCATCACATAGCAGCAGGAACAGCGGACCTCTCCAAATTAAAAACAGGGCATTACACATTCTTATGCACATGATTAACTTCATTAATTATCTATAAACATTAATAATAAATAAGTTAAAATGTCTTGATAGATTTGATGTCTCGCTTTATTCCAAACATGAATGGAAACTGACTGTGACAGTCCAGTTAAAAAAAAAAATCATAATTAATTCATCCATTCTTGTTTTTCAGATGCTCATATTTTTACAGGTATTTGATAAACTCAAATTTGATACTATTTGTAATGTTTATGGCCCAGAGCTGCAATGTGCAAAAAGCCTGGTGCCTGAGTGGCTTTGTGGCCTGCTTTTATGTGGCATGAGATTACTTAAGGTGGAATGAGCACAAAAAACAGATCCTGAAAGTGGGCTTCCCATGCTGGGAGGCAAAATATATGACATAATATTAACCTGGGCTATTCTTGCACACAGATGATCAAATTGTGCACACTAACTTGATTTACTAATGTATCTGTAAAAGTCTGTAAAAACATACAATTATACACTGCCTGGCCACAAAAAAAGGTGCCACCTAAAAACAAGGTCACACACTCAAATTTTTCGTTGGACCGTCTTTAGCTTTGATTATGTCACACATTCACTGTGGCATTGTTTCCATATGCTTTGCAAAGTCACAAGATTTATTTCTGTCCAGTGTTGCATTAATTTTTCACCAAGATCTTGTATTGATAATGGGAGAGTTCTTCTCCAGCACATCCCAAAGATTCTCAATGGGGTTAAGGTCTGGACTCTGTGGTGGACAAGCCATGTGTGAAAATGATGTCTCATGCTCCCTGAACCACTCTTTCACTATTTGAGCCCCATGAATCCTGACATGGTCATCTTGGAATATGCCCATGCATGCCCGTATTAAACATAGCTATGAGTTTTACTGTTGTTTTTCGACAATTTAAATGTCACCAAACTTAAGGGTTTGGTAGAAAAACAACAGTAGAACTCAGGGCTATGTTTAATAGTGAGAGTAAGAGCATTTCCACACGCACAATGCCAAGGGAACTCAAGGGATTGGGACTGAACAGCTGTGTAGCCTTAAGAAAACCACTAATCAGTGAGGCTGATCAGAAAAAAGGCTTCAATTTGCTAGGGAGCATAAAGATTGGCTTGTCCACCACAGAGTCCAGACCTTAACCCCATTGAGAATCTTTGGGATGTGCTGTAGAAGGCTTTGCACAGTGGTTCGACTCTCCCATCATATTGATGATCTTGGTGAAAAATGAATGTAACACTGGACAGAAATAAATCTTCTGACATTGCAGAAGCATATGGAAACAATGCCACATCAAATGCGTACTGTAATCAAAGCTAAAGGTGATCCGACGAAATATTGGAGTGTGTGACCTTTTTTTTGGTGGCAACTTCTTTTTTGGCCAGGCAGTGTATAATAAAACCACCTGGATCTGACAAGAATGTGTTTTCTACTAATTCCAAAGTCAAGAATAACCCTCCAATCTCAAATAATACTTTATTCAATACATTGTGAAAGTGGACTGTGATCATAAGGCATACACGTTCAAAATGATGTTATAATTCCAAACAGTGCATGTAACATGTCAGTGTCTGTCAGACAAAACATTTTAGAGGTTTTCTCAGCTTCTCTCTTAAGTCAGTAATACAGAGTGTAAGCAAAATTGGCAGAGCATGCTGGAATGTATGTTTCACACACCAACCAGGCTGCAATTATACACTGCTGCTCTAATAACCTGTCCAGGGACTGGAGTTGAAAAGCAGCACAGAAGCATCCCATGAGGAAACCACTTCAATTTTTTTTCCCAGGATCAAGTGTAGTAAGCAGCAAGGGGAATCAAAATTATATATGGCAATAAAGCTAAAATCATCATAAAGACTTCACCCAGAATTTTACTTCTATATAATCAGATGGATTTCTGTTGCTGCTGATTATGATACAATGAAGCAATGATATGAGACAAAAAGACAGAGTATTTTTCTAAATGCATTATTATTACTTACTTTTGTAAATGACAAAAAAAACATGAAATAATAATGATAAGTCTGTCAGTTTCCTCAGCCCTGGCTTCTGTTTTCACTACCTCATTAAGGCTCAGAGTGAAGGTCAAAGGTCAACATCGTTTAGTCAGTGTTAAGAAATGACCAGAGTTAAGGTTAGAGGTTAACAGCCATCCTCATAATGAAGCAACCACATGAGCTGTTTGTAGGAATGCACTCCCGAACGACCCATAGGGGCTTTTTCTGAAATGCCACCTCTATCAGAGCTTTTCAAAACTGCACAAATCACTGTTCAGTGTTCCCGCAGAAAATGCAATGTTGTCAAAAGTAGGCTATAAGACAGTCACATGTAAACGGTAAACGCAACTAGCCACGACAATAAAACATTACACCATCATCATAATCATTTCATATATCCTACTACTAACGCAGATTGTATTTTGTCACTTTCCTTCAATTTAAGGTATTCTCTGAACTATATTATAGTAATTAGTTATTTAGTATATACTTTAGTAGTTTTATTCTCTGAACTACAGACACCTGCAACTTCATTAGGAACACGTGAATACAGTATAATTCAATCCAATACAACAGCTCTGCTATAAATTCAGCTTTTTTTAAGTTTTTGTTGACATTATCAAAAAAGTGATAATTCTACTTTGTTTATTACTGAGGTTGTACTAATTGGTGGTGGTGTACTTGGGTGCATTATATTGAATGGTGTTCCTAATATTTTTCTCCTCTCATGTATGTTAATGGAGTGGACAAAATATTAGGAATGCTATCCAATATAATTCACCCTAATACACCACAATTACTCAATAATGATCATAAAGCAGAATTTTCACCTTCTTGTCAAAAAATGTATAAGCTTCATAAATGTAGAATTTATAGCTGAGCTGCTGTATTGGATTAAATTAGATTGCACAGGTTAAGCCATTGAGTCAATTTCATATAGTTAACTTATTCTCTGAACTACAGTGGGTAAAATAAGTATTGAACACGTCGCCATTTTTCTCAGTAAATATATTTCTAAAGGTGCTATTGACATGAAATCTTCACCAGACGTCGGTAACAACCCATGCAATCCACTCATGCACAGAAATCAAACCATAGATGGCCATGAATTAAGTTATGTGTAATAATGTGAAATGACACAGGGAAAAAGTATTGAACACATGAAGAAAGGGAGGTGCAAAAAGACAGACCACCAGCTAGTAATAGAACAGAAAAGACAGCAATCCTGCCACTTGCAAATCAATATCAACTGGTTCAGTCCCAACTGATGGCCAATAAAAAGGTGTCTCATTACCAAGGTGTCACACAAGAAACATCTCATGATGGGTAAAAGCAAAGAGCTCTCTCAAGACCTTCGCAACCTTGTTGCAAAACATGCTGATGGCATTTATTACAGAAAGATTTCTAAGCTTCTGAATGTTCCAGTGAGCACTGTTGGGGCCATAATCTGGAAGTGGAAAGAACATAATTTCATCATAAACCATCCATGACCAGGTGCTCCTCACAAGATTTTTGACAGGAGTGAAAATAATTATCAGAAGAGTTGTCCAAGAGGCAAGGACTATTTGTGGAGACCTTCAGAAAGACCTGGAATTAGCAGGTACAATTGTTTCAAAGAAAACAATAAGTAGACACTCAACCACCATGGCCTGTATGCACGCTCACCACGCAACACTCCATTGCTGAAGAAAAAGCATGTTGAAGCACGTTTAAGGTTTGCTGCACAACATTTAGACAAGCCTGTGAAATACTGGGAGAATATAGTCTGGTCAGATGAGACCAAAACTGAACTGTTTGGATGCCATAATACCACCATGTTTGGAGGTCAAATGGCACTGCACATCATCCTAAAAACATCATACCAACAGTGAAGTTTGGAGGTGGGAACATCATGGTGTGAGGCTGTTTTTCAGCATACAGCATTGGCAAACTTCATAAAATTGAAGGAAGGATGAATGGAAAAATGTACCGAGACATTCTTGATAAAAATCATCTTCCAGGATGATGAAAATGAAGCAAGGGTGGACATTTCAGCAAGACAATGACGCCAAACACACAGCCAAGGAAACTCTCAATTGGTTTCAGAGAAAGAAAATAAGGCTGCTACAATGGCTCAGCCAATCATCTGACTTGAATGCAATAGACAATCTATGGAATGAACTAAAGATCAGAGTTCATAGAAGAGACCCACAGAACCTCCAAGATTTGAAGACTGTTTGTGTGGAACTATGGGCCAAAATCACAACTGAGCAATGCATGAGACTAGTTTCTCCATACAGGAGGCGTCTTGAAGCTGTCATTACCAACAAAGGCTTTTGTATGAAGTATTTAATACATTTCACTAAGTACGGTGGCCCTGAAGGGCAAACGACACCAACAAAAAGGAAAACACAACGACATTAACAAAAACACAACGACAAGAAAGAAAACACAACGACATTAACAAAAACACAACGACATTAACAAAAACACAACGACATTAACAAAAACACAACGACATTAACAAAAACACAACGACATTAACAAAAACACAACGACATTAACAAAAACACAACGACATTAACAAAAACACAACGACATTAACTAAAACACAACGACATTAACAAAAACACAACGACAAGAAAGAAAACACAACGACATTAACAAAAACACAACGACATTAACAAAAACACAACGACATTAACAAAAACACAACGACAAAAAGGAAAACACAACGACAAAAAGGAAAACACAACGACATTAACAAAAACACAACGACATTAACAAAAATACAAGGGTAAATGTTGAAATTTGGTAAGTGGCCATTATGAAAGTCATTATAAGGCAAATATACTGTATAAGGGCAAACCCTAACCCTAACATGTGCAGAATAGAGAATCTAGATCTCATTCTTAGTGAGGCCAGTGACCGAGAAACACAGTGACCACACTGCAGGGCTTGTGTGTTTGTGCAAAACAACAAAAACCAAGAGCGTAGTGGCCTATTAAGTGATGGTAGCTTGTGTCTCCTTTTTAGAGGATTTCATTTGTGCCTGTTTTTGTTGGAGATCCTGCATATTTTACATATCTTAAATATTACAATTAGTTAAGGATGTCACAGTGGTGCAGTATTAATGAGCTACTCATTAACTTGTAATGACCCAACTATATTACAGCATGTGATTGCTTTCAAGAAAGAACTTTCAGCTTCAATTTCAATAAATATCAATTCAGTTGATAAAACTCATGCTTGGAAGGGGAGGGGGAAGGTGAGGGGAGGGCTTATTCAGTTGGTTGCAATTGCCACCTCAACACTAGATGCCACTAAATCCTACACACTGGTCCTTCAAGAAGGAAGCGTGATTGTTTGCTGTACATCATTTCTTTAACCATAATCTAGGTTTTTAATTGCTTAACTTTTACCATAATTAATCTTTATAAGCCCAATTTTTCACTTTTTCTGTTGTTGCCATTTGCAGATATTGTAGAAAGTTATCAGAAGAGTTATACAGAGTTATATAGAGATTATACATTTTAGAAATGTATAATCTGGGGTTTTGCTGTCATTTAATTACTTCATATAAGTGGCGTTTGTATTGATAATGCTGTTTGCTGGAAGTTAGATGGGAGGGTTTGTATCTGTATATTCAGTGGACAGATGGTTCAGGACTTATCTAAGTAGCCTGAGTAAGCAGCTGGTTAATTTGGCTATAGCATAAAGACTGGAAACATTTGGAAACAGACTAGCTTGGCTGTGTTCAAAGGTAACATGCTGCCATCTCTAAAGCTCCACTAATTACCATATGTTATATCTCTTTCATTCAATCTGCTTCAAAATCAAAGTGTAAAAATGACAATTTGCTATTTTACACAGGCTATGTACTGGACTCATTTTTGGCAGGGAGGGGGATAAACCAAAAAGTTACTGATTGTACGTGAGAGTGTGAGGGCTGGCACACTGGAATGGTCAGAGCTTATGATTGATGTTAACAGATAAAGAGAAGCAACTTTTCTTATCATCTTGTACAATTATCCTGCAGTGTACTGTCTAGGGCATTTTCAGAACTACGGTTGGTTTGTGTCACAGTCTGTTCTGCTCTTCTCCTGCTGCTGGTATCAGTTAACTTTGTTCACCTAGGCTTCATCAGTAATCACCTGGACTCTCAGCTGGACCTCATCTGTAATCAAGCCAGCATATACGTATACTCTTGTGGTCCACTAACTCTTTGCCAGATCGTCATTTCGCATTTGTTTTATACCAGACCTTCCAGCACTAATTCACGGACTGTTTTCCTGGTTTCGATCCTGGTTGTTTTTGACCTCCTCTCCTTGTGTCTTCCTCGGTAAACGCACCAGAGGCCTGTACTACAAAGCTGGATTAACATACCCAGGATATCTCTCCGTTACCTGGGTTGACTTATCCAGACATTCGCAGTCTAGGATAAGCGGTACTACGAAGCTGGTTATCAACTCGGTAATTGAACCCAGGGTTTTCAAATCTGGTTCACTGTGCTCACATAAAGGTGAGGTGTTTGCAGCGTCTGACCAATCACAAACATGGAGAAACCCAGCAGAGCAGACTACTTTACCATGGAGGAGCAGACAATTATTCTACAACAATATGAAGAATTCAAACACATCATCCAGGCCAAAAGCAACACTGATGCAGCAAAAGCCAGGAAGGAATGCTGGCAGAAAATTGCCGACTCTAATGTGTAAATTTATGAGATCATACAATATTAATTTATCAGACAATTTTAACGGACAGCACTCTGATCACACAACGTCACTTTATTACAGCAGACGTTTGGGGCAGATCGCTTCCTCAGTGCCCTTCCTATAAGAGACATTAAGTTAGTTTAATATTCAAAATACAAACCTATTATGCGCTTCAACCATTTGAGTGAATGATGTCAAACCAACTGTATAACATACAGACTAATATCTCTCATGTGCCACAAGGCTTATTTTACAAATATATATTTTGGTCAATTAAAAAATTGCATCTATCCCTAAAAGCTCATTCTCTCCTAAGCGCTCCTCTCACGATCCGCGCACCAATGTCGACAGGATCTTTTAAGAATGGGCAGGTCATTTTCTAAGAGAACTGATTGGTCAGGAGGTCGTGCTTTTGTACTCATTGATCTCTTATCCAGAACATAACCTGCTCCGGAGCAGGTTAGCTGTTCAGCATAAGTTACCATGGTAATTTACCCCGGTAAGAAGTGAACCAGCTTCGTAGTACGGAAAACCCAGGGTTAACCCTGAAGTTACCTCGATAAGAGAAAATCCAGTTTCGTAGTACAGGCCTCAGCCTTCTGTCCCTGACCTTGAGTATTGCCTGTTCCTGTTTGCCTGTGGCTGTGTGGCATCCTCCGGCTTCGATCCTGTCAAGAGAGCACAGAACTTCCAACTTGATCAACCTCATGTCTGAGTGCTACTGGCATAGTCTTACCTGTTGCCAACTCTGTCTTTGATGACCCTGAGCCCTGCCTGTTGCCCTACACATTCTGTCTGTACCTGTTCAGTTACCTTGCGGACTACAATAAAGAAAACTGCTCACTGGTGTTGTGTGCTGCAACTGGGTTCTACCACCTCCACCCATTACAGTTTGCTACGGTCCACATTAATGGAGTGGAGTCGGTAAACTTGGCGCGTCTTCCCTCCTTGGTTTGGTTTCTTTTCACACAGAAAAAGCCAAGTGAACCAAAATCCATCACTACAAGCCACAGAAAACATTCACTTGACTCATGGTCAGATGTAACTGGGGCATGAGCCAAAACTTAACAAATGTTTATTTTGTTCACTTTGCAAAGCACAGCAATTTTGCTTAAAAGAATATGCCTAGTAGTTGGACTGGATCAAGATCACATCACATTCCCACCACAAGTGAACTGCTCCAGAGTTTGTTTAGGACCAAGACCACTTCCAATGAAGGGTCATGGTGCAATTGTTTTGGTCCACACCCAAGAACAATTGCTGTGTTCAGGTCTACCCAAATGAATTGCAGGGGGAATATGAACCAAAGTCCACTTCAACCAGACTAAACAATGCAGGTGTCAAAATGCCCTTAGAAAGTTACTTGTGAAGACATTCATATGACTTTTCCCCCTTTACACAATCAAGGCTGTAAGGATAGAGGGTGTTCCATGCAGTGTTGACTGTAAATCTGTGACAATACTTCTGAACACATGAAGCCCAAGTGACTGATCAGAGAGATAAAATATGTGAAAGTGTCTATGTATTAGGCTATTCGTATGCTTAATGTGACATACTGCAGCCACCGGGGGAAAAAAATAAACTGGTCAACAGATAGAAAAACTAAACTCCCTCGAGTGACTTTCTCCTCTCTGCTCTGATTATCTTTGTCAGAGCCTAGAGGTCCATCTGCCATAAGACACAATCAGAAAAAACACAGGAAAATCAGCCTAAAACCACATTCTGAACATGAAAGCAGACGGAAAAAAGATTTTTGAGGTCACAATGTTATTAGAAGTTATTTCCAGTGCAATGAATTTTTGAGAGAAAGGAAATGTCTTCCCTTCTTCAGTGACTGTTGTGTTTTATTTTGCAGGACATAGAGTCCTCCCAATGAACAATATTAAATTAGGAAATAACAAATGGCCATTTCAAATTATCAGTCAGTCAGTTATACGCTTCAGAGTTACTGTAACTGAGAACAGTACATCAGAAATAGCTTTATAATTCTGGCAGCTGTTAACATTCTGTATTTTTATTAGTTACTACAGAAGATCATAAACATCAATGTCTCTTTTTCCTTAATTTCGATGCTTCGCCATGAAATTTCAAACCCTCATAACTTGACTCCACATGGTCTGAGCTTTTCCAAATTTAATATGCTTGTTCAGTGTCCTGGTCTGAACACATGTACAGTCTCATATTTAGTGACAGTCATAGCGCCATCTACTGGTAACAGTAAGTAACTTGCTTCATTCGTTGACTAATTACTCCCATAATCTTAAGTATTTACACCTGAAATTTACTCAGCTGAGACATAAGACCTTGGTGATGCTACATTCTGCGACCGAGCCGCAGCCCGACATGCGTGGGGGCGCGAGGGCCCGTTCATCACTGCTTGCAGTTTTAATTAGAAATTATATTGTTAGCCAGCCTTAGCATGTTGTTGTGATAGGCTGTTTCATAAAGTTTTTTGAGAGGTTGGCCCACAATCCTGTTTAATTGCTGTGACAATTTAGCTCTTAAGGGTGTAGACAGACTCCTGAACCATACAATGTTGCAGTATTGTAGATGCTCATTATGACTGAGGTGAAGAAAAGGAGAAGAATTTGTCTGCTCACCCCTAAAGGATCTGAGGCGACGAAGAAAGTATATGCTCTGCTTCTTTTGCAGACATAATCGATATGACCTTTCCAGCTTAACAGGTTATCTATCCATACTTGTCAGTGTGAATTAAAGAGTTCTGTGGGAGTCGGGTGGTGACCCAAACACAATTTCCTGTGTTTTCTGTTTGTTGATCTCAAGTGCATTAATGTCACTCCACTGTACCACTTTGTTCACCCCCTGCTGGTGTATCTCGGTAGTGCTTAATTGATTTAAAAGAGACGGAAGGACTGTATCATCAGAGTACTTTATAATGTACTGATTAGGTGTTTCTATACAACTTCGTCGGTGTACATTAGTTGTGATGGCAGATGAGAGGGTTTTATTAACCTTAACAAAACTGGGTTCTGTTAATGAGAGAAGAGGCATACCAGTAAACTGCAGGCAACCCCGGTTCGAATCCCACGCCGACTATCACAGTTATGCAGATGACACACAGATATACCTAGCACTGTCCCCAGATGACTACAGTCCAATACAGTCACTGTGTCACTGTTTAGAGCAAGTAACTAATTGGATGAACCAAAAATTCCTTCAATTAAATCAGGACAAAACTGAGGTCATTGTTTTTGGCAATAAAGAGAAGAGGATTGCTGTCAGTAAACATCTCGAGTCACTCTCTCTAAAAACTAGGGACCAAGTCCGAAACCTTGGTGTGTGATAGACTCAGATTTGACTTTCAGCAGTCACATCAAATCAGTCACCAAAACAGCCTTCTATCAGCTTAAGAACATATCCAGAGTGAAGGGTTTTATGTCTCAAACAGACCAGGAGAAGTTGATTCATGCTTTCATCTCAAGTAGACTTGACTACTATAACGGTCTTCTGACTGGACTCCCACAAAAAGGCATTAAACAGCTGCAGCTCATTCAGAACGCTGCAGCTTGAGTTTTAACCAGAACAAAGAGATCAGAGCACATTACTCCAGTTCTAAAGTCTTTACACTGGCTCCCAGTCAGTTCTAAAGTCTTTACACTGGCTCCCAGTCAGTTCTAAAGTCTTTACACTGGCTCCCAGTCAGTTCTAAAGTCTTTACACTGGCTCCCAGTCAGCTCTAAAGTCTTTACACTGGCTCCCAGTCAGTTCTAAAGTCTTTACACTGGCTCCCAGTCAGTTCTGAAGTCTTTACACTGGTTCCCAGTCAGTTCTAAAGTCTTTACATTGGCTCCCAGTCAGTTCTAAAGTCTTTACACTGACTCCCAGTCAGTTCTAAAGTCTTTACACTGGCTCCCAGTCAGTTCTAAAGTCTTTACACTGGCTCCCAGTCAGTTCTAAAGTCTTTACATTGGCTCCCAGTCAGTTCTAAAGTCTTTACACTGGCTCCCAGTCAGTTCTAAAGTCTTTACATTGGCTCCCAGTCAGTTCTAAAGTCTTTACATTGGCTCCCAGTCAGCTCTAAAGTCTTTACATTGGCTCCCAGTCAGCTATAGAATATATTTTAAAGTTCTGCTACTGGTCTACAAATCACTGAATGGTTTAGGTCCAGAATACATAAATGACATGTTAGTAGAATATAAACCCAGTAGAGCTCTGAGATCTACTGACTCAGGTCAGATAGTTGAGCCCAGAGTTCAAACTAAACATGATGAAGCAGCTTTTAGCTGTTATGCTGCACACAACTGGAACAAACTACCAGCAGAACTGAAATCAGCCCCAACAGTGAACACTTTTAAATCCAGGTTGAAAACATTTCTCTTCTCCCGAGCTTATGATTGAGCTCTTTTAAATCACTTTACATTTTAATCTTTCATTTGCACTCTATGTCCTTTTAATGATTTTAAAGCTAATTTATTATTTTATGCTGCAATCATTTTATTTATGTCTTGCTATTTTTCTGTACTTTGTTTTTATTATGGGGGGTGGGGGTGGGGGTGGGGGTTAATTGTATGTTTTAAGTTTCTCAAATTACATGTTTTTCTGTTTTATGTAAAGCACATTGAGTTGCCATTGTGTATGAAATGCGCTATATAAATAAAACTGCCTTGCCTTGCCACGCGTGCATGTCATTCCCCCCTCTCTGCCTCCACGTTCCTGTCTTAAAGGCAAAAAGCCCCAAAACATATATACTAAAGTAAAAAAAAAATATATATATATATATATATATATATATATATACATATATATATAGTATACTAAATATATATCTATCTAGCGTATGTCTTGGCTTTAGATATTAGATGGACCAGTGTGGTGACAGCATTCTGTGTTCCACAGCCCTGTTTATAGGCAAATTGGTCTTCCATACCAGACCAAATATTGTTTCAAGTGATTTCATGATCACTGAGGTCAAAGCTATTGGCCTAAAGTCCTTGTTTTCTTTTGGACATAGGGTCTTTGGTATTGGACTAATATAGGAGTCTTTCCATAGTCAAGGAACAGTATGTGTATCAATGGATGCCTGAAAGATTGGTTGCCACACTGGTGCCAGTTCAGAGGCAAAGTTCTTAAGAAGAAAAGAGCTGCATTCATCAGGCCCTGCAGCTTTCTCTGGGTTTGTATGTTGAAAAGTTTTTCTTACATCCTCAGTTGTGATGATAATTCTGTCTGTCTGTTCTGCCAGTTTAACAGAGGATGTCTATGCACTTGAGTGAGTTATCGCTTGATTCAAATCTAGCAAAGAATTTATTTAAGTCATTAGCAAAGGAAGCTTCATTTTCAGTAACAATGGCCAGGCTAGACATGCCACTCATGGATTTAATGATATCCCATACTCTCTTAGGGTTGTTTGCCTTAAAAGCATCCTCTAAATGCTGTCTGTGTATTAATTTTGCATTTTTCAGTTTGGATCTTAGCTCTTTTTCTGTTTCTTCAAGTGCTGTGGATTCCTTGTTTTTGAATGCAACTTTCCTTTTTATTGTGTTTTTAATGTACTTTGTCACATATGATTTGTTATTGGGGTACATTTGAATCTCCTTATTAGGGGCAACTAGTTGGACACATAAGTTAATGTAATCATTTATTACTACTGTACGGTTTTCTCATCAAGTGATTTACCTGTCTGTCAAATCCAAGCAGGCCTTCAGCTGTTCCCTACTTTCATTTGTCCATGTCCTGATCATCTTTCTTACTGGTTTGTTACTCTTGAGTTTAGTTTTGTAGACTGGAATCATATACACAACATTATTATCAGAGTTTAGTATGGGTGACTCACACTATGACACATATGCATCCTTTACATTTGTCCAAAATATAATTTTTCCTGTCTGATCGTTCACATACTGCTCAAACTCAGGTAGAACAGTCTTGGGGTAGCACTGGTTTAAATATCCAAGCATGATTGCCGACGCCTCTGGGTACTGGAGTTGAATGTCATGTACACAGTCTGCTATAGTGTGTGCTGCTTGTGACGCTTTACCGCTGGGAGGCGAATATACAACAAACAGCAGAATACCCCCAAATTCCCTTGGCAAGTAAAAAGGTCTCAACATCATGCCAAGAATTTCTACATTGGGATTGCAGATTTTACATTTGAATGTGTACTATCAGCACCATATATTGTTAATGTATACACAGATTCCACCTCCTTTCATTTTCCCTGAGTTGGCGTCCCTGTCTGCTTGAACAAGTGTAAATCCAAATATGTCAAAAAGAGTGTCAGGCATTATTGGTTGAAGCCACCTTTCTGTGAAGCAAAGCACGGATGCCTCCTGGTATTTATTACAATACCTTGTATATGTCCGTAGCACGACCACTTTGTTGCTCATGAGCGCAGATTTCTCAAAATAATGAGCATGACGGAATGGGTGGCCGGTTAAATCTCTTAAATCTCTGCAGTTATTGGTTCCGGATGCCTCCTCTCCTTCCCATGTTTCATTCTCCATACAGTCTTAATCAGCTCCTTCGGTCCAGGATAGCACGGTCGTAGCTGGAAGTCAACTCTGTGGTCAGGCTGGATTGTATGCCGGCACAGGGAGTCCTCCAGCATACCCATGTTGTTGCAGCTCAGGTGTATCGATGAGCAAGGCCCACAAAGTGCCGTAATCCACAGAATCGGTAGGACGGTTTCCAGGACATTCATGTTGCGTTTTGCAATTTTTTACAGACATGATGAGTTGTCTAAAGACAACTTTAGACAAGACGTAAACAATACAAAGGTAGCATAATGAGACACGGTGAGCAGCCGTGTAGCATCACCGGAATGACTGAACAAAGGAGTGACTTCACACCCAGCCATTGTGTTACCTCTGAATGCTCCTTTTCTGCCTTTTCTCAATGAAGTGAGTAGAGTCATTGCTGAGATCATTTGTACCACTTCATCGTCCTTACAGAATTTTAGGGACGGCATAGTTTGGTTTTAGAGGTCTTTCTCTGCTGTGTAGAATGAGGATTACAACAAATCACCTCAAATTTTAACTTCTGCAGAGCTGGCATTAGCAGACACAACCAATCTGACAGGACCTAGAGTCACAGTTGATCATTGAAGCAATAAAAGGCTGACAGTATGAATTTCTGTGGCGTGTTCATTTTTTAATCTGAAAAGCCAAGTGTGTTGTGGAAAATTTTGCTCCCCAGCAACCAAAGTTTGGGGTTTGGATTCTGACCAAATCATCAGAAGCGAGGGAGGTTGGGGATAAGGGCTTGAGAGTTAGCAAATGTGTGTGTATGTGTATGTGCGTGTGTGCTGTAATTAGGGATTTTGAAAAGCAGCTGAGCAGAAATTACTTATTGGTTGCTGTATGACCTACTAACTATACCAGAGAGCCAGACAGAGTAGGGAGAGACACACACACACATCTCAGCATCATCCTTAAGTAACACCCTGTCTACACAGGACCTGTTTCAGCTGCCCAGCTGTCATCTGTCTCATGTCCAACGGATAGAACAAATGTGCTTCGGTTTTAATCACTACAGCTGTCTAGCAGCTGGAAGCCAAAGCTTAAGCTTATGTACATACAGTAACTACTTACATTAATTTTGGGATTTCTGCTGAGTGCTTTGTTGCGGTTTGGTTTTCACAACAGATACTGTAAGAATGCTGCGTACTTTGTCAGATTCCACATGTTGGCATAGTCTTAAAGATGCAGTGTGTAGAATTTACTAGCTACCTCCCCTTCCTCTTCCAAGCATGTTAGAAAACTCATGTCGGCTGTGAAACGTGACAAATGCAAAAGGCTGTTTCTATAAATATGGCAGTAAAACATGGTGGCTTCTGTAGAAGGGGGCCACTGCTCGACAGATATAAAGGGCTGATTTTTAAGATAGCACAAGCATAATAATTGTTAGTTTCCGGTGATTATGAACTAATTAAAACATATTTGTGAATATTATATTCCATTCCTATCACGAGGGTCAGTGCCTTGCTGATCCAGAGTCTGCACCAACAGCTGGGACAACTCGTGCATTATACAGTATGCTTGATATTCACAACAAGACTGGAATGAGGTCTGGCCAATTAGATTGTCCAAGAATATATCAGTGGGTCTATACAGTCATGTGTCACTTCCAGTACAGTCAGTAGTGATTCCAGAATCACTTTCCACCTTCTCCACACAGACATTGTGAATGCTGGAAGAAAACCAGGAGTCACTTCCTGTAGATATTTCATGTTAAAATCCTACCAGGAAAGAAAGGAATTATATCAAATGAGTTTATGATCTTTTTAATGTGAAACAGACATTTTGAGCTCCATTGACCGTAATTTAACATAGAATGAAAAAACAACAAAGTAAAACCAACTGGAATTAATGAGTGCAGTGGAGTGGAAAGTACAAAATTTCCCTCTAAAATGCAGTGGAGTGGAAGTATAAAGTAGCATCACATGTAAATACTTAAGTGCAGTTCAAATACCTAAAATTTGTACTTAAGTGAATAAAGTGCAATACTCAAGTAAATGTACTTGTACTTCAATGTTAATGTACTTAATGACTTTACACCACCTGCAATACACTTTACTAAAACATACCTCCTTGAGGCACCTTGATAAGGAGCTTAAGGTGCCTCTGTGTTATCTGCTGAATCTAAGACAACATGGAGAAAGCTTTACAGTTTGCATTAACTGTAAAAATGCTGACGGCAAATCAAAATATGATAGATTATACAAAAAAAGACTACTATACTTGTAGTTGTGAATAAACCCATCACTATACTGTAAACCTGATTCAAATAAAGACCTAGTTTGTTGTCATATAGGCATGATCTGAAAGTTTACAATCATGCATTTGAATTCATGGCTGACTTTGTCATAACATTTATTATAATGATTTGTACAGTTACATTTTATTGAACTGCACCAGTCTTCCTGTCCCTTTGGCTCACAACTCTATTCTGTTGTCCAATTTGTCAGCAAAAAAGCAAAGCTAATAATATGTCATTCTCTGAACCATGTTAATATCTGCCTGTCCTCTCTACCTCTCTTTCTCTTTTCTCTTTCACAAACCCACGAACAAGTGCGTGCACACACACAAACTGGAAATGTGCCAAAAACTTGCAGCTCAATAACAACAAGGCCACTTGCATCAGCGGGAAGCAAAAACATGCATTTCCAACAGTTTTATCAAACCGTGAAAATATGTCACAATTGCTTAACTCCTTCACCTCCCCACACACACGCGCGCACACACACACACACACACACACACACACACTGACTGGAAATGTGCCAAAAATGTACAAAAGTTTCACTACTTTTCTCCAGCGCACACAAACACACAAAAACACCATATTAAATTAAGTCTGTTTACTTGCAATATTTTAAAGTTGAGATGCTGGAAAGTGCTGGGATGTGGCACAGGAAATGGGACAATTACATAAAGGCTAGTTAAACCCAGCAGGCATACGATTAGCACAAACCAGACAAAAGGTTAGAGAAGCAGAGGATTGTAAAGTACAGAGTTTGATATAAAAGTGACTTTCACATTTTTAAATAAATAAATAATCTAAATGTATAGAATAATAATTCAATACACCAGTACCAAAAACACAAATAATTATGCATCACAAACCACAATTTATATGCTGAAACAGCTTACAGAGCTATTAGCAAACCTTTTATTATAATAGTTTAGCACCATAAAATCACAGTGAACTACGGAGTAGAATAAATTAAATGTATCCTTAAAATGTGAATTTTAAGTAATGTAATTCATAAAACTTAGCTGAAATGTAGCGAGCACTTACTTGTTTACCAGGTTTGAGTTGTAGAAAGACTAAGCGAAAAAGTTCTCTCACTCTGGTTTCCCATCTCTCCCTCTCTAGCCCCTGCTATTGTCTCCTAAACCAGTTAATTCTGGTTGCATTAGCCCCATTCACCCCACACCGTCTAAACACTATCAGTACACACACAAACACACACACACACACACACACACACACACACATCACTTAGACAGAAGAACTGACTCTTGTTCCTGCACAGATTTTCCAGTCTTAGAATGAGAGGATAATCACACTGGTGTTTCAGTCGTCTTATCTGAAATAAAACATTCTGTCTACTATGACAGTATCTACATTTTCTGATATAAAATTTTCTGATATAAACTCAGGGCTCTGTTCTTGGCCTTATTTGTTCATATATATTTCACCTCGTGACCAAATGATACACAGCCAAGGAATTAATTCATTACTACGTGGATGATACTCAGCTGACACGCAAATTACTAAATAAAAGGCCTTCTTGGCTGCTGTGAAAAACGCCATGTCATATAATTTCCTACTTGTAAATTCAGATAAAACTGAAATGCTGGCCTCACTTGACATAGACACCAGTTTGAGTACCTGCCAGTAACTCTAAATTCTGATTGGCTGCTTTGTCTCCAGTCAGGGGGTGCTCGAGAGGAGGGTCCGTCGGATAGTCGAATCTCGGATTCAGGAGGAGCAGTGTGGTGCTCATCCGGGTCGTGGAACAGTGGACCAGCTCTACACCCTCTACAGGATCCTTGAGGGTGCATGGGAGTTTGCCCAACCAGTCCACATGTGTTTTGTGGACTTGGAGAAGGCATTCGACCGTGTCCCTCGGGGAGTTCTGTGGGGGGTTCTCCGGGAGTACGGGGTATCGGACCCCCTGATACGGGCGTCCATTCCCTGTATGACTGGTGTCAGAGCTTGGTCCGCATGGTTATTGTGTTGTATATGTTTTTTTTTCCTTGTTTCAGTGTTTTGGGGGCTAGATTTATTATCCAAATTGAGGATAGAGAGTGCTGTGTGATGTACAGATTGTAAAGCCGCCTGAGGCAAATGTGGGATGTGTGATATTTGGGCTATACAAATATAATTAACTTAGTGTCATGAGACAAAGCATTCTATGGGCCATCAGGTCAGAAGCTATACTAGGTCTTTCTGTCATTGCTATGGTATTTGGTGTTTGTTTACACATCCACATCAGTAAATGATAAAAGCAGCACTCGTACCACAGCTGTAGCAGAGAGAATCCTTTCCAGCTTTTGTTGTTTCTTTGATCATTGTGTATCTTGTCTTATCAGACAAGACTGAATCAGTTCATGTCTCTGCTTTCATCTTATACCCATAATTTGGAGTTTATCTACATCAATGGAGAAAAAGCAAGAGAAAATGAAACTATAATGTGTCAGTGAAGCTTTGATGGTATTTAAACAGGCCAAAAGGCATAGTGGTAGACTTTTTTTTATTAGCATTACAAAACACAACAGCTGAATGACTCAACAACAAAAAGAAACTTGAACAAAATGAAAGAATATGTGTAAAAGTTCTGTAAACAACTCCCAGCAAATCATGTTGTTGGTCCATGCCCTGCAGGAACACATACACTGTAAGTTTGTATGTATGTAGTATGTTTTCAGTGATCCTGTAAGTTACAGCTTGGTAATGAAATAATAATTGACCTTTAATTTCTCTATGACTAAAATGTAATAGCATCAATCAGTTAGTGCCAAAAACCTAAAGATTGATAGGGAAAATGTACATAAAACCAATAATTACCCAGTCATTTCTCCTAAATGTAAGCAAATACCTAGTCACAAACAGGATGAACACTGTCTTTCCTCCAATGCTGTATATATCTGAACATTTTAATTACTTTTTTAAGATAAACTGAAGTCACAAGTGTATCTGATGAATCCCCATTGTGGGTCTACAATGTCAAATTAAACCATAGAATGGTAAATGGACTGTCCTGGACTTATATAGCACTTTTCTTCTTGACTAGAGCAGGAAATCAAAGTGCCAATCTTCTGATTGGAGGACGACCACTCTACATCCTGAGCCACACCCGCCCCAGGTAGTGGCTTTATATCATAGACTGTATAGAAGAAATGGACGTAACATCAGTGACGTCACCCATTGGTTTGCTCGGAAGCCAATAGTTTCGAATCTGGGTAGCGCCATCTGAAAATTTCAGGTGCATGCTGGGAAAAATAAAACGTATCATAACTAAATATTGGTTAAATGAACCAGTTTCGTGGCAGATAATGTGTTATATAGAGGCTGTGCTTCGGTGCTCCGTGTACTCGCATTATACGGATATACGCGGCGCAACACAAGCTAATTTCGTCCGAACGACTCCAAATGACACCAAAGTTGTCTGGGTGAGTAAATGATCGTATTTTATGCTAGAAATAAGGTCCAGGTTGTAAAAAAACGGTAATTATACTTTAAACGATTGAGACCATAAACACATTTTGAAAACGTTTACTGAG
Organism: Scomber japonicus; assembly: GCF_027409825.1. Lineage (NCBI taxonomy): Eukaryota > Metazoa > Chordata > Actinopteri > Scombriformes > Scombridae > Scomber > Scomber japonicus. Next base: position 18,227,408 of record NC_070601.1, read on the forward strand.
GTTAGAAATCAAGTGAGAAGTTGGTGAATTCTTCATTGACTTGTATAGAGACAGAAGTCCTTTTGACACCACCCCTGGTGGTGGTAAGTTACCTCCATGTTGGCCGGAACTCTCCCGCCTGCTTTATATGAAAAAACATACTGCAAGTGAAATGTTTTGGGTTAAGATAACTACTTTTTTAATGTCAGGGAAACATTGTGATTTGGGTTACATTTTGTAGCTCATTATGATTAGAAGGCATTTGTTGCCCTGGTTACAGTAATGAACACTTAGTTACGGCTAGGGAACTATCACAGTCATGGTTAAAAGAAACCAGCACTGACTGTTGACAGCAGAAAGTCTATCTCCTCCTCCCTGACCCCGTTCCTCTGTGGACCCTCTATGGCTCTATAATAATGTCACACTATTCTTGCTTTGCTCTGTCAGAGGCAAAGCCACTTGAGGGCTTTGTCATTTCAACATAAATGTTTTATAGGATTTTTTTTACACGTTTTTGGGCATTTGTGGAAAAGACTGATGATCTTGTTTTTCTTGGCAGGAGAGTCTCTAGATGTTCCATGTTGCACAGGAGATAATGCAGTTTGATTAAGCTTTGTAAACGAGTGTGAGAGAAGTTGGCAATGTGTCATACTCCTGATCAAAGACACCAAAATAACCTCGGAACTAAGTCTTTCATTATTCATGAGAAATTAGCTTGCACTTGTCAATGGGAAAATGAATAGAGATTTCACAGGAATGAATCTAGCAGCATACATTATTTTGCTTCTTCTTCAGTCCCACCACTGAACCTCAAACCAAGGCATTTTAAACCATGTCAACTTTTGTGCATCATTCCATTAGTAATGTCTGCATATTTGATCAAATCTGTGTTCAAAGCTCTATGTTCTCGGCTGTTTGGCATATGCTCTACTGCTCTGCATTTTCTTCTCATTGTATAATTGGCATTTAAAGAAAAGATTTGAAAAATGAAGACAAACATAGACACACTCATCATGATGTTTCACAAAAAAGCAAAGTGTTTTCCCTTATTTATTGTTATTTCTGCAATGGAAGAAACTAAAGAATTATTGCATATAAAAGAATCTTTATTCTATCACTGTAAAAACACTGTAAAAAACAAAAATTGAAATTACTCACCTTACACCGATTTTTAAATAAACTGAACAAAAAATCTTTGTAAACTATATCGTAGTATTTGCTCCAACTGACTTCAGCTGACTTAAGTTTCTTGTGTAAAGGTAGCCTAAATAGATAATATATGGTGCAAAACACAAAATTGTACTTTGGACAAGAGATGCCCCTTGTTGAGGCCAGTTCAAGGTCTTTACGCATTCTTGGTGCAAGAACAAGGAACAGGTTTTTTTTTCTTTTTTAGAAATTGAAACAATAATAGAATACACAATCAGGTCACATGACACATACAGTCTATACAGATCAGAAATCACTTACACATACGAAGAAATAAAGAATATGGTATAATACATTATATATAAAGATAATATACATTAAGTTCAAATAAAAGTAAAAACAACATACATAATTAAATACCTAAAAAAATGCAACGCTCATATATAATTTAGTCAGATTTCAGGAATAGTGTTTCATAGTAGTTTATGCATTTATTGCGCTTAATATTATTTATTAACTTGAGCAATTTTAATAAAGAGTTCAATTCTAGGAGGGAAGGTGCAATTTTAGTTCATATTTTTGAAAATGTCTGTTTATTAATAAAACATTTAGCATAAAGAAGGACAAAATGAATCAGATATTCTACAGCAGGGGTTTACAACTACATTTTTTTGCCAATATATATACTATCTATTTAGTATATATGAAACTTTAAGTGAGTAAGTGATGTTTCAGCTGTATATGTTCTAACAGACAGGTTGAAAATACAGCTATGGCGCTGTAGAGCGCATTGCCATGTGCACAGCGGAGTCCTGGCCGGAGGACCTTTGCTGCATTTCACCCCCCCCCCCCCCCCCCCCCTCCCCTCCTCCCATGATTTCCTGTCTCTCTACTGCTAATAAAGGTGTCTATGCCAGAAAAAGATGACATTTCAGTAGATCATGTTGCAGACGTGAAATACCAGAGAAGTAAAAGAAGCAAAATACATGCTTAGTGCTTCTGGAGAGCTCTGTGTGTGCACCTCTGTTAATTAAAGACACACAATTTGGAGGCTTTTGTGCTCTCTGCAGTTGTCATTATAAACCAATCTTTGGGCTGATATGTGGAGAAAAGCCAGAAACAGTGGAAACAGTAACTTTACTGGCTGTGATACATTATGTTAAGCATTACATGAAATTCTGGGCTCGGCTCAAAACATTTGGGGCTGAAGCAGTGGCAGCCCTCAGGACTTACACAACGCACCCAAAGCTTTGGAACAGCGCACACAGCTGCTGTGTTTACTGGTGCTGTTGACATGAACACAAACAAGACACAGGAGGTTTTCCATGAATGATAGGCATCCAGTGCATTTTGTGTCAGTTTTACACTCAATATTGAGGGAACAGCTGTCTTTCAGTTTGTTACCTGATGTTGTGTCTATTACAAATATGGGACAAGTTTCCATGTTTCATATATTACTTTAAGCATAGAAAGTAAAGGTTACAGAATTTTATTGAATTAGGTGACAGTCACTAACTAAAATCACTAACCTGTCAGCCCTCATGGGTCTATATTCATCTTGTTTGTTTAATGAGTCACTTGAGAAGTCTCAAATTACAGATTACATGGATAAAGGACATTTGAAGTTGTTTGGACTACAATAAAGTCAACATAGAATTTCAATTAAAGTTACATTGAAACAGACTTACAGTGAACATAGCTTTATTGATAAAAGACACATTCACAGTTTTTCAAGTGTATCTTAACGAACCAACAATCAGGGTCCATATGAAAAGTGAAAGAGGTTTTTCTTGCTGTGTGTCTCCTGTTCATAGTGACTATTAAAAAATGTTCTTCAAATGTGCTTTAATTGTAAGTGTCAGGGGACCAGATCAACTGTGTGTCCCAAAAGTGCATTTCAAAGTTGATAAGTGTATATGAGGCTTCAGTAGGGTTGGGTACCTTACACATGTGAACTGTTACCAGTACCAGTACCAGTACCTGGTGTTTGGTAGCGGTACTCAATGGTACTTCATTTAGGTACTTTACTCTAAACCTGTAATGCCTGAAGTATCAACCCAAAAAGTTTTTGCCTATTTATTTTGAACATTTGAAAAACTATATAAAAGTACAGTATGCAAATATGAACATATAAAAATAGACTATAATTATCAAACACAAATTTACACAGTACAATGAGTAGTGAAATGTCCAGCAAAGAAACATACACACAAAACATTAAAACAAAAGAATAAAGATAGAAATATAAATGGTTCAATTATTAGAAGAAAATGTGAGAAAAACATATACAAAGTAAATCTATAGATAGATAGATAGATAGATATTAAAATATATTCAGATGGTTTATTTAGCCTATATTAATCAGCATATTTCTTCTAAACATATTTATTCATATGGGTGTATATATATGCACCTGTGTAGTTTTAGCGGTATTATAGAGTTATAACCAGGTGACAACATGACTGAGTTTAGTAGGTATAATGATGTTCATGAGATTTCTCAACAATATCCATCACAGGCTACCGCCAGAATTGCACCCATGAGCACAGAATACAACTGTGCCAGAAAGCAACACTCTGGCATGCTTTACGCTCCAGAAGGATGCATCTGAGTGTATCAAGATTTGGCACTGTTTAATTTGACATCAATCAATGCTCAGTAGTACCATAGTTCATTCGGTAGGGGAGACCGGGGATGGTTGTAACACTTTTTGACTCAGCTCCTATAACTTGCAGAATGTTTGTTGTAGGGCACTCAAATTTTGACATAAAGTACCCTCATTTGTCTACTACAAATAGCAATGTTTTTAACTTCTCCAACTATATCACAGAATTCATTATTTGATGTCAAATGCAAGGAGTGCCATTGTTACAATCTACCCCACTACCAGGGTATGTTGTAACACAACCTGGGGTAAATTGTAACAGTAATATTGAAGAACTAAAAACTGAGACTACACCACAATATGCATCTATATAAGTTTATTGTGACAAGTGGTTGACAAGGCTGGGACCCAGAATCAACGATACCGACGCAGTGTAGCAGGCAAAAAACCAAGGGTATTTATTAAAGGGAAAAGCAACAAAAACTTCAACCAAAAAACCACAAAGGTACCGAAAAACAAAAAGAGGGAGGCACAAAAAATCCTCAATGCCACAGGCAAAACTAGACAGAACTACAGGGCTTCAGAGACACATGAGGACAGACACTCTGACACTGGGTGACTGAAAAGTGGCAGTATATATGCAGGTGGTAATGATGATGAGGGACAGCTGAGGGAAGGGGCGGGGCAACAGGTGAGGGGAATGAGGTGATTGCAGGAGTGGTGAGACCTGGAATGACAAAAAAAAGGATGATGAAACACACAGAACAGGCCTAAACTGCTGGTCCCGTAACATATTGTGCATGTGCCAACACTAAAGCATCTTCCTGTGCTTCACTAAGAACAAAAAGAACTCATCAGTAATGGCTAAATGAAGAACAGTGTCAGTGGTGTGGATCCTAACATTAGAAGAGCTTTCTTAAAGAACATATTCTGATAATAACTATGACTGTATTGTATTGCATGTTGTTTTGTTTTTTATTGTATGTTATATATGCAACACTGTCCCCGTCTCCAAGATAAATTTCTACCTAGGGAGACCAATAAAGTAACCTAACCTAACCTAACCTGTTACACATACAAATGGGAACCTTCAGCAGGAGGTCAGAAGTAGCTCATAATCCACGTAACATTACAAGAAGACGTTTGACAATTAGTAAAACAACAAACTTGCACACTATGTCTGTCTTAAATGATAAAACATGAACTTGAGTGTGTGTATCTGTGTGTGTTATCCATTCAATCAGAGTGATCAGAGTCACAGTGGTGACAGATGTATGTGGGTTTTCCAGGGGTGCAGTTTTCGTGGGCCCAGAACTTCCAATTTTCACATCTGATCCACTTTTCTTTGGGTTTGGAATTTAATACTTAAATCTAATACTAATCTGCACCTCTCAAATGTTCAGTATGCGTACCTCACATGGAGTGAGGTCCATAGTACAAGTCTGCTTCCTCAATCAAGTAACCAGTCAACACCTCTTCTTGCTGTGCATTGAAGACTGTTTGACTGCTGTGATAGCCCATACTGGGCAGCTTTCTTGAACCTTGTTCTCTGAGGTTCTGCAATTTCTTGTAGTATCTGCTCAGTGTCACATGGCAGATGGAGTAGTCTTTGGCGACTGACCTCACTGTTTTTTCCCTGCCTCACTTCATCTGATGCAACTTTAAGTACATGTGCAGACACACCCCTATTCGTTATCCTCACCCACTGTCTTGGCATACTGAAAAAAGAGTAGGATAGAGAAAATATGTGAATTGTGATTACAGGGATGGATGTAACATTTTCTTATATGGTGTTACAACCATTCCCACCCCTGTCATACAATGTTTAGCTGGCTGGATCAGCATGGTGGTTTGCTTGGTAGAATGCGACTCGCGTTGCGTCTCTGCCTGTAGGAGATTTTTTTTTCTTTTTCTTTTTTTAACCATCAGCTGGCTCTAACTGTAACAGGGTGAAATAGTAAATTTTATCTGTGATGTTGTTAAAAAAAATTGTTAAAATAGATTGTTAAATTAGTCAAACTGATATGGAAAAAAACAGTGTTAAATGTTTAAAAAAATGTTTAATTCATCCATTCTTATAGTGTTATCAGTGATTTACATGATCTTGATCTGAGAGTCTGGGATCGATTGTTTTGGTCTCCGCCCACGGTACCCAGGGAAAATCGCGGTAGTTTCCTCATCCCTCTTATTGGGGAAACATCGTTATCACTCTTTGTGATTATTTCTCCCTGTTTTCAGGTATGCTGTCAGCAATTCACGCTGTTAAAGTTGTTGTGAGAATGTTATAATATGTTTTGTGTGTTAAGAGAGTGTTCATGGAATATTTTGAGTTCAGTTAAGAGTAGTTTTGCTGAGCACGTGCGTGCGTGCGTGCGTGTGGAAGATGTCCCTGCTTGTGTGCAACGTTCAAACAACAACTGCATCGAGTGTTTCTGTCACATGTGAATACATATGTACACTTTGGTAAAAAGTATTTCAAGTTGTTTGTAAATTGTGTATATGTAGAAATATACCAGTAAATGCTCTTATTGGGGGAACATTGTTATCACTCTTTGTTTATTATTACTCCCTGTTTTAACATAACCACTTTTTTTTTTTACTTCCCGCACTGAGTGTCTGTGTTTCTTGCTGTGTTTCATATAAAAATAAAGGTAGTAGTGGTATAAATAATATTACGAATTAATTTACACACACACACACTAACATTAACTTACCTGATACAAGTTACCTAATTCAAACTTCAACTTGAGTACTAATCAAAATATAGACTTGGTCCAAAAAATTACTTTCTTACCTGAAAATTGATGTTTTGGCTGTAGAATCTGCATACTTCTTCTCACAGCCATGCAAATTCACATGCAATTGATCACAAGACTCTTATGTTATCCCTTATTGGTGAAAGTGATGCTGTTACAACTATCCCTTTGTTACAACCATCCCCGGTCTCCCCTACCACTAAAAGTACTGACCTCAGTAACCAACCCTAGGCTTCTAGTCTGAGTTATGAAGTGCATATCTGCTATGTTTACAATCTTTTTAGCATCTTATTCCCTCTTTGTTTCCTTGGACAGTGTTTCTCCAAGACATTGGCACTAAAAAGGCTCATGTGCCCGTTCCAAATGTGCCTGTTTGGAATGGGAGATTGTTTGGCCTCCAGCTGTTACTTCAACACATGAAAAAATGAATACAGTTGAGATGTGAATGTTTATATATGCCAACAAAATGAAATAAACTAACATTGACATATATATATAAATTAAAGGCTAAGTACTCTAATAGCTAATATGTGTTCTTTTCTCATTTCAAATAAAAGAAGGGCTGCATTTAAAAGTATATCATATTGGGCTCTTCAATCTGGTCCATTTGTTCATTTTACATGCTAACTGGAGTCATTGTGTACCAGGCTCTGAGTGTTTTCAAAATATTGGTGAAGTACAAACAAGCACGTACCTGAACACCTCCTGTGTAGGTGCAATGTTTGCTGCTACTGATCTGCTAAACATGCTGTTCACACTATGTTTGCTCCAAAGATTTTTGTACTTTATCTGTGGTGATGCTTTTACAATTGCCATGGTCTCTGAGCACATGAGACAAACTGGTTTTAACTGCCTGTGGAAGTATTTGCTCTGTTTTACACACTGCTGATCTGCTAAAGTTCTGTGTTCACTGTCTAATTTTCCCTCTTTCGAGCACTTTCCTCTGACTTATTGCACACCTTGTCTCAGCTCTCTCCCTGACATGCAGAAGACACTGCACTCCCTTTGTTCTTCAGCAATGAACCCGCCAAATGTGGAGTTGATCATATGGTTCATGTACAAACAGACATACAGACACAAACCAAGATTCTTTCTTTTCGTAGATCGATCATGTTAAATAATACAATATGACACCAGAGGGTACAATTTTGGTTGGTTACATATGGGCCTATTTTTTTGATTTTTTAAATTGGAATTATATTAATTAATTGGGTTGGACACAAACATGGCAAACATGAATGAATGCTAATGTTGTTGTGTCTGATAGATATGGTTTTGAAGTCAGTCAGTCAACCTCTAAAATAAAAACTCCACATACGTTGTTTACACATAATTCTATGAACTACTGTTACAGTTACATGTTTATCGTAACGGTATAATTGACTCCACAAGTTTATATTGTACTGTAAGACTCAGAAGTTAGAAGTAGTTAGAAGCCTACACTAATCAAGTTATAATGTTAAGGTTTCATGGATTTAACTTTAATATCAACATTATGAATACAGTGAATATTATGTTTGTGTGGTGGTGGTAGGGAGGTTCACTCTACACACACACTCACAATAGGACTGAATAATAACTAAGATTGAATAGAGTACTCAGATGAAATAAAATGAGGATTAATCTTCTATACAGTCTGGGATTAATACAATATTTAAACAACCAATAAATTAACTGAGCACTTTCATATTAGGCACTTTGCAACATGCACACACAGTCACAACAAATGTCATACTTACTTTCACATGAATATGAATTTATCAAAACTTAATATTTAATATTTATTGTAATTTAATATTGTGTAATGTCCGTATACTGTGCAATATCGTTACTCTCATTGTCCATACCCATTACTCATTGCATTATCACCATTATCACCATCACTGTGCAATATTTAAATAACGTGCTAGCCATGGTGCTAACCGCTACTCGATATGGACCATGGATGTATTATGGACGCCGAAAAAGCATTACATTACATGAAGAGGAAACTTCCACTTGGGACTTCCGGCATGGATTAGATATATGGCGGCCTGGTCAGCCATTTTAACTGCAGTTGGGTCCCTCTCACCTTCTGTGCTCCCAAACGCTGTGGGAGTGCCCGCCGAGTTCGCTGAAACCCCGCCCCCTAGTGGCGGGGTTTCAGGAGACAGTGTCACCAGTCAATCAAAGTCACCACCTCTACCCGAAACATGGACGCTACGTCTGAGAGCTTTCTGCTGCTAACTCGGCTGTTAGCCTGGCAGCTAACTCGGCTGCTAGCTCGGCGGCTAGCTCAGCTAACTGGCAAACTGTAGACTGTAGTAGTAGTAGTGTGTGCTGAATGTATTTATACCTCTACAGCAGCAGGGGCGGGTTTATGATTTTCAGACCCGCCCACTAAATCCTGAACACAGAAATGTTGAAACACAGTTTGTGAAGCCTAGCTCCACAATTCAAATCTAAATGGTTGAAATGCTTTTTACACCTTTTTTATTAATACATTCATGACCTATTTAATGTGTTTAGAAGAAAATGTCTGAATTCACTTTACACAGTCTTCAAGTAATACACAAACCTCTTCCCACAGCAGATTCATCATGCATCTACTCTGCTTCTTGATGCAAACTGCCTAATTGTTATTTAGATGCTTTGTTCTGTAGAATAATTATGAGTGTAAATGTCACAGGTGCTTACCTTGCCCATTCAAACAACCATAGATTGCTTAGATCAATGAATCCTAACATGTGGATGAAGCTTCAGAAATTCATGTGGCATTTTATATTCTCCCCTTTTAAAAACCCTAAATGACGATTAGCTGACAAATATGTATCAATGCTTCTCTGGACATTTCTCCTCATTTAGTCTTTGGAACAGAGAGTGCAACCTTTCCTAAAAGTGCTTCAGTGTGTTAAAGGATGGCAGTTCCAGATGAATTAATAAGCAATACAGGCCTCTTGTTCCAGAAAACAATAGAGCTGCCCATTGAGTATACTGATAACAAGCCAAAGCGATCAATAAATTTGATCTGGAGGGGGGCATTTGAAATATCATCTGAATTTGATGTGCAGTGTGGACAATGCAAGACAAAACAGAATTGAATAAATAGGAAATCTATTGCTATTCTTGGTTGTTGTTCACAGTGTCTGACAGGCAGGATTAAAAGCTCTATCTCTAGCTCTATCTAAAAGCATATCGTCTCACTTCCAGTTGCCAGTTGTGTAACTGATAGCATTGTTGCTGCTCTCAACTTAATTTTGCTATATTCTTTTATTACTGTGAATAATTACTCATTGTACATTTTGACACCATTGAATATCACATCCTATTACAGAGACTGAAACATTTCATTGGCATTAAGAGAGATTGATTTCAGTTAAGTACAGAGTTCCAACATGGTTCTGTGCTTGGATCACCTATACAGTTACTGAAGTTATTGTGGTTGATCCTAAACACCTCATTAACACATTATCTCTACATGGCATGGCCTTAGCCCCCAGCACCACCATCTCCAAAAGTAGAATGGGAGTCTTCAACTATCAGAATCCTCTCTGTGAAACCATCTTACAGTTCAGGTCCAGGTGGCAGTTACCCTCACTATGTTTAAGAGTAGGCCTACAACTTTCCTTTACGATAAAGCTTATAGTTAGGGCTGGCCCAGGCGTCTTGGACCTGACCCTAATTAGGCCTACACTTCCAAGGGACCTCCCATGATGCACTGAGCTCCTCTCTTCTCCTCTCCCTCGCCATGTCTATGCATTCATGTTTCTAACCTGTGGACCATCAGTTGCAGACATCCTGCTGCCTGTAGCAAGGAGCGGAGCCAACTTGGTGGCCGGGGTGGCACCGGCCTCACCACCACTGTTGGAATGTACTTGTTTTTTTTGGGGTTTTTTTGTTGTTTTTTTAATTCATATGCACAATAATAAGACAAACATTATATTTCACAGTACAAAAGAAAATAACTGTGCAGGAGAAGAAAAGAAGCCCAAGGGGCTTATATAAAATCCTCCCCTTTAGTATAAAAAATCACCAAAACATATCGACCAATTAAGAAGAGAGAAGGAAGAAAGAAGTAGAAAGGGGCAAAAGACAAATAAAATACAAAAACAAGCAACAAAGATAAAAAAAAAAGACAACAACAACGAAAAATCTATAAAATCACAGACTCATTTCAACTCATCATGATACAGGTTGATGGTCTACCTGCTGGGCATTTCTGCCTGACGCACCTCCTCCGGTGCCTTCACAGACTCATTTCAAGTAAATTAGTATGATTTTGTTTGGAGACAAGATATTTCTTTAGGTAACAACAACAAGAAATGTATGTTACAATCACAGACTCATTTTAATTCAACTGTGCTGAGAATGACTTTGTTTGGTCAGATGATATTTCATTAAGTTAGACTTAAATAATTTGAATGATGATAATAACTTAAGGGATCTGTTTAACGAGTTCCAGAGTGAGAGACCACGAAATTTGATGAAAAATGTCTGGACGTATGACAAAGACGTAACTGAAAGTTCTTCTGACCTGTCACTGAATAGGAGTGAACAGTTGATATTCATTTTCTGTTAGCAGAATTGTTTTCTTATCCAACATGAACATTTTACTGTGATTTGATATTTGCCAAATTATTTAATTGTTTGCATGAGGCATATTCTTCATTTCATCCAGTCTGGTACCCCAACAAAAATGTTCTAGACCCGCCCCGTCCCTCTGTTGTAATTTTGGCGCACCATGTGCTCCACACTGGGGTTCATTCAATCACTGTGTCAGAGTGAACAAGCTCATTGAAACTAGGAAGGTGGGTTATTCATATGAATTGGCTGGTGCTGGAAAGGAGAATAAAGGACAGCTACTGTAACACAGTTAACACTAGCAGTTAACATTAACATGACATTAGCGACATCATAAGCTAACATGGCTATTGGGAGAATGTCTTCTTGTCACTTATCATTTATTATTATTTAGAGTCTAGATCTGTTTTTTTTTTTTTTTTTACTTCTTACATGTTCTTTATATGTGTGACTCTTCCTGTGCCCCAGCTTGGCCCCCCCATCAAAAATGTCTAGATCCACCCCTGCCTATGGCTGCAGACTACCTGTTGTCCCCATGGTCTAAGTTATATTTCTATTATATTTATTGTTGTTATTGCTATTATTGTCATTGCTGTCTTTCTCAGTGCCGCTCTTTCCCCTCACCACCTTCTTTCTCTTTCAACCCCACCAGTAAAGGCAGATGGCCATCCACCTAGAATCCAGTTTGGTTCTGTTCTATTAGGTAATGTTGTGTCTCTGTAAATTAAAGAGTATGGTCTATACCTGCTTTACATGAAAAGTGCCCCAACATAACTCTTCTGTTGTGATTTACGCTATATCAATAAAATTGACTGGCCTACTCCCATCTGTGTCTAATGTAACACAGGAATATTACACAGCAGAAAGGCTGCAAAATATTTCTAAATGCCAACTCTACATTGACTTGCACGTCTTTTTCTAAAGGGCAATGTAGACACTTATATTAATATACATAAAGTATATAGTGTAGAAAATATAAATCATATGAGAAACTCAAACAATTCATCGTTCCAAGTTTTCTTCAGTAACACTAGGCCTTTCACATCTACATCTAGTCAGTACTTGGTTTATCATGGATTTATGAAACAGTATGCAGTTTGAAACTTATAAGTCATCTGCTTTTGACTTCATGAGCAAAATCTTTTATCATTTTGAAAATTAATTTCACCAAATTTAGTCTTACCTTATAACCAAAAACCTTGAAACCAAAAACAATCTGCTTTGCAAGACTAGCTGGGTGGAACTGTCTTATCTCAGCAAGCCTTTTTGTTGGCTGAGATTTGTTAACAGTAAGACAATAAATCATTTTTCCAGCCTTTTCCTTTAAGGTGTGTAAGATTTCTGTAATTCTATCAGTTTATCAGATAAAATACATTTTTAGTCTTTAATATGCACCCTTGTTTTTGTATTTCATTGTATTACTGTGAACCATCCATAGCCATCAAAGAGATGATTAACCAGTAAAGGAAAGCTTGTTACCAACTGTCTTTGTCTCTCTGCAACCAAATTCATAGAGATCAATACCTTAACCGATCTATATTTAACTCCCAGTACAACATTCTTTCAACAACATAAATCCGTGTATGCTTACAAACTGTATGTGTTTGACTTACTTACTGATAAAGAAATAATACAGCAGAATTTCACAGCTTCTCAGCTGCCTGGAGACTGGCATGAATATATTAAATCTGCATTCACCTGACATTTTCATTTGCAAGTCCACATCAGAGAAAGATCCTCCAATCCCTCAAAGGTAGCCTGATGATCAGACTGAACCTACTTTTCAGTTTTACTGAACTGCTGACACATTATTTGAATCAGTAAAATATCAAAGATGTGGGTGTTGAGTCAGGGGTCTGGTAATATTTCTTTAACAAACTCTGAACACTGTGAAATGATGACTTTGATATCTGTCCAACTGTTTACCAGAGGTAGAGTTAGTAGGCATATGAAAAACCTAACTGAAAACAAAAGCTGTTATGAAATGATACATAATGAGCTCCTCTGCATATAGTGAGGGTTGTGAAATCTGTGTTTACAGTACAGTGTGTAATGGATGAATTATATGGAACATATATGAAAGACTCGATTGATTTGTCTAACTGAAGCCAATGAAGCCTAATATTAATGTGGCAGATTGAGTCTTTCTCTTTTTTTCTGGGGTGCTAAATTGTCACCGGATGGATTGAATGAATCAGCTGTGTACTGATTACTGGGTGTCGCATTCAGCACTATGTCTAAGCAGGTGACTATGTCAAACTGTGCATGCACGGTACAGATCAAATCTAACACTTGTAGCTGCTACATTAGTGTCTAATGTAAAGTGAAACTCTGAAGTGTATGTTGATGTCATCACATTTACATAAATATAAATGAACAGCTGAGTTGGTGTTACGGTACCTGGCAAGGGTCTCTCCAACCTAACTATACTACAAATTAAATCAACAGTTTCAGCAGTTTCATACTGTATACGACTGTTAAAAGCATTATGGAGTTTATACTACTAATAGCAATAACTAGAGAGGTGGCTGAAATTATTGGTACCCTTACATTTTATTAAAATAATGCACCACTCACTCTGTAGCCTGTTAGCCCTAGTCCACTTATGTTTTGTTCTCTGAATTATTTGTAGCACATTTATATTTAGTATTGAATAAATGTAATTACATTTTAAACTGGTTTGTAATAAAACATTACTTTTAATCATCAGTTTATCTTTCAGCTTTCTTTTCAGTTTTCATTTTGCCAATGAAAGTCATTATTTCCAAACCACATTTCTGTCCCTCAGTGTATGAATCTGTGTACCTTTGTTTAGCTTTGAGCTCAAGGGTACTGGTAATAGTTTTTTTCAACTACGCCACCTGGGGTAGTTGGTCTTTTATCACATCTAGTCAGTCTCAAGCCCTCAGCACCACTACATCAGCCATCCAAATCTTTTTAGCTTCCGAATATTAATTTAAAATGGACAACTGGTTACTTTCATTAGGTTTAAAGAGCAATATAACTGAATATCAATGGCATTAACATGTTGCTAAAACAGATCTGTGCAGGAGGTAGCATCTATAACAAGATAGGACCCAGGACAGAACCCTGTGGGACACAACAAGACCCTCTCATATCTGCAGGATAGGATGAGAACCAATTAAAGGCAGACCTCAAAATACCTTACTAGTTTAGTCTATTAGTAGAACACTGTGATCAACAGCATCGGAGGCAGAGCTGAGGTAAAGTAACATTAATGAACATTTTCCCATTATATGCTATTATGGCTACAATAGCAGGGCCAATTTCATTAAAAACAAGGATGAGGGAAGAATGTGAAGTGGGGCAGATGAAGAGTTGAATTTGTGCAAAAATGTAGTAATGTCCCTTAAGGACTGGAGGAAAGGAGCTCAGGGTTGTGGAGCAGGAAACACCAGTGGTATGTTGATTTAATGATGGGGAATATTTGATCTGTTGTCACTTTGTTCACAAAACATTTAAGAAAGTTATTGCAATCAGTGTTGGGGAAAACAAACTTGTAGAGCAGATGGAGAGAAAATCGTGTTTATAATCTCAAAAAGAACTTTTGAATTTCTTTTGTTGGTTGAAATGAGGTTTGTAAAATTGCCAGTCCTAGCTTCATTTCATTCAAACTGTTTAAATGCTCCTTTAGACGCATCTGATGGACCTCTGGTTTGGTGGCTTTCCTCAAGCGCTCCGTCTTACTACATTTATGCCTAAAATTGCAGATTGACTCATTAATCCAAAATGAGGATTTGACAGAGAAGGATTATATTCAAAAGAGAGGAGCACTGTTCATGAAATAACTGGACCAAGGTCTCTACATCAATACAGCTTAAAAGCACATCTGGGTCAAATGAAACTGAAGTTTTCAGCTGTGCTCTGGGTAATGATGCGCCAACAAGACATATTTCATGGGGAAGTGGATACAAATTACAAGAAACATGGAAATCCTCAAAGCAAACATTTTCAACAAAAAGAAAAACCTGAGTATGCCCCACTCAATGTGTGGACCCAGAAATATATTGTATCAAGTACAGACTAAGACTTAGTAATATCAAGAAATTCAAAGGCAACCTTATAGGTAGAGTCAGAAAGGCAGCTAGTATGTTGAGTTTGCAGAAAGGTTGGAGGCTAAATAACATCCAGTATGCATTTTACAAAAGTGTGATGTGGGAGCTTAAGACTTCCAGTGCACATGTGCTGACACTGGACTTACCCTAGAGGAAAAGCCGTAACCCTCAGAGGATTTTCTTTGTTTGACAACTGGTATTGTCAACCCAGCTCTCAGCACACTTATGCTACAAATCAGTATCTCCACAAAAACATAAATTAAATAAAAATAACATAATCATATGACATGAATGTAGTCTATAACAAAATACAGTCCTGTCATCATGAAACAAAACAGCTAGAACTTAATTTGCACACTGGACAAAAGCACCCCTGTGATGATCAGGAAATATAAGAGCTCCTTATAGTCAATCATCCAACAATGTGTTTGAAGCTGATCTGATGAACACATAAGCAGGATTTCATGCTACCAACACTGTTTAAACGTTCATTCAATGCTATTGTCAGGCTGTGAGCAGCATGCCCGCACCTTATTGGAGCAGACCCACAGTGACTAATCAGCTGACATCATTTTTAAAAAAATACCATAGCACAATGGCTTTAAGCAGCAAACATAATGGCATGTTCTACTAGGTGATGAGAAGATGTCTCATCAATCCTCTCTTCTCTGCCATCCTGTCAAATATGTTATTCCATCAGCATCAAGATGTGGTGCTCTTATTGAATTTATTCATTTAATTAAAATGAATTAATTGATTCATTTTTAAGTTGAAAAGCTGCACTCGCATGCTAATGATAATTCAGAGGATCATGTCTGGCCTAAACACAAGTGCACGCACACATATGCTCGGATACACACGCACAGCCACTCGAGAGAACTGCTGTTGTCACCATGTAGGCTAACAGGTGACTGGCCAGTGGCCACACACTCATCCTGCAAACCAGCACCACGGACAGCAGCCGAAGCTCCACATCAACACTTATCTAACCTGGGCTCAAACTACCACATCCTGATGATGTCTCCAACCTATCAAACATTCAAATATAGCACTAATAAAGATACACAAAGATATCTTGCACAGTATGTCCATAAGCATAACCATCAAGAAAAACACAGCTCATTATAAGCCTTACAAAAACACAGTCCGGATGACAGATTCCAGTCCCGGACCTTCTAGCTTCATTGTTGATTTTCATTGTGCTTCTCTCCTCTATCCTTCCTTTCTCTCCTCTCAACCCCAACCGGTCGAGGCAGATGTTCTCCCACTCTGAGTCTGATGACGTCATTAAAACAGCCCCCCCCCCCCCCAAAAAAAAACCAAACAAACAAAAAACACACACACACACACAGTAGATGAGCCTCTCAGGAATCGCTGCCATTGGACAAGATGTTGGTATTTGGTCATCGACCACTGCCATACATGTACAGGTAGTTGGTATGAAATAACTTAAAATAGAGCTGCGTATATTCTTGATGTGTGACCGTATGAAACTTACAATAGAAGGAGCTTTGTGTTGCTGTACTATACTGATATAGCTTCATAGCAACAAGGTCATTTGTTTGCAGGAAGAAATAGAAATAATGAAATGCCAGTAATCTCAAATCAAACACAACAGGAAAAAACATGAGTCATTATCAAATATACTGCCTTCTTTTATTTTCGTCATATTTATCTACAAATATCAATCAACTTAAAAACAAATTAAGAAATAGAATGAATAAAGAAAAATTTAAAATATTTCACACTAATGACTTTACCCAAAAACAATGTCATAAACATGAGAGAACAAAGATTGGCCACAGATGTGAAGAAAAAAAATCTCAATCTGCTTTACATCATTGCATTGAAGTACATGCAAGCGTTTACTGTCAGTGCAAAGCTAATCTGAAGACACCGGCACAGTTCAACTGCTAACTTTCACAAACAAAACAGAAAAACCCTCAAAAACAACAACAACAAAAAATCTAAATGTGAAGCTAGTTTGAGCTTTGAGCTTTTTGGTTTATCAATATTTGGCAGTTGCTGTGCCAGCAGTTGAGGAACGTAAATGAAAGTCAGAGTATATTGTAATAATTTACTGTACATCAAAATCATCAAACCCTCAGAAACCCACAAAAACTTTCTAGAACAATGATTGAAAATTCATCAAAGCAGTGTGCATCACACATTGAAGGAATGTGGCTCCAAAAACAGAGCTGAGGTCTGAAAGTCCAGCTAGTCACTCCTACTCTTAGTCTCTCTTTATTCTGATCACCTTTCTGAATGGCCATAAACTGGGAATTCACTGGATTGTTCAGTGATGTTATCATTACTCATCTTCTAAGCTCTTGCATATCATTTACAGTATGTCATCAAAAACTGGTTGCCAGTGATGTGGCAATGCAAACAAAAGGTATTTCTGAAATATTTGCTCAGTAGTTTGAGCTGCCATAACGAGCAGAGGGACAGAACGTTCTCC